>NC_048598.1:133303767-133603767 GCF_003668045.3 Cricetulus griseus
CCCCCAGCTTTTTAATTGGACTCACTGGCTCCAGGCAATAAGAATGAAAATAAATGAAGTGTGAATGAATTGAATCTTCTTCCCTTTCCACCCCACCCCCTCAGGCTGCAATTTAAAAACAAACATTCAGCTTCCATGTGCTTCTCTCCCTCTTAAAGGAACAGACCCTTCTTAAGACTAGGGAGAGGCAGAGCTCTGGACATGTCACGGTGAAAAAAACTCTAGTCTGGCAGAGGTGATCCTGGAATGAGATGCAGCCATTAGGGTGAATTCGCTGCCTCCCCGAGGATGGCCCCAGCTCCATCAGAGCTTCTTCCCAGAGACCAAGGAAGGATTCTGGGGAGGCTGTCACCCAGAGTTCAGCTTTGCTTGTTATCCCTCACCCTGCCGGCCATCATGAGATGATGAGAAACCAATGCCTGAGGTTTAAAAGCCGTTTGGGCTTTTAAATGAAAGGTTGGGCTATCCTTTCATTCTCTACTAGCATATATTGTACATAATAATGGGTTTCATTCAGATATCTGCATACATGTATACAATGTGTTCTGATTATATTCACTGCTGATCCCTTATCCTAATCCTCCCCCCCTTTTACTGTCACATCTTTGTTGGTGATTCCCTGTGTTTAATTCAGGTTGCTTACAGAAGGAGTTATTTATGTGAATGTGGACACTGACCAGTGTCTGGCTATACCATTGAAGAAAACATTTTTCCCACCCCCAGCAACCATTAACTGCCTGCAAAGACTCGGGAAGGATGGGGCCATGTGAGCTCCTGTCCCTCCATGATGGAATGTTGGAGGTCTCAAGACTGGTCTTAAGCGAGCTGGTCTTGTGAAGGCAATCAGACATGCTATGAGCACCAGTGCAGTGACCCTGGCAAGCCCAGTATTGGACTATCTCAGGACTGCACCTCAGGATGGTTGTTGTCCCCACAGCAGGTCTTAGCTGAGGCTGAGGGTCTCTGATGGTCTCACGCTCTACTGAGCTCAGGAGGCATCCCTAGCATTTGCCTGCCAGGGAAGCCTGGCTTCCCTCCAAGCCTGTGCCCACCACGGTCTGCTGCACAAGGTGACTTACCAAAGGGGGAGAACCCCAAGTCACTGCAGCCAAGTCATTGAGGACTGGGGCAGTGACAAGGAACAGTGAGACTCAATGGGTTAATACTACAGAAGATCATTTATAACAGCAGGGAGAATAGAGTTTTTCCTCCTACTAAAACGTGTTTTTCCCCTCAACTAAAATGTGTCTTGTTTTTATTATCTATTTCCTTCTGGTCTTTGTCTGGTTATATAAATATTTGCTGCCAGCAATAATCATAGCATAGATTACATTTTTTGTTATGCTTTTTCATTTAATATTTATTAAAATGTTTTTCCATGTTTCTACATTGTTTTTTAATTGCTTTTAGTGACTACATAATGTTGTATCATTATACTTTATGCCCCATTGTTGAATATTTAAGTCATTTTAAGGACTTTATTGTTATAAAAGTACCTCAATATGCCTATTTGTGCACATAGCTTCCTCTTTCTGTTTTTTTTTTTTAAATTTCCTTTAGATAGCAAATTAAATTATTGGGTTGAGAAGTGTGTATATATTTATTTTGGTACATAATGCCATTTTCATTATGAAAATATAATTTCTGTGAACATTGCTGCCAGTCACACATAAACAGGGCTGCTTCAGACTACAGTCTTGGTGGGAATGGGAGCTATAACTTAAATACTTAGACAATTCAATAATAACAGTTCAGTAATGATGATTATGAGCTCAGTTTTAGCTCCTGTGACCTTGTGTGGTATTGAGTGAACCATTCTGTTGTGAGGTGGTGCTGAGGTGAGTTGCCATCTGTATCCTGAGCATCTCTGCTGGCACTCAGTGGTTAGAGTCCTGTTCTTGCAGAGAACACTCCCACCCCCTAGCCCACTGTCAATTCAGTTCTTGGCAACCGTGTCAGGCTGCTGATAACTGCCTGTAACTCTAACTCCAGGAGATCTGACACCTTTTTCTGATCACACTTGTGTATATCCGACACAGACACACATGAACATGTAAATATATATATATATATATATATATATATATATATATATATGTAATCCCTTTTGAAAAAGGCACAGAGATATACCCAAATGAATGATTTGATTTTGCATACACACATGAAAAGAATTCCACAAACACAAATTTAATATGTATTGCATACAGAGGTCCCCCACAAAACTAACAAGACTTTATAGTGCTTATGTGCCAGCCACAATGCTAAGTACTTGGCATTTCCCTCAGTAAATTCAGACTACTTCTTTTTTCCCCCATTTTACAGATAGATAAACTAAGGCCAAAGAGGGCAAGCAACTTACATAGGGTTAACATCACAGTAAGTTGGGATTCACTACCAGGCAGTCTGCCCCCAAATCTGTGCACTAGCCTCCATATTGAGCCTTCCAGTAGTTAGGGTGAGAAATGGAGAAAGAAATGAGCAGGCAGGGGCTATCCTGAACAGTGATGGACAAGTGGTGGAAACAGCTACCCTGACTGTCAACATGTGAAACATTAGAAACTGTGGGAGGGTCTTTGTTCTTCAAATGCTTTCTCTCATTATTGTAACATGCATGGGGAAATACATGAGCAAATGTGAGAGACCTGTCACCTTAGAGATTGTTGCCAAAGACTTTCTGAAGCTGGGTGTTGCTGTTTCGTTTTTGTTCTAAGATGCTGTATCCCTGCAGAGGCTTTTTATGGTTTGAGCTCAATGAAAATGTTTCCCCTATCAGTGTCTACTGCTTAAAAAAGTCATGAACAACTTGTAGTTCCATTTGAACCCATGGGTCAGAGGTCATAAACTTCATTTAATATATTGTAGGTTGATTTAGTGGGTTTGAGTTTTGGATACTTAGATGCTGACTAGTGAATTTGCATAATTTCAGGTGCCAAATAAAGTGAGCATTTGACCCAGTCTGTTGGGAGGCAGGACACTTTTTATTAGTGGGCCTTCCTCTACCGATTTGAAACTTTATATATAGTAGCAGTCTAATTCTGATCAGAAAGTGAGGACATCCATGGACTGTTGACTGCTACTCCCTGCTTCCAGGCCACACACTTCTACCAGCTCAGAGCTCCATCTTTATCTAGAAGTGTAGGCAAATGAGCTGATGAAATTATAACCACAAGAAAACAAGGAGAAGTCACCTGCCCCACCAGTTCATCCCAGCGATACCTTGTCCATTAGTCACTTTCAGTTATGGTCTTAATGGGCTACAGATTACTTACTTATCCTAAGACATGGCCTTTGGCAGTCTTCAGCTTAGTAAGAATGTTGTTTCAGGATTTCACTTTGAGGTTTCAGCTTAGCTGAGTCTGTGCGGAGGCACTGATAATAACTCATAGGACTAGGCTCAAATATAAGTTAAATATAATTTATTTTGGGGAGAAGTCACTTACACGAAAAGCAGATGGCCGCCACAGGTTCTGGCTCTCAGGATTCGCACAGGCTGTTCCCTGTGATCTGACCGGATGCAAGAGAGAGCCACTTGCCCCAACCCCAGACCTTAAACTCACTCTCCTTCACATGCGCACCTGTGTGTCAACGCTCCAGGTGAGGGCAGGGTGGATATCTCACTACAAGTCTGTGGCATCTTTAGGATCTCTATGAAATGCAGAGTTGTGAATCTTAGTAGACACTTGTCCCTCAATGAAGAGGCGATAACTACCATGAGTGTAATGGTTAATATTGATGACTTGATGGGATCTAGAATCACTTGGAGACAAGCCTGTGGGCATACCCATGAGGGATATCTAGATCAGGTTATTTAAAGTGGGGGGATCTACATTAACTGTGGGCAGCCCCATTCCATGAGCGGGACCGTGGCATGAACTGAAGCATCCATTGCTCCCTGCTTCCTGACTGGGAACACAGTGTGTCTGGCTGTTTCCTGTGTCATACATTCCCTTCTTTGATGGACTGTGCCATCTGGAGCTGTCGGTTGAAACAAACCCTTCCATCCTTAAGTGGATTCTTTCAGGTGACTAAAACAATGAGTGAGTGTGGGGAATGGAGTAGACGTGTCGAGGTTGCCTACAAGAATGTTAAGTCATGTCAACTTGAACTACTGAAAGACGATGTTTGATGTAAGCATTTTGCGTGACACACCATCTGCCGTGAGGAATCCAGTCTCCTCAGACAGGAGTTAATTGGGCCCATCTTCCTGCTGTGTTTATTTTAGGAGTCTAAAATCAACTAGCATTTTGCAGATCAATCATCCCAGAGAACAGGCTGGTTACTTGGTATAAAAGGCAACTTTATTCATAAAATCGTATCTGGTTTTCTACCCCCTTTAATTTTTTAATTTGTTTTTTTGTCTGGTTTACAAAGAAATGGGTTCCATTCATATACATCATTATGCTTTGCTCTTATTTGCCCCTCTCACTGTCCTCCCAAATAGACCAGTCTTCCTGTAGCTAATACGAAGCCTAGGCTTACACAAAACTTATTTCTGCCTCCTGAGTGCTAGCATTTATAGGCATGGGCCACCACATCTGTGGATTACAGTTGTTTGCTAAGATAGCAGCCTAGTTCTGAAAAAATGAGGCCTCTTTTCTCAGCTGGACTTCCCTCCCCCGTGTAGAACCTCCCTGTGGGATGCAAGCAAGAGGCAGCTTGATTGAGAAACCCAAACCATTTGCAGGACAACCAAAGCTGCTGAGGAACTACATGTGACAGCTGGTCCAAGGATGATTGACACAGAACTTGGCCAGTGGAGCAGGGGCTGGATTTGACCCTGACTTGGGGTGAACGGGTGGTTACCAGTACAAAATCCACATGAACTGACCTCGGAGGAGGCTCCCTGGAGCCTTAGCATAAGAAGGGGCTATAGCAGTCTATTCAGGTAAATTCCTGTCACATTCAACTTTCCAGTCTAACTGTGTGGACTGCGTCTGTATCTGCTCTCATCGATAAGCACACCAGACTTGTTCTTACTTCAGCAAATATTAATGACTCCTCTAGTTCCCTTTGCTCTCTGGTGCAGGTGACCCTCAGGGCTCAGTTTAGCCATTGCTGCTTTTAGGAAGTCCACCCTCATCTTCCAAGTCTGACTCCAGAACCATCACATCTTCCTCCTTTTCTGGTCCCTGTGCCTTCATTAGTATATGTGCCTTTTGAGATTGTAATATCATTACATTTCTCCCTTCCCTTTTCTCACTCCAAGCCCTCCCATTATACCGTACCCCCTTGTTCTCTAAATTCATGCATGGTCTCTTCCATTAGTTATCGTTCCATGCATATATCAATATCTATTCATAGATATTCTAATTGTAACCTGCCCAGTCTATAGGCTGTCACTCATATGTGTATTTTCAGGTGTTGGGTAACCGCTTGGTGTGCTCTTTCCTGGGGAAGTATTTTCTTCTGTTCTCAGCATTCCATAGTTGTCTGCAGTTCTTTGTGTAGGGTTGCGGCCCCACCCACTTTGGCATGCCCATTGGTGTCCTCCTTGCTCCTCTCATCTTTAGGCAATCATATTGGTGAGACTCAATGGGTGTAGCTTCTGACATTACTAGGAGACGCAATCTCACAGGAAACTCCTGGATGCTCTGGCTCCAACAATCTTTCTGCCCCCTCTTCCATATATGTATTTTTTTAGACAACAAATATGTGTGTTCTGCTCTTAGTTGTACTCCCAAGACGTAGCATGTAGGTGAGTGCCCAGTATGTACTTACTGAAGAACAAAAATTTGCTGGTTGGTAAACCCTGAATGTTTACTTGCGGTGGTTCAATGGGCTGTAATAGGTTGTGTTGTTGAAGTAACGTTGAAAATGACAACGCCCTAGTGACCTGCAAAGACAGCACTTTGTGCCAGTGCTGGCAAAGTCTGCAAAGAACAGTCTATTTAAAGAGGTTTCAACCTCTTTTTGTTTGTTTGTTTGTTTGTTTGGCTTTTTTTTTTCTTTTGTTTTTTTGGTTTTTTGAGACAGGGGTTCACTGTATAACAGTGCTAGCCATCTCTGAAGACCAGGCTGGCCTTGAACTCACAGAGATCCACCTACCTCTGCTGGGATTAAAGGTGGGCACTACCACCGTTGAGTGGTTTCAACCTCTTGATTGGTTTGTCTGGTTAACTAAAAAGAGCCCACAGAGGTACAAAGGCTAAAGTCACGTGACCAGCCCACAGTCTGATTTTAGAGCCAGAGAGTAATTGGTCTGGAAGCTGGGTTCAAATGTACACTAATTGTCTCTTGCCTTCCTCAGCACTGGAAGACGCAGCACAGTGAGGAGTATGAGGCAAAAGGTAAGAGAGAGCACTGGGGTGGGTTGGGGCTGCTGAGGAGGGAAGGTCCCGGCTGCTATGGCCAAAACACTCCGCAGCCAGTGTCCTGCTTCTTGCCCTGGAAGCTAGCTGAGCATTAGCATTAGGACCAACAGCACCAGGAAAAAAACAAAGAACATTTCCAAGTGACTCTTCCAATCCTAGCTATTAATATTGTGTGAAAGAGGACTTCTTAGGGTTTCTGTTGCTGTGAGGAGACACCATGACCATGGCAACTCTTACAAAGGAAAACATTTCATTGTTGCTGCCTCACAGTTCAGATGTTTAGTCCGTTATCACCATGACAGGAAGCATGGCGGCGGCAGACGTGCTGCTGGAGAGGTAGCTGCTAGTTCTACATCTGGATCTGAAGGCAGCAGGGAGTAACAATGACACTGGCCAGGCTTGAGCTTCTGAGACCTTAAAGCCCACTCCCTAGTGACACACCTCCTCCAACAAAGTCACACCTCTTCCAACAAGGCCATGCCTCCTAATAGTGCCACGCCTATGGCCTTTGGGGGGCCATTTTCATTCAAACCACCACAGCATCTAATATGTAGCAGCCCCCTTACAGACCAGTTACACTCTGTTCAGAGTCTCAAAGGAATTTGTGAACATCCTCAACATAAATAGTAGCCTATCGAGTACATCCTTTGCAAGCTTCTAGTATTTATCACACTCTTGAACACATTAATCCCGTGGCCACCAGATGGCACTGTGGTTCAGCAGCTTGCTTTTCTGCTGAACCCCCAGATGAGCTGTAGTTAAGTATAATTAAAACAATGTGTTCTCTGGCTCTCCAACCTGGACTAACAGGACAGTAATGGGTTTAATTTCTGTCAATAAGCAGCAGGAATGACACTAAGTACTCCTTTCAGCCCTCCATGGTTCTTCCAGGTACATAAAATAGCGCCCATAATTACCCCGTGTCTAAGTGATGACTTCATGGGCTGTCTCACGTTTACACCGCCAACTTAGAAGCAGGGATGCTAAATGCAGGTTAAATAGTCCTGGTGTTTCAGTAAGTAGTTGGATCCTGTCTTTAAGCAGATCTTATCCTTCATCTACGGATACTAACAAACTTGCAGCTTGCCAGGTTTTCTTTCAAGTTGCATGCTTGGGTTTCTGTGGGTCAGGGAAATTCAGGGAATAAATGAACCTTAACAGGCTCGTTATGATTGCTTCCTTCCCAGGAAAAGATGCTATAATGCTTAGACCAGAAAGGAAACAGAAATAAAAGATTCTGGAAGCCTCAGTAGAGGCATTTGACCTTGTGTATATTTATGTGAGATAATGTTCCTTTCTCATGGATGTCTGTCCCAGAGCACCTCCAATTTATAATGGGACTTCAGTACCAAATCAAAGCAAGATGAACATTTATAGTTGTCTCATATAATATATATTTGGAGGCTGGTTCAGCAGTTAAGAGTACTAGTTGATGCTGGGCGTTGGTGGCGCATGCCTTTAATCCCAGCACTCGGGAGGCGGGAGGCAGAGGCAGGCAGATCTTTGTGAGTTCGAGGCCAGCCTGGTCTCCAGAGCGAGTGCCAGGATAGGCTCCAAAGCTACACAGAGAAACCCTGTCTCAAAAAACCAAAAAAAAAAAAAAAAAAAAAAGAAAAAAAAAGAAAAAGAAAAAAGTACTAGTTGATCTTTCAGAGGACCCAGGTTCGATTCCCAATACCACCTGATGGCTCATAACCATCTGCAACTCTAATCCCTCCATGAGCACTATATGCATGTGGTACATAGACATACATGCAAGCCAAACACTCATACATGCAAAAGCTTAAAAACCAATTGAAAGAATTATTTTCCAAAGGTACGTTTTCTCTAACAGGCACCATCCCTGTGCCTTTGGAGACAACACAATATATGCTTTGATTTTAGGTCAGCTAAGGTTTTGGAACCCAGATGACCTGAATGCATCACACAGTGGGTCTTGCCCTCCCCAAGACTGGATAGAAGAGAAACTGCAAGAGGTTTGTGAAGATCTGGGGATCACTCGAGATGGTCACCTGAACCGGAAGAAGCTGGTTTCCATCTGCGAACAGTACGGATTACAGAATGTGGATGGAGCGGTAAACCCAGCACTTTGTTCTGATTGGGGGGGGGGGGTTGGCACAGCATTCTTTTTTCCTAGGAAGACATTCTACTTGTACACTCTTTTTGGCTTTGGGAAGTCATGTTGTGTGGCAGAAACCAAAGCTGATGTGGCTGAGCTTCCTGAATATATAATATGGTCCCCTACTGTGTGTGTTACCTCATCTGAGATGGCCAGACAAGTTCAACACTGCCAGCAAATAGTTGTAGAAGCAGCAACCAAAGGAGTAAAATGTGGGGAAACATGGAGGAAGAATTAGGGAGCGTCACAGACTGGAGTTAGAGCATTTTGATGGCCAAGCTGCTGAGTTTTCAGTTTTGGAAAGAATTCAGTGTCATTGCTGGGCCCTGAGGTGGACTGAGTGGTGAATGGGACAGGCAGCTTCAGCAGCCATGGTTTGAAATTTGCATACCAGTGTGTAGGGAGCCTCGGCTGTGCAGAACAGCCCGGTTCTGACCATGAGGAAATGGGGTCGGGTAGGCTGGTGGTTTTGAAAGCAGGGAGAGTTTTGAAGCCCCCAGAGAGCTCTTGGTGTTAAGATTCTACTTCATGTTTTTCTGAAGAATCGAGAGAAGATCACTAGGATTAGTATGTGGGCAGTCATGAAGCACAGAAATTCTAAGACATGTCTTTCAAAAAGCTACACATAAAGATTAGGAGGAGCTAGAGGTTAGGTAGCTAGAGGTTAGAGCTAGAACAGACACTGCTCCAGAATCCCTGATTCTAATGATATTTGACACCACGCTGGCTGCCTCCGTAGGGGAAAGTGGTAACATGTTAAATAAAGGTTGCCAACTAGCCTGACTTGCAGAAAAGTTTGGATTTTGATTTTTTTTCTTTTTCTCATCCAATGAGATTACATAAGTCCCCTGACAACCTTTATAATATCCCAGTGCTCATTTGTTTTTCAACAGTGGTTATTGAGTCATAAAATCAAATTAATTGTCCTAATTTCTGAACCAATGCGGTACAAAGAGCCTTAGGTTGTTTTTTGTTTTGTTTTTGTTTTCAAGTCGAGAGACATTGCACAAACTTGAATTGTAGATCTGAGAACAATCCTTGGAATATAAACCACAGCCGCTCACAAGGAGCTGGCTTGCTTTTCTTTGCTGGGCCCTCCTAAAACCTGAGATGGCAGACGGCACTTTCAGTTCTTTCCCTGTGCTATGCAGACTAGGAAGGCATTGCTCACAGAACCAGCGTGTTCCTGCTCAGTGTTTCCACCCCCTCCCACCACGAGGAGTCAGGAGATGTCTGCACTTTGAGTCCTTAGCTCGAAACTGGAGTGAAGTCCAAGCTGGTGTTATTAGCGTAGGACTTGGGATCCTGGAATTTTACACCTGAAAGCAGTTTGAACTCTGTCAGCCTTTTTGTAAATGAAGCCAGTGAGATCACTGACACCCCGTTTTTATGAGAGGGAACTAGGTTTGTTCTCTGGCTGTCACTCACACCTCACTTTCTGTTAGTGAGGACAGTGAAGAGGGCAGGGCTTGCAGACTTGCTCCCCGGAGCCAAGCACTTCAAACCCAAGGGTGACTTCGTTTGATGGGTGCAGTATTTTAAAGTTGAACTTCGAGGCACAGTCTTTGAAATTGGAAGTTTTGTAATAGCAAGCCACAGACATCGTCTTTGGAGACCACAGGCAGCCGTGTGCTCAGCTAGCTTAGTCCTCATCACTTGCTTTCTGATGGTGGAAGCAAGCCTCTGTGCCTCGGTCACTCATATCTTCCAGGCCCCTGTGGGTGTCCCAGTTCCTGGACCCTATTCTGGTGCATGTTTCTCACCCTACACACAGAGAAGTCAGCCACCCACAGATGTGGCCAGTGTGGCAATGAAAATGTCCTTGTTCTAGATGGGATCCCTGTTCCCAAAGAGGGCAGGCACCTCAGTTGCTCATGTAACCAGCATTCTCTTGAGTCCAGTCCTGACCATCCATCCATTTCTAAATTCACACCCTTTTACCCACCACTTCTCACCCTGAGCTCTGACTGAAAATAAAGTTAAGTGATGAGTGTTCGGGCTACCTAGAAACTGCACTAATTTGGCCAAGGTCAAGCAGTATGTCTGGATTTCATGGACATTTCTGGTTGGATGGTCCTCAGAGCCACTTCCTCTAGGATCTAGTTCTTTTGATTGGTGAGAATGAGACAGGAAAGTTGAAGGCTTTTGGCAGCCTGAGCCTCCCATCTTACATGGCACTGATCACAAGATCAGTTATAGAACCTGTTATTTCTTCCACAGATTTTCATCTTCCAGAAAAGTTTCCTTGTCTCAGAATCCTCTCCCAAATGAAACATATGTCTCCTGTGAATTGGGAAAAAGCCTTTGAGATAAAATTCATTAGCATATTGTCTTCTTACTTCTCGGTGGCCTGGACAGCATGTGGGAGCCTGTTAGCAGTGCAGTCTCCAGCCCCTCCCTTAGCATACTACAGCAGTGGGCATTGTAAGATCTCTGAGTGGCCTCTGCTCTGTTCCCGGAGGCCTGTTCCATAATAAACTTTCGTCACACAGAGTGAAGAGAATCTCAGTAGGAGGCCTGTGCCTTTCCTCCTGCCTGTGGTTTCTGTGATTCATACCACCCTTTCCTCTCTCCCATTCCTGTGGGACTAATAAACAAACCGTCCCTCTGACCACGTGGGCTGTGGTCCAGCCTTCCTGTTCCTGTTACATGATGAAAATTAGATGATGGCCAACAGAGAGTGCAAAATGGAGAGTCAAAATTCCTTCATCTTTCAGTATACTGAGATCCTCCTTTTGCACACACACAAGATCATTCTCAACCAGTCTTGCTCGTTCCTGGACTAACACATTAAAATGCAATTTTAACATGTTCCAAGGAATATCAATGCAATCTGTCCCAGACCAAATTGGCGGTGTTAGCATGCTATTTGAGTTTCTTTTCCTATTGCTGTAATAGAACATTCTGGAAAGACACGTGGGGGGGGCACTTAAGGGAGAAAGGGCTTTATCTTAGTTACTGTTCTATTGCCATGACAAAACACCATGACCAAGACAACTCATAGAAGCATTTAATTGGGGGCTTGGTTACAGTTTCAGAGGGTGAGTCCATGATCATCATGGCAGAGAGCATGGCAGCAGGAGGCAGGCGTAGAACTGGAACAGTAGCTGAGAGCCTATATTCCAATCTGCAGGCATCAGGCAGAGAGGGAAGAAGACTATACCTGAGGTGGGCTTTTGCAATCTCAAAGCCCAACCCCAGTAACACACCTCTTCCTATAAGATCACACCTCCTAATCCTTCCTAAAAATTTCCACTGTGAATCAAGCCTGTGGGGGCCATTCTCATTCAAACCAGAACAGGGTTATTCTGCTTCATCATGCAAACTTCCATCATGGCGTGGAAGTTAGAGCAGCAGGGACTCAATCAGTTGGTCATATAACATTCATAATCAGGAACAGGTAATGAATGAATGTGCACTGCCACTCAGCTTACTTTCTCCATTTGGATTGCCCAGGATCCCAGCCACAATGGGCAGAGCTTCCCAGTTCAGTTAATGCAGTCAAGATACCCCCCTCCCCCCCCCCCGCCACCCCACACACATACACACACACACACACACACACACACACACACACACACACACACACACACACACAGACATGCCCCAGGAGCCTCTCCTGTTATTCCAAATCCTGTCAAGTTAACATTAGCACTAACCGTCATCACACATGACAATCTGAAAATTTCAATATGAGTCAGATATCAATCACTTAGAACTACCACATTTTGAAGGCATAATAAATATCCAGCTAACATCTTGTTAGGATTATGAGCTGTATGTATTAAGTTTTTTTTAATTTATAATAATAATACCAGTGACATTTAAGGCTGCCTGTCCTAGAAAGATGAGTGAGAGGGAGAAAAGTTGATTGCTAAACTGTATAATATTATGGAGATGATAAAAATGGACTTTTGTTTGAGGAAGGACATCATTTCTGGAGAGGGAATTCTTTTAAATGTGACTGGAGACAGAATTATGTCTGGAGTCTTAGAGTCCACAGTGGGATGGATTTCTACGGGCCAGAAGTACATTGTGCATGTGGTGTTTGTCTGCGTGTAAAACAAGGGCTTGCTCTTCCCTAGATGTTGGAGGAAGTCTTTCTCAGTCTCGATCCTGATGGTACAATGAGTGTGGAAGACTTTTTCTATGGTCTGTTTAAAACTGGGAAATCGCTCGCACCATCAGCATCTACTCCCTACAGACAACTAAAGCGACATCTCTCTATGCAGGTAAGTGATCAGTGGCAGAGCCAGGTGTGGTGGTGCACACCTGCAATCCCAGCTCCAGGGAGGCAGAGGCAAGAGCAGCAATGCAAGCTGGAGGTTAGCGGGGGCTACATAGTGAGACCTGTCTTAGGAAAGAAGAATCAACAGAATAGTTTCTATCGAAATCTGTGTGTAAAACCCATTTAGTAATTCTATCTAAAGCAAAATATCAAGAAGAAAAAAGTATTCTTTTTTTTAAGATTTATTTATTTATTATGTATACAATGTTCTGCCTACATGTAGGCCTACAGGTCACATAGTGTGCCAGATCTCATTACAGAGAATTGTGAGCCACCATGTGGTTGCTGGGAATTGAACTCAGAACATCTGGAAGAGCAGGCAGTTCTCTTATCCTCTGAGCCATCTCTCCAGCCCTGAAAAAAAAGTATTCTTTTTTTAAAAAAATAATTTATTTAATTTTATATGCACTAGTGTGAGGGTGTCAGATTCCCCGTCTGGAGTTACAGACAGATGTGAGCTGTCATGTGGGTGCTTGGAATTAAACCCAGGTCCTCTGGGATAACAGCCAGTGCTCTTATCTGTGAGCCATCTCTCCAGCCCCAGGAAAAGGTATTCTAGAGAATGTGAAAGACGTTGAAATGTGAAAAGGGAAGGATGGTTTGAGTAATTGCTGTAAATTACAGTGTGTGAGAGCCACTAATTAGGCCTCCTGATGACAGTGTGGGGTAGAGGAACCCTGGCATCAAGTAGACCTGCATCTCATCTAGGGCCAACTCTCCCAGCGCAGTTCTTTCTGATAAGCTTGTAGGCTTGGCTCACTGGGAACCACACATCAAAGGCACATCATGGCTTCCCCACTTCCACCCCCAGCTGTGTAAACTAAATTCTGCCAGGACCGGCAGTCTCAGTCTTAACCAGTATCCAGCTGACTTTCTGGGGCCCACCTTAGTGTGCTTAAGACCCTTTTCCTTCTTCAGTCATTTGATGAGAGTGGACGGCGGACCACAACCTCGTCAGCGATGACAAGCACCATTGGCTTCCGGGTCTTCTCCTGCTTGGATGATGGGATGGGCCAGGCGTCTGTAGAGAGGATCCTGGATGCCTGGCAGGAAGAAGGCATTGAAAACAGCCAGGAGATCCTGAAGGTGTGGCAGCTAAACTGGCAATCCCAGGAAGGGGGTGTCACTTTATCTTTTGAAAGTCATTTGACTTGATTATCCTTGAATGACTTAATGTTTCCTGTGGCTGAGTAGGTCCATGCTTTGTTTTTTAATCTCAAATTATTGACATAAGAAAGCTCTTAACCAATCTTCTGTTGGCGGAGTTTGAATTTCATTACTGTGCTTGTTTATAATGTCAGGTGGGATTTCATGAACTACAAGTTTGGTTTCCGTAGGAAACCTATGATCTAGATGAAGCTGTCCTGAGAGGGACTTTCCTGGTCTCTAGGCTGGCTTCAGTCTGCATTTATACAGCCTTCACACTTTCTGCTCTTTGAAAGTGGGGCTCGTCCTTTGTTTTAACTCTGTTGTATTCTGATTCCCAGGCCTTGGATTTCAGCCTGGATGGAAATGTCAACCTGACAGAATTGACGCTGGCTCTTGAAAATGAACTTTTGGTTACCAAGAACGGCATCCACCAGGCAGCTCTGGCCAGCTTCAAGGCTGAGATCCGGCATTTGTTGTAAGTTGAGCAGAAGGTTTGCTTGGTCCATTCCCTTGACAACTTGTCTCCCACATCGGCATCATCTGGTGTCTTTTCCTGTCCACAGTGTGGCTGTCCTTCATATCTAAATATTAAACAGTCAACCTCCTCAGCCTAGGGGAAGCCACCTGGGGTTCCAATTGGCTGGAGCTTTTGAAGGGAACCATGGATGGCATTTTTGTTTGGGGAAGGTTTTGGTTGTCTTGGTTTTGTGTTTGTTTTGAAGTGAGCCAGATGAGAGCTTTCTTGGGTCTCCTGGTAGCTTAGAAACAGCCTCCTACTAATTCACTTGATTTCTAATTCTAGGGAACGAGTTGACCAAGTGGTCAGAGAGAAAGAGAAGCTCCGGTCGGACCTGGACAAGGCAGAGAAGCTCAAGTCTCTGATGGCTTCAGAGGTCGACGATCACCATGCAGCCATTGAACGGAGGAATGAATGCAACCTCAGGTATAGCCAGTGGACATGGTCAGGGTCCTTCCCCATCTCTCGGAACCCCCATTGTCCCCTCCACCCCCACTCAGAGCAGGGTGTGAACAAAGCTAGGGGTCACATCTGACTGCAGGGGTGTAGCCCAGCCTCTGGGAAGGTAGGACACTTTAGGCATTGTCTCAATGTGCTTTCTGAATCTGCACCTCCCTCTGCAGTTTTGGAGCCTTCATGTACTGTCCCTCCGGGGGATCTAAAGGCCACCTATTGACTTGCCCTTTGTCACAGGAAACTGGATGAGGAATACAAGGAGCGCATAGCAGCCTTAAAGAATGAACTCCGCCAAGAGAGGGAGCAGATCCTGCAGCAAGTGAGCAA
The DNA here is from genome assembly GCF_003668045.3 of Cricetulus griseus. Classification (NCBI taxonomy): domain Eukaryota; kingdom Metazoa; phylum Chordata; class Mammalia; order Rodentia; family Cricetidae; genus Cricetulus; species Cricetulus griseus. The sequence goes on from NC_048598.1 coordinate 133,318,935, forward strand.
GCAGCGGGCGGAGCTGGAGCGGGAAATTGAAAAAGCCAAAACGGAGGAGAACTACATCCGGGACCGCCTTGCCCTCTCCCTGAAGGTAGGCTGTCCGTTAGCTCTGTGGCCTGGGTCCAGGCTGGGTACCACACAGAATGCTCCTGCTCTCTACCAGCACAAGTCTGCATAGGGCTAACCCAAAGGTTCTCACTGTCGTGGCCAGGACACGGTGGTGGCTTTGCTAGCACTTCGGACTGCAGGAGGCCCAGGGTCTGATATGTGGATGGTGTCAATGTATGTAGTTTATCCTTCCCATTGCCTTTACAGCTGCTCCTCAGAACTGGGTGGGACCTGGCTGACATCCTCGGTCCCATAGCTACTCCATAAGCCTGTCTTCATCCTACCTGTCCTCCCTCCTCATCATCTGTGCCTTCAAACATGACTTTCCTCTTGTGATCATCCCTTCCTCCCTCTGCCCCAGTGGAGAAAACTACCCTTCTCTTTTCTGGACTCTCATCCCAGATAGTATTGTGCTGGGCCTCTGGTACCCACAGGAAAGCCTTGGGGAAGGAAGTTCCTCAAGCCTGTTTCCTAATGTATGGATGAGCACAGACAGAATAGCTCTTTCTCCTTACCATGGTGTGGTTAGCATCTCAGATGGTATAAGTAAGGTGTCCGAAGCCGGGCAGTGGTGGCACAAGCCGGGTGTTGGTGGCGCATGCCTTTAATCCCAGCACTAGGGAGGCAGAGGCAGGGGGATCTCTGTGAGTTCGAGACCAGCCTGGTCTACAAGAGCTAGTTCCAGGGCATCCTCCAAAGCCACAGAAAAACCCTGTCTTGAAAAACCAAAAAACAAAACAACAACAACAAAAAAGTAAGGTGTCCGCAGAACCACCAGTACGGGGGAAATGTCTGCTGCTGTTGCTATGATGAGGGGCCCCTCAGGTCCACACAACAATGCCAGTCTCTGCTGTCTCCTGACTTGCTGTATGTCCCTGAAGTTAAAGTTCCCAGCCATCCTTCCTCATTACCACTTTTAAGTCACGTTGGTGCTCTGAAACACCTCTTAGACAAACCCCTTCCTCTGCATTTCCCCAGCCTTGCATTAGGCTCCAAACTCACCACAGCCCTTCAGGTGATAATGTGTGCCCTCAACAGTCCTTTTCCTCCATGCATCCATCAGAGCGAGCTTACTAAAAAAGGGTACAAACGTGTTGGTACCTTTGGTTTAGCTGTCAAGGGCACTGCCAGGATGCTCTAACCTCAGCTCCTGCCTGCTACTCCCAGTGTCCTGGTCTCACCGCATCTTCCAGGAGCTCTCTGCTCTTCATTTATGCTTTTTGCCGTGACCCCAACACCACAGGCTGCATCACCTTCCCATTCCCGTTACCACTCCTTTCTTGTTGTCAAGAGATTGTACCTCTACTTTTGTAGCTGTTTGTACTGCCCCTCCCTGCCCTGGCCTTCCTCCTGTGGTCCGCATTGTCCCTTGTGCTCAGTGGCAGTATGTGATTTGGTGTCCAGGGCAGCAGTAGTGTCTGGAATGCAGGGTTTGCTCCTATCAGTTCAGCCTCTAAGTGTGGCTATTCTTTCAGAGATTAAAATAATAGAGTTGGCATTTTAGGAGAAGGTAGTATTATGCTGTTGTTGTTTGTTTTGTTTTCCGAGACAGGGTTTCTTTGTGGAGCCCTGGTTGATCTGGCTGTCACTCTGTAGACCAGGCTGGACTCGAACTCACAGAGATCCGCCTGCCTCTGTCTCTTGAGTGCTAGGATTAAAGGCATACACTACTATTCTCCCCCAACTATTTTTTTTTAGTGCTTTAAGTACATTTTTTTAAAACTCCATATTGCTATGTGAGAGTGTGAACTAGAATACATTAAAAATATACTGGCTCTGTATTCTTTTGGCAAAATGTACTTGGAAAATAACATTCTTCCAATTAGCCCTTAACACTGGAGAAGAAAATATGTCAAATGGCAAGTCTGTATTCCTTTTTTTTTTTTTTAAGCAAATATGGGTGAAATCTTTCTAAAATGTACTGTGAAAGGTCTCTTTCTTTTTAATGGAGAAAAAGGTCTGTGAGTTTCAGTTGGTGTGTTATTTTATTATAATTTGCTTATACATACATATCAGTTATGATCCCTTTATGTATAACTTCTATTTCCTTAAACCAAAACTATCTATAAATTTGCTATAAACTGTAATGCCCATTAATTAAAATTGATTTTGGATTTACTCTCTTTATAGTTCTTCTGAGTCTCTTGCTATAAGTAGATAAGATGTCTCTTTTTAATATTGACTTGTTTGGTGGGGGCACACAATGACATGAGCATGTGGAGGCCAGAGGACAACCTTCAGGAGTCAGTTGTCACTTTCCTCCACATGGGTCTTAGGCATCAACTCAATTTGTCAGACTTGGTGGCGGGTGAGTGTCTTTACCCACTGAACCAGCTCATGCTGCCCTAGAAAAGGTATTTATAATTGATTTCTTATGTTCAAAAATTCACCGAGAATATGTCATTTAAAATACTCCACTGTAATGCAGTATAGAAAGAAAATAAGGCCATATATGTACTTTCTTTAAAAACAAAACAAAACAAAAAAACATGTACTGCTGTTAAAGTAAAATTTTCATATTAAAAATAATATCCTTTTTAAAAAAGTGAATTAACTTCAAGTCACTTAATTCAGTGTCTACAAGGAATTGTTATTTTGAAATGGAACCAGTGAGCACAAGTCACTTTGCGCTGTCTTCTATTTTTGTAGCTTGCTGCTCGGACCCAGTGTGTATTTCCCTCTGAAAGTGTATGTCTCCATTGGTTCTAGATGTATCCCAAATGTTCAATATCCTCATGGGCCTGTTAGTAGCTAAGGGGGGGGGCAGCACAATTTGATAAGGTTTTCTTTAAAACCAGACTTTCAGATCATGAGCTAGGTGTCAACCTCTTAATAATTGTTTTGTTTCCGGCTTTCTCCAGCTTTCAGGATCTTAATCTCAAGCCTTGGTTTATACTTCATATAAGAGTGTTAAAACTGTTCTGATTTCTGACTTGTGTCATGTTTATTTTACCAAATTTCTCAAGGAAAACCATCGCCTGGAAAATGAGCTTCTGGAAAACGCAGCGAAGTTGGCAGAGTACGAGTCCCTGACCAACAAACTTCAGCACAATCTGGAAAATGTGTTAGCAGAAAAGGTAGCGCTGCCTACTTCCGACTTCCTGATGAGTTGCCCAAAATGTCACTCACCCAAAAGGGCAGAGGCATTGCCAAGAACATTTTTATTAGGGAACTGTTTGGATACCTACAGGAAGTTGTGACTTCTCAGGATATAATTTAGAGTAGTGGCTGTGAGGGGACACATTGCTTGGCACTGAGAAGGGCTCCCAGCCCTAGCAGAATGCATCTCGCTCTTGGATGTTCTCCTCCTCTTCCGGTTGCTGGTGTCTCTGCTCAAATGCCACATTCCTGTCATATCTGGGAGCTCGGGTGACACCAGAAGCTGGATCTTTGGAATGTGATAGGTCAAAGAAGGGCCCTTGGGAAAAATGACAGCTTTGTTTCTTTGTCCTTTCTAGTTTGGTGACCTTGACCCTAGCAGTGCTGAATTCTTTCTTCAAGAAGAGAGGTTGGTGCAGATGAGAAATGAATACGAGCAACAGTGCAGGGTGAGTGGCTGGTGAGAACTAAGCAACACAAGAGGACTTGGGTTCAAATCCTAGCCTCAGCACTTCTTGGCTACACCCACTGAAATCTGTGGGTGCCTCAACTTCCTTTAGGCACAGTGGCAAAAGGAGTGCCCACTCAAAGGGCAGCTGTGGAGGTTCAGAGAGCATCTGTGTAACAGAGCCAGTGACATGCTAAACACATACATGGATGCTAGCTATTAATAGTATTCCATATCCTGGACTGTAGGTAATCAGGAGAACTGCATTCAGGGACCACCTTATCTGGCGACTTGTAGAGGAATATCCAGTTTTATGCTGAGTGAAGAAATATGTGGCTCTGTTGATGTGCTTATTCCAAAATTAGCTTTCTCTAGCTGATTGCTGCAAACTTAATATGACTGCATTCAATCTTTCCTATTTCCCTACCCCTTTTTCTGAATGCCTCCCTTTATTTGAAAAATACAAAACTGGGAGCAGAAACCACTCAAGCATTAGCTGTTAGCCATTCCCAGTGCCAACCAGGTACAGTTGTTCTTATGACTAGGTCCCTGTTTCTTAACTCCCCTAAGCTTAGCAATTCGATTTTTTTTCTTAACCAAAACTACTTATTAACAAGGTAAGTAGCACCAAGTTCTGATTATTTTAGATACAGTTTGTCCTTGTGCAGAGATGAGGAACTCTGTCACCTCAAAAGTTTGCTTTTGTCCTGCCTTCTCAGGAGCTGTGTGTGCACATAAGAGGTGACAGGCACTTCTCTGCTGCCTTCATGATCAGCTCTTAGGCCTAATCATGTAGTTGTTTTTTTTTTTTTTTTTTAATTGTCTCTAAAGTGAATGAATCATTACTGATACCTTCAGAGCTCTCCCAGTTCCATCTTTCATTCAAGGTTTACAGTTCTGTGTCTTTAGTTATATTCAAACAACTAAGCAACACTGACTACATTCAGTATGAGAATGTTGTCATCTCCCAAGAAACCCCCACTTTCACTTTAGCCAGCTCTTCCTGTTTGTTGTCCCCTCCCCCCTCCCCCTACCACAGGCAACCACTGATCTATTTTCTGTCTTAATAGAGCCAATCTTCACCCTTCGTAGAAATGGAATCATGTAACAAATGGTCTTTGTAAATGGCTTCCTTCATTTGGTGATATTGTTGCATGTATTCATGTTCTGTCCCTTCCAGTGGCTGAATAAAATCCCATTATATTGATGTTACATTTTGTTAATCAGTTAGTAGACATTTGGGTTTTTAGGGCCTATCATGAATAATGAATGCTTCTATGTAGATTTTTGCTTGGGGTTTATACCTGCAAGTGTTCAACTGGGCCACAGGAGAAATCAATGTTTTAACTTTCAGGAATTGGCAGACCTCCTCCAAGGTGGTGAGATCATGCTGTTTTCACCATATGAGAGTCCTGGCTTCCCCACATCTTTGTTTATAGTTGTTGTCATACACTGTCCTGGATTTTACCATTCTTCTGATAGCTAACAGTGTTACAGGCTAGCTGTTATAGTCTTTGCCCATTTTTGGGTTGAATTCCTTGTCTTTAACTTCTAAAAATCATTATAAATTCTAGCTATAAGTCCCTGTCTGGTAGTTAACAAAAATTTCCTCCAATTGCATGCATTGTCTTTTTTACTTTTTAAAAAATATGTATTTTTATTTTTTGTTATGTGTATATGTGTTTGTGTTGTTTATGCACATGAGTGCAGTACCCACAGAGGCCAGAAGAGGGCATCAGTTCCCCTTGGTGTGGGAGTCACAGGTGATTGTGACCCACCTGACACAGATGCTGGGAACCAAACTCAGGTCCAGTGCATGAGCAAGAAAGGTTCTTAACCTCCAAGTTTTCTCTTCAGCCCCCATCTCTTTTCTTTCTTGGTGTCTTCTGAAGCACAAAAGTTTATATTTTGCTGTTATCCTGTTTATCTGTTTTTCTGTGGCTTGTGCTCTTGGTGCCCCATGTAAGACTGGTGTTGGTTTTTAAACTCCAGCTATTACAAGACCAAGTGGATGAACTCCATTCAGAGCTAGAGGAATATCGTGCACAAGGCAAAGTGTTCAGGCTCCCCTTGAAGAACTCGCTGTCAGAAGAACTTGATGTTAACAGTGGTGGCATTGAACCTGACCAAGGTAAACACATTTGCACATGATCTTTTAGGTATCTGCATTTGACCTAGTTTTTAGAACCATAGTTGAGTGCAGCACAGCTGAACACTGGCATCCTGGCATCCAGGGAGGGAGAGACTTTGGCAGTCTCATTCCTTGAGCTATTTCAGTTGTGGCAGGGTTTTTCATTTGTCCTTGAGGTCGTTATAAAAATATTTCTGATTTTGATATTGTAGGCTCTTTCCTCCCCATTAGTGTCTGCCTGGTATGAAGATGGTTTGGAAGAGTTAGCCAGCCACACACCACAGAACCCATAACTGATTTTCATAGGCTGGCTAGGCTAAATGCCTGATTTGCCTCTGCAGAGCAGCAAATAAGTTAAGAGTTAGTGCCCGTGGTTTTGAGGGGATAGTGGATAGCATGCCTGTTACAGTCACAGCCAGTTCTTTGCCTGAGTCCTGCCTCTTTCCTCAGTATCCTAGCTTCTGCTGCTCTTTGTAGCTTCTCCCTCCCTTTGGTTCTTAGGAAGGTGATTTATCCTTTGCTCACCTCTACTGTAGGTGGCTGGAGAGGAGGTGTAAGAAGCTGTGTGTCCTTTTCTCTGGTCCTTGACTCAGTTAGGGCTAGGCGTGTCCACCAGAATGTTGGAGGTTATTTCTAAGCAACCCTGCCATCTTGGAGCAGGGATGTGATGAAATAATACGAAGAGAAAGCCCAAGGCAAGACTGTCAATCCCAGCTGCTAGAACTTCACCCAAGAACGGTTCTCCATCTGCCTTCACATCTTTCAGTGACAAAACTATTTGAGTCTCATGCCCTTAAGATATCTTTACCCGGTAGTAGATAAATTTGACCTTGTGCTAGATCTACCCGCAGCTTCTGCTCATATTTTCAATTTCCTCTTGGTCCTTATTTGTAGATAATGGGAAAAGTAAACTCCTTTGAAGGCGTTGAGAGTCTCCTTCCCAGTTGCCTGCACCCACACTCCTGACCTATGTCCTATCTTTAACGGATTGTTTAAGGTGAAAATAACCTAGACATCAGGAAACTCATGACAGTAAAACTATTGTGTGCAGCCTTGAGAGATGGATTTGGCATCTTGGCTCATGAAGTTTGTTAGTATTCAGGTATCTGTCCTGGCCTGCCCAGGATACACCCTCAACTGCTGCCACTAAGAGCACCACCTGTGCATATTCACTATGTTCCCTTTTAAATGGGCCCTGCCCACCTCCCATCCTCCCCACCTCTCTCTTTCTCTCTGTCTGTTCCTCTCTGTGTGTCCCTCTCTCCTCTCTCCCGCTGCTCCTGTCCCTGAAGGCTGGTCTCCCCCTCTTTTTTCCCCTTTTATGATCCCTTTCTCTAATAAAAACCCCTCTGCTTGAACCCTGTTGCATGGCATCTTTCTCTCGAGCACTGCTTTTCTTATTACAACAAAGTTAGCCCTGGAAGACTCGGCAGCAAGGGTAATTAATAGTCATTTATTTGTTCCCCTGTTGCATCATCCCTCTGAATTTGTCACTGAGCAGTTTCTGGATAGACAAAAAGCTGGTTGCTATCTCCTTGCCATAAAGCATTTTTACTGAGAGCTCACATTCAACCAACATATTCCACACACAACCATAAATCATTCTAAAAGATGGACTCTACTAAGGTTTAGCACACCACCTATGTTCAGGAGAATCTATTCACCTTCTTCCTCTTGTTGCTCAAATGTTTGAAGAGCAGAGAATTTTTCACAGCTTCTATTGTTTCCAAGTGCTTCACACATGGGCAAATCAGGCTGAAAAGAATTCCTTAGTCAAGCTATCGCCAGATGGCAGAGTGTGCCAGTGACAGAACCCGAAGGGTCAGTGGTTTCCATGTGTTTTCAGGGCTTGGTTCTGAAGAATGCAATCCATTGAATATGAGCATTGAGGCTGAGCTGGTCATCGAACAGATGAAAGAACAACACCACAGGGACCTGTGTCACCTGAGACTGGAGCTGGAAGAGAAAGTAAGTCTTGCTTCCCAGTCTTGTTCTCTGATGGCTGAGAGTCTTGTCAGCATACCGTGGTCCTGATGCTTTTTCCTCCGAGACCAGCACTTCCTGTGCATTTCTATGGATTGGTAGTTGAGGTCAAGACCTGTTCTGTGATGTGATTTTCCCTTGATCTTATTGCGGACAATGGGAAATTGTCCTGCATGTGATGTGCGCAGCCTCACATATTGTAATGTACTAATTATAGTGTTTTTAGCTTGTTTAAAAATATCCCAATTAAAAAACAAACAAACAAAGCCCTTTCGCTGACATAGTACCACTTACTAGTTTAGATGCAAGTTCTTACCCTTGGCCTTTCTTTCCCTCCTTCACTATGTGGCTGTTGCTCACCTTCACCATGTGTTGAGTTTTTTTTCTTTCTTGCATGTGGTATGCATGTTTACATGTGTATGCATACTTGTGTTTGAGAGCAGATGAGTGTCTCACAGCTGGATATTGATGTCGTGTCTTCCTTGATCGGTCTCTACCTTCCTAGTACTGGCATCACAAGTAAGGGCCACCATGCCCAGCTGTTTTTATGTGGATTTCAGGCTTCAAGTTGAGGTCCCCTTTGCCAAGTGCCCCCTCCCCCGCCTCTGCTTTTGTGTGTTCACTTGAATTTTTCTGGTTTCCAAATAACTCCACTGCCGCCAAGCACCACATGGAGCCTCACATATGCTTTCTTTGCCTTCACATCTTTCTTTCCTACTGCAAACTTTGAGACTTAAAATACTCCGTTTAAGTCTTCAAATGGTTCTTGAACTTCATAAGGTACTCCTCAGGCCATAGCAAACACAAAGTCAGGGAATGAATTGTTAGTTCCATGATAGACCCTGGAGCTCTCTGGCTAGCCAACCTAACCTATTTAGTTAGTTCAAAGCCAATGAAAGACCTGTCAGGAGAAAGAAGGTGGATAGTGCCTAAGGAATGATGCTATGGTTGGCCTCTTGCCCCCACACATGTGAACACACACCTGCACACATGTCTCCTTGTACATATACAAACACTCATGCTCATACATACACGCATACCTAAATAAATAAAAGCAGACCTTGCTTGCTATTATTTTACTTCAGGTAATTTTGAGCTAAGTCACTTTCAATCAGACTGAGAAACCAAGAGTGTCCTGTGGTACAGAATCACTTGTCCCCACCCTCCCTTTGCACAACCTAGAACCCAGTCATCCAGCGGTTCCACTGTCTGGTTCTAGGTGTACCATTATGAAAAGCAGTTGGATGAAACCAGGGTCACCTGTGAAAAAGAGCAGGCGGCCATGAAGCAAAAGTATGAGCATGGAATGCACACCTTGGAGACACAAATAAGTGACCTTCGTGGTGAGATCGCAGATCTCCAAGGGCAGGCCATGGTGCTGAAGGAGGCCCACCATGAGGCCAGCTGCAGGCACGAGGAGGAAAAAAAACAACTGCAGCTGATGTTTGAGGAGGAGAAGACTCAGCTTCAGGAGGAGCTGCGGCTGGAGCATGAGCGGGAGCTCAAGGCCAGGCTGCAGCAGGCAGAGGAGAACTTTGAGCAGGAGAGAGAGGAGCTCTCTCGGAGTGCTGCCTGGACCGAAGAGAAGGTGAGGGGCTTGACGCAGGACCTGGAGCAATCTTACCAGGAGCAGCTGCTGAGCCTGGTGGAGAAGCACACTCTTGAGAAAGAGGAGCTGAGGAAAGAGCTCTTGGAACGTCACCAAAGGGAACTTCAGGAGGGAAGGTGAGAAAATGAGGGGAACTGAAGCAACATGGCAGTACTTCTCTCAGGGGTTCCCACTAGAGAGGACTGGGGCGGGGACAGCTGATGGAATTGGTTCTTTAGAAATGAACTGAGCCAGTTTTGCCTGGTTTACCTGGGAGCCTCCCTTAGGGTTACTGGAACTGTTGTGATGTATGTGCACGGGGGGGGGGGGGTGCGGGGGTTGGAGGAACTGTTCCTGTATGAGACTTACTGTCTCTCTGTGCTCCGGATGAGGTCCAGATCCTTCCTGCTCTGATGCTGTTGCTTTCTGAGAAAGGCTATTTATAAACTGGATTCTGGACATGCTTATACTTCCTCCCCGTTAGGAAATGCCATCTTGTGTTTATCTTCCTTGTGTGAAATCCAGGGATAACTGAGAGCTTCTGAACATCCCACCTTGTTTAATATAGTGCTATTTTATTAAATGAGAAGCAAAAGCAGAAGATGGTTATTATTATGTCTGATTTATGCAACTGAAATCCTACGATGCCTTCTTCATTCAAATGAAGAAGTTATTTCCCAGTTGAGGAGTGAGGTCGCTATGTCTTTGGTCATTTCATATGAAAGGGGCCAGTTTAAGGCATCGGTTTAAGCCACATAATACACCCAGGAGGATATCAAAGGATTTAGTTTTGTAAATTTCCCCCTGCTTCAGAGAAAGGTAAGTTTTCCAGATATATGGCCACCAGCCTTAGCTCCAGGAGGAGAGAATCCCTTCCTGGTACACTCGAATCGCATAGGAATCCGATCATTGTAAAAGGGGTCCCATTGTTTGCCCATCAGCCTCCTCTCTGCATGGGAAAATGTTGAGTTTGCTTCTGGAGTTGGCAGCAGTTTCAATAATGCTGTATGTTGACCACATTTAGGGAAAAAATGGAAACAGAGTGTAATAGAAGAGCCTCTCAGATAGAAGCCCAGTTTCAGGCTGACTGTGAGAAAGTCACTGAGCGCTGTGAACACACTCTGCAAAGCCTGGAAGGACGCTACCGCCAAGAGCTGAAGGACCTCCTGGACCAGCACCTGGAGGAGCGGTCCCAGTGGCAGTTCGAGAAGGATGAGCTCACTCAGGAGTGCACAGAAGCCCAGGAGCAGCTGAAGGAGGCACTCCAGAGGGAGAAGGCAACTGCTCTTGTCCTGAACCAGGAGCGGGAGATGCTGGAGAAGACATACAAGGAACGTTTGAGTAGCCTAAGCATGGAAAGAGATCAGCTGCTGCAAGACCTGGAAGACCTTCGCAACACTTCGGAGAGCCAGCAGGGCCTCTTGTCTGACCAAATACTTGAGCTGAAGAGAAGTCAGGAGAGACAGCTGAGGGAACGAGAGCTATGCCAGACAGGGACCTCTGAGCAGCTGGCCAGCCAGTGGCTTGAAAGGTTACAGGTAGAGCGTGAACAAGAGAGGGGAGAAATGGTAGGCAAGCTTGCGGCCCTGGAGAGCGCCCACAGAGTGAGCTGTGAGAGAGCAGATCTGGAGAAGGCTGAGCTGAGTGCAGAAATCCGCAGGCTCCAGAATACAGTAAAGGACATGCAACAGGCAGCGTCTCTTTCGGGGCTCCAGGGTGCTCATTCTCTGGTAATGACAGGGGAGGAGGCAGAAGGAAATGGAGCCATGTCCCTGCTTCAGCAAGGGGAGCAGCTGTTGGAAGAAAATGGTGATGTCCTCATCAGCCTGCAGAGAGCTCATGAGCGTGCCGTGAAGGAAAATGCAAAAATGGCTACTGAAATTTCTAGATTGCAGCAGAGGCTGAAAAAATTAGAGCCTGGGTCAGTGATGTCACCTTGTTTAGAGGAGCATATCATTGAGATTTCTGGAAGTTCCAGGGAACAAGCTGAGTCATTTTTATCACAAGTAAAGCAAGGAGAAAGTTCCACCACCAAGCACATCCTCAGTGATCTAGGTGACTGCGAGGCCCAGGACCTGGGTAGTACAGGGACAAGCTCTGTTCAGAGGCAGGAGTGCAAAACTGAAGAGTTGGAAACATCCCTGGAGTGCTTTTCTGAGCTCGAAAACAGTGAAGACACCAGGACGGAATCCTGGGACCTGAAGAGCCAGGTTGTTCAACTTCAGGAGCAACTAACAGTCTTACGAGCAGACTGCGATCAGGCTTCTGAAAGGAAGCAGGACCTACTTTTTGATATTTCTGTGCTGAAAAAGAAACTAAAGATGCTGGAGAGAATCCCCGAGACATCTTCCAGATATAAGTTGTTATATGAAGATGCCACTAGAGAAAATGCCTGCCTCCACGAGGAGTTGAGGCTCATGGAGGCACGCTACGATGAGTCACTGGACAGCAACAAAGAGCTCACTACTGAAGTCTTCAGGCTGCAGGATGAGATGAAGAAAATGGAGGAGGTGATGGAAACGTTCCTTAGCCTGGAGAAGAGTTATGATGAGGTCAAAATGGAAAATGAGGAGCTCAGTGCTCTGGTGTTGAGACTTCAAGGGAAGATGGAGAAGGTGCTGGATAGAGCCCCTCTGCACTGTGACAGCTACTCCTTGTGGGAAGCCCCTTCAGAACACCTGGAGGTCATCTCTGATGAAAAGCTGCTTGAATTCCGTCAGACTCCAGGGTGTACACCCAAGGTCATGAGCATGCACCACACCCTAGAAGAACGCAGACAAGAAACCAAATGGTGTGAACAGGAAAGCACGCGGCTCCTGGCTAGAATTAAAGCACATGAAATTGCCTGGTTCCATGGGACAATTCAGACACATCAGGAAAAGCCTAGTGTGCAGAATCCAGTTCTCCTGGAGGAAAGTGCTGCCCTCCTAGGCCTCCAAGACACACATCCTCAGCATCAGGTCACAATCGCAGAGTTAGAACTGGAGAAACAGAAGCTACAGGAACTGACTAGAAAGTTGAGGGAGCGAGTCAGCACATTAATCAAGCAGAGAGATGCACCTTCTCAAGGAGAGAAGGAGGAAGAGCTGAAGGCAATGATGCATGACTTGCAAATCACATGCAGTGAGATGCAGCGCAAAGTTGAACTTCTGAGGTAATGTATGGGCCTTCTAGACCTCGTGGAAGCCTGCAGAGCACCTGGTCAAATCTAACCGCCGCTGCTTGCTGTGCCTAGAGACACTAACCTATTAGTCTCAAGAAGAGCAGTGTTCTAGCCTTCTCTGCTTCTGTGTGTATTAACAACTAGAGTAACCTTGTCTAGGTGGCATCCCCTTCTGCATAGCAAATCCATGTTGTCCCTATGCAGTATGGAAGCTCAACATGGCGAGTGTCTGTTATTTAACCATATGCATCATCGGTGTTCGTCCTTAGCCCTCTCCTAGCACTTACATCCTTACAACGGATGGATAGATACCGTTCTGCTCAATGTTAGTTACTGTCCTCATTTCGCTGGAGCATGTTATATGGAATGAATGCCTTTTGTGTAGTTTTAACTCACTTGGTAGATAACAGTGCTATAATTACACTAATACAGGCAATGTGTTGATTGGTTTATACTTGTTCCTTCCACACTTGAAGTGTATGCTAGTATCCAACAAACAAGCAGTTACCAGAGTCTAATAAATATTCTTGAGGGATAAAGACAAAGTAAACCACTTTGAACAACTACCAACCTGACTTTATGAAATAAGATTGCATTTTAGTATTCTAGCATCCTTGGGTTTTTCTTTAACTTGTAAAATACTACATTGTGTCTGAAATATCTTAATGGTATAAAACAAAAATAATTCTGTTGTGAATGAATGTGTGTTTCCTTTTCCTCAAATGACTTTTATGTCAGAACCCCGGAATACACTGAGAAGAATAAACTGCATATTTTGGTATGCCTCTTGGGTTTATGTAGTACATTTTCTTTCTTAAGGTCCCTGGGGGCCTAAACTAAATCTCAGATATCATAGTAATGTGGCTTTTGTCTGTTCAGAGCAGGGAAGACTTGAGACTGAGGTAAATGAAGCCAGCTGTTCAAAGCAGCCTGCTTGCCATTGAGAAGTCAAAACCAGCATTGGCTTTGAGTCTGGATTCCTGTCTCCATGCTCAAGGCTTTCTAGCCACGCTCTCCCCCGACACCTCCCCCCATGTCTTTTAGTGAGATTCTTATTTCCCAAAAGTAGTGACTCAATATGTTACAACTTGATTTCCAAGTACCAAGAGACTACTAATTTAGACCTCTACTTTATCTGGCATGAAAAGCTCTCTTTATTGGAAGTTACTAGAAAATATTTTCTGAAGATGCCAGATGACTGCCATGTTGTAACATTTTTTTTCTAATCTCTACACTTCAGATATGAATCTGAAAAGCTTCAAGAGGAAAATTCTATCTTGAGAAATGAAATTACTACTTTAAATGAAGAAGATACCATCTCTAACCTGAAATTAGAGGAATTAAATGGATCGCAGGAAGAATTGTGGTAAGACATAGATAGCGCACTTAAATTTTACAAGGACTGAGAACTATTTAACTTCTATTTTAAAGGCTTCACTCCTGAATCATGTTCTCATTGCTCCTTTAGGCAGAAAATAGAAACTGTAGAACAGGAAAAAGCTTCAATTCAGAAGATGGTTGAAAAATTAAAGAAACAGGTAAGGAAACACTTAAAAATTTCCTAGTGTTTCTTGACTCTGAAATTTTCTTTTTTTATTTGAGATTTACAAACTAAATAAGTAAATAAATAAATAGAGTAGTAGAATAATATGTAGTACGAGATGGTGAGGTTGACAGTGGAAACTCATCTCATATTGACTCTAAACTAGGTCCCTGCCTTTGAAAATCATGTATAGTCTATTTACAGACCCTCATTTCGAAATACAAGCTTTATACCTAGAATACATGGGCAGGTAATGCTTATGAGCCTTACCTGTGAATACTGGTTCTAGCCTTTATTAACTATAATTAATGTCAGTTCCTTCATTTTTCTGATTAAAAGCCGAAAATTTCTGACAGAATTTCACAGCTATAGAATGCCAGCAGATCTGCATATCATTTCACAGACTTGTAACTCGTTCAGATGGCTTATGTCATTCAATGCTCATTTTGTATAATCTTACAACATGTACTCAAGTATGGGAGAGCTGTTTATGAACATATCTGAAATAGTCCCAAGACAAGGACATACTTGGGAAAGGAATATTTTTAGTGTCTAAAATAGCCAAGGTAACATCCAAAATATATCTTGTACTATTTCAAATAAGTGGCAGAACTCAGTTAAAAAGTAGTCTATAGATATAAAGAATCAAATCACAGAAGGACATGACATTATATACAGGATGGATAGCTTCAGAGTGTTAGGGAAATTTATATAGTTTATGGGTTTTTTTTTTAACCTATTAAACTAACAAAAATTAAACAAGAAAATGAGGAAGTAAAACTACATTGTCGAGAGTCAGCTGGTAGCACCTATAGGAAGACTTTTGGGGCCTTCTGTATTGGCTTCCTTTGTAACCCAGCAAGGCCATAAACAAACAAAAAGAAACAAACCCAGAAATGATACCATTTTATTGTTAATAATAAAAAAATGATAATGACAAACATATATATCTATCTATGCAGGAATGGATAATGACAATAGGAGAAGCCTTTTTGCATAAAATGCCCTGCATTCATCAAAATATATACCATAGGGTGGTATCTAGATACACTAAGTTGGAAAGATAACATCTCCATGATATCCTAAGTAGAAAAAGCAGGCTGTTCAAACATGCAATGATTCTTTTTACCTCTATTTTTATTTTTTTGCTAAATGTAAGTAGTATTATGTATGCATAGAAAATGACCTAGTAGTATGTGTATTCAAATATAAAGAATAGGGAACTCTGTGGCCTGAAATTAGCCTGTGTCTAACTTTTTCATATACTTCTGAATAGATTGAATTTATAATGAGCATATGTTATTTTTGTTATTGTGTATGGTTAAGATCACACAAAGGAAAACTAAGTTTATTACAAAAAAGATATACAGTAGGCTCATCCTCCACAGCGGACCCCCTTTGGGGGTCCAATGACCCTTTCACAGTGACTGCTTAAGATCATTGGAAAACACAAGTTATTTATATAAATCACAATTTTGAAATAGCAAGGCAAATAATTTTGTGTTTGGGAGTCACTACAACATGAAGAACTAACTGTATTAAAGGGTCACAGCATTAGGAAGGTTAAGAACAACTACTCCACAGCAGAGCAGCCAGGGAGAGAAGGAGGGCTGCCCTGTGGCAGAGTAGCCTCTTTCAGAGATTTTTTTTTTTTTAACTTTACATTGAGAGAGGGGAAAAGTCTCTAAATATGCTTTTTTACTGTTACAGCAAAAGTAGGGCAGCAATTTTTTTAAAACTTATTTCAATTTTAATTAGGTTTCAGATTTAAAAATCAAAAACCAACAGTTGGACTCAGAGAATACAGAGCTCAGCCAAAAGAACTCCCAAAACAAGGAAGAACTGCAAAAACTTAATCAACGTCTGGCAGAAATGCTATGCCAGAAGAAGGAGCCAGGAGCTTGCACCTCTGAGAAATGGGAACAAGAAAACTCGAGTCTGAGAGAAGAGCTGGATCGATGCAAAGTGCAGGTAGGGTCTCCAGCCACACCCAGCTTCATTTTCTCGGTCCAAAGAAAGAAATTTCTTTTTTTTCTTTTTTCTTTTTTCTTTCTTTTTCTTTTTGGTTTTTGTTTTTTGTTTTGTTTTTTGTTTTTTTATTTGAATTTTTTTTATTTGAATTAGAAACAAGATTGTTTTACATGACAATCCCAGTACCCTTGTCCCTCCCGTCCTCCCCTACCACCACCCCCCAACTAAAACCCTACCTATCACATATCCTTTCTGCTCCCCCTGGATGGTGAGGCCTTCCATAGGGTGTCATTAGAGTCCTCTGGGATAGGGCCTAGGCCCAACCCCATGTGTCTTGGCTCAGGGAGTATTCCTCTATGTGGAATGGGCTCCCAAAGTCCACACCTATGCTAGGGATAAGTACTGAACTACTACAGGAGGTCCCATAGATTTCTGAGGTTTCCTCACTGAAACCCGTGTTCCTGGGGTCTGGATCATTCCCATGCTGGTATCCCAGCTATCAGTCTGGGGAGCTAGAGTTCCCCGATGTTCAGGTCAGCTGTTTCTGTGAGTTTCACCAGCCTGGTCTGGACTCCTTTGCTCTTCACTCGTTCTTCTCTGCATCTGGATTCAAGTTCAGTTCAGTGATAGGTTGTGGGTGTCTGCTTCTACTTCCACCAGCTGCTGGATGAGGGCTATTGGGTTGCATATAATTTAGTCATCAATCTCATTATCAGGGGAGGGCATTTAAGGTAGCCTCTCCTCTGTTGCTTAGATTGTTAGCTGGTGTCATAGAAAAGGAATTTCTTATACAGAAGACTATAATGATTAAATCTATATGGTACTGGCACATTAATATATACTACAGATTTATCAAATATATAAAGAGTATAGAGCACCCTCCAACAAATGGAAAATGAGTTCAGGGAAGCATCTGTAAGCAATAAATAACAACATATTTGTAAATTCATCTCAGCTGTGATAAAAAATATCTTTTTAAAAAAAGAATTACACTGTGCCAGATATGCACAGATTTCCTTTGTGTTGTTGTTATTCGCTGAGGAACACAGGTAACAAGTATTTACTTACATTTACAATGTGCTGCTGGGGATGAGTCTACAAGCCAATGTAAACAAACATTCTATGCAAATATTGAACCAATTTATAAAGGAACTTGAGCAACCAAGGATTTGGCTCTCTTGGGCAAGGGAGTGGCACTCCCGGGACTAATTCCCCATAGATATCAAAAGTAAGTACGTGTAATCGAAGTGTTTTTTCAAATCACTGGGGTCAAAATAGATTTTTTAAGCACCTGGATTAATTGGATAGATATTTAAGAACAGATTCCAATTATAGAAATAAACCCCAACTGGAGTAGAATACTACATACAATAAATAAAACCATCCAAACACCAGAAAAACTCATGGGTGAAGTTGTCTTTAGACACAGAAAGAAAAGATGCTTCTTCTCTGTTAAAAACTAATAAACAAAAAACCTTGAAATTTAGGACAGGGCTGGAGAGATCCAGTGGCCCCTGCAGAGGACCTTTGTGTTTCCCAGTACCCACTCCGCAACTCACAAACCATCCATAACTCCAGTTCCAGTGGATCTGATGCCTCTTCTGACCCTCCACTCCCACCCTGGGCTGGTGAACCCATGGGTGTGTACACAAGATAAATAAATTTAAAATTTTTTTTAAAGAAGAAAAAAATTAAGGACATAAGAAAAATCTGGTAGCAAAGTGGGGGAAAAAACAGGTACAGAGAAGTTTTTTTTTTTAAAGATTAAAATGACCCTCAAAGTTTCAAAAAGATATTCAAACTCACTCATAATTAGAGAAATGTAAAATAAACAGTACTGGCATGTAATTCCTCGCTCAAAATATCAGTATCTATTTAAAGAATACAGCAGCATGTTCTATTGGCAAGGCTGCGTTGGCAGACAGTTTCATACATTGCAGTAGTCAGTCATGCACTGACACCATCCGTGGGGAGGTAAATTTGGCACTACCTACCTTTTGTCCAACAATCTCACTTCTAGGAATTTAGCTTCACAATATCCCTGAAGGGATATGAAAAGTCATATGCATGGGTTTATTCATCCCAGCTTTGTTCCTATCTGCAAAGCTGTAAGAACAATTGAGATGTTCATGCACACAGCAGTGATTGAATTAAGTGGTGAGGCTTGTTATGGGTAGTCTTCTATAACTATTAAAAATGGAGGCACATAGCCAGAGGTGGTGGCACACACCTTTAATCCCAGCACCCAGGAGGCAGAGGCAGGTGGATCTCTGTGAGTCCCAGGAAGGCTTGGTCTATAGAGCTAGTTCCAGGCCAGCCAGGGCTGTTACACAGAGAAACCCTGTCCCCAAAACACAAATAATAATAATAATATTAATAATGAACATAAAAGGGATGAGAACAATCAAAACGAGTTCCGGGACATGATGTTAATTGGGCGGTGGGGCTACAAAGAGTATCAAGGCTGTGCTTCCATGCTTGTAAGGGAAAAGGGAGACATTAGAACAGAAGCATGTGCCTGCCCATTTATGTAAAGAAAATATAAGAATGATAATCCAGACACTGTAACGATAACTCCGCCAGCTGCCTGGGTTCTGCCGCCGCTTTAGGGCCCCCAAATAACACACAGAGTCTTATATTAGTTACAATGCTGCTGGCCAATGACTAGGATTTCTTATTTGCTAGCTCAGTCTTAATTATCAACCATAACTACTAATCTATAGATTTTTATAAGGACTTATCGAGGATGCCAGCCTTATGTGTCCTCTCTTCCTGGGATCCCATGGTGACCCCTCTCTTTCCTACATTTCCCAGAATCCTCCTTCTCTCCTAGTCCCACCTAACTTGCTTTCCTATTGGCCAACAGTGCTTTATATATCAACCAATAAGACAAACATATACACAGAAGGACCTCCCCCATCAAGACACTGAAGAGATGGTTGCAGAGAAGTTGAGTGGGAAAGGCATGGACAGTGAAATGGGAATGTGGTAGAGAACAATGCTCTATTGAAGTTATCTTTGTAGAAAGCTCTGACTATACTCAGGTGTTTTACTTTTTTTTTTTTTTTTTTTTGGTCTTGCTTTGTTTTTCTCCCAGTTCTGGGAGTTTAACCTAGAGCTTTGCAACATCGAGGCGAATGCTCTACTACTAAGCTACATCCAAGCCCTGTTTCACACAGTCTTCATATAGTCAAATAAATAAAATCAACCATGATGAGTGTGGGGACACAAAAATAGAACAAAAAACACTAACAAATAGAACTGACACTATGTCTAATATAACCACAGTTGTGAGGGAAAAAGAATTAGCAGTCCACAAATGCTTTAATAATCTAGTCAGAAACTGTGATTCTTGTGGGCACACACTGTTAGAAGTGAATGAATACGTGAGTATAGCATAGACCAAGGATGAGAACTATGCTTCTCACTGTTGGAGAAGAAAGTTGCAGTGTCAAAATGTGGAGGGCTAAGGTGAACCCTCTGATGTTCGCTCAGGATCTGAGACATTACTGTGTGTACACAGTATATACGCAGAGAGATGGAGAAGAAAACATAGATGTGTTTTTGTGTGGGATAACCAGATCTCGCTTTCTAAATACTATTTTCCTAGAAAAGCATCTTGGAAAAAAATGACTGATTCTGAGGTCAGAACAGGAAAGATATAAGCTGAATCTGAAATGTCCCATGGTGCCAGACAGAAAAAAGTGCTAAAACATAAATAAATAAAAAGTGAAAATAGGTGGCTGGAGAGATGGCTCCGTGGCTAAGAGCACTATCTTTCCAGAGGACCTGGGTTCAATTCCCAGCACCCACATGGCAGCACACAATTGCCTGTAATTCCAGTTCCAGTGGGATCTGATACCCTCACACAGACCTACATTCAGGTAGAATACCAATGCACATAAAATGAAGAAAAAAAAATAAGGTAAAAAATAAATCATTTTTTAAAAATTAAAAATAGAACAAATTCAAAAGACTCAGGCCCCCACCTAAGGAAACTCCTAATAGCCCTGATTCAAACAGTTTTATCAATGAAATACAATATAGAATGAAATTATTATAAAATAAGTGTAATAGATAATTTATCTGAGTACACAGTAACATCGATTGATCGAATAAACACACGGGGAGAAGCAGCTGCTCTTTCTTATGGAATTCTAATATAAATGCAGAAATGAAGGAAGAAAACTGAGAGTCACCCTTAGGAAAACCTCAGGTGATAGCTGTTGCAGCCTGAGTGCACTGGGAGACACTGGGATGAATAAGCAGATATCCAAGGGGAGATTTCAGTCTCACAGTAGCTCTTCCAGGAGAAGGTAACTCTACAGTAGAGAAATATGCTAAGACCTGGATCAGTCATCAGGCCCATGCTATCCATGTACATGGAAAACCTTGGAAGACAATTTGCTTAGTTCATTGACTATAAAGGATAAATGTTCTCAGAGCAATGCCATTGAACTGGTATTACTGTTTCCTTGGGTTGCCTTCTGTGGGTTTGGTGAAGCTTCCCCAGCCAATGAAGGTGTCTGTTATATGCCTGGGGTGACGTTTCCCTAGCCAATGAGTATGTCTGTAATATGCCTGCTCTCTTTCTTAGACTTCCACTTTAGTGGCTTCTCTGGAGGCAGAGCTTTCTGAAGTTAAGCTGCAGACTCACATTGTGGAACAGGAAAACCTCCTTCTCAAAGATGAACTGGAGAAACTGAAGCAGGTAAGTCTGGGCTTCCCGAGGGGGGTGAAGAACGACATGGCACTTGATGTGTTCCCTGCCACCAAATGCCCTGTGCACTGTGGTTGAGGACTTGAAGTGCACGTGTGTTTAGAAGAACTCTGCTTGCTAATTCTCTACTGAAACAACTTATTTATATGATAGACTCTAAAATTCTGTTACTCTGAATCCCAACCATTCCAGTTTCAAAATTTTGTTCATCTGTTTTCTTTCCACCAGATGAAAAAAAAAAAAACATTAGTTTGTCTCTAAGAGGGTGGCTCATGACTTCCACAACTGTTCTTTAATGTCTGAAGATCCACTGGTATCTTTTCCTTGTGGCAGGTGTGAGTCGCCCGGCTTGGGAGGATAAGCTCTCCAGTGTCTTCAGTTACACTTTCTCACACAAGTTTAACATGTAGAGTTTGCTGTGGTGTTGCCTTCTTGTAATCCCAGCACTCCAGAAACTGAGACAGGAGGATTGAGGGTTCATGGTCAGTACAGGCTACAAGGCGGGGCCTCATCCCCTCCAAAAATTAGTGTGTCTTTTTAGAAGGCTATTTCAGAGTTTCAGACAAAGACTTAATTTTAAACAGAAGAGGGCATACCTCAAAAAAAAAAAAAAAAGAAACTACAGATGAAATATTGTCCAGTCCTCTCTATTTTTCTTATGTGTAAGAGGATCTCCATTGTACCAATCTTGTTTTATAATAGAATTTAGTTGTTCCATTCATTTGCCCCACCCTCAGGGTACCTTAATATTTGTACCAGTGGATGATGAAAGGCTCCTTCCTACATCTGTTCACCCTGTAAGCATAAAGTATCCTTCCCTAAATCAGTCTTAACGAGGTTCACACTGCACCTGTACCATTACGTTGTTTGAGCTGATCGCTAATTGACTCCCTATGTAGTAAAAGAGTAAGGCCCTCAAGGCACTTGTGTCTTTGGTAATGCTTCTCTCAGGACTGGCACCAAACAAGTGTCTTATAAGAACTTTCTATGCCAGGCACTATAGTACAGAGTGTATCTTTCCTGCCACAAGTAGAAACTCCATCCCCGTGAGGTGAGAGTAGCCCAGAGCCATTGCTACCAAGTTTGTTGTAATTAACTCCAGTACCCCTTTCCTCCTGTATCTTTGAAAGCATGGCTTGCTCACCCTTTCAGTGATAATGACCAACCCATGTACATACCGTGTGTGATGTATGCCAACCAGTCTATGTGCATACTCAAGGATGTATGCTGTATGGCTTTGCTGAGCTACATAGCACCAGAAAAAGGAGCAGAGTAGGGAGAAAAACATGAGGCACATTTTATTACACGTTCTTCCCAGGGCATTGCTATAAATAGATGGGAAAACCATGAGTCCCTATGTGCACATGGTAGGAAGTTATTTGGTCATGAGGATTCTTCCAGCCCATCCTTGGTGCACTGCAGCTTGGACCCAGAAAGCATATGCCACTCTGTATGACATCATACACCACTCTATATGACATCATATGCCACTCTGTATGACATCATATGCCACTCTGTATGACATCATATGCCACTCTGTATGACATCATAATTTAGAGCTGTGGAAGTGCTTTTATATATGTATTACATATCACACCAATAAGAAGTATTAATAGCATCCAAGGAATCAACATCCCCTGTTAAGTTGGGGAAGTAGTATTACTGAATGCAGTGGTTACAGCCAGAGATGCAGTAAAACACTTTACAGTGGACAGAAAGACCTCTGCAGCAAAGTTTCCATCCCAGAGTGTCACTAGTACCAACATGGACACTGAAAGGAATAAAAGTAGCCTGGATTGCCCCCAGCTCTGTGGAGTGGAGAGAAGGAAGCCAGCATGTCCACTCCGATGGAATACTACTGGGAAGTCATTAGACTTCTCCCAGGGCAAGGGCACATCCTTAATTTGCCCACATGCTGACACTTGTGTGATAAATACCAATGCCCTAGTTTGTTTTTGGTTTTGAAATGAGATCTTGATGTGTAACCCAGGCTTGCTTCAAACTTCCAATCTTCCAGCCTTGGCCTCCTGAGTGCTAGGATTATGGGCACGTACAACCATGCCATGTACTTCTTTTTTTCTTTTCTTTTTGGAGACAGGGTCTCCTAAAGCCTTTGTTGGACTAGAAACAACTGTGTGTAGCCAGGACTGGCCTTGAGCTACTGATCCTCTAGAGCAGTGGTTCTCAACCTTCCTAATACTGAGACCTTTTAATACAGTTCCTCATGTTGTGGTGACCCCAACCATGAAGTTATTTTCATTGCTACTTTGTAACTGTAATTTTGCTACTGTTAGTTGGAGATAGAGGTTTGCCAAAGGGGTTTTGACCCCCAGGTTGAGAACCGCTGCTCTGCATCTATCGACTCTTCCCAGTGCTGGGATTACCATGCTCAGCCAATTCTATGATCCTGGCTGAAATGGTTTGACACACATTTGAATACCTTTTTAAAAGCATGATTAAAAAAAAAATGTAGCATGTGCTCCACAAGCAGAAGTTAAACTGATGGCAGGAGGGCAGTGTGTTATTTAACTGTGATAAAGCTAGGGCCATTATTTAGCAGCATCCGCCTGTATCTCTCTAAGGAGACATTTCAGTAGTCAACTAGGGAACAGTGGGAAGCTAGCTGGGAACAGTTAGTTCCAGTTAATTATAGGCTGCTAGAGTTTATATGTCCCTTGAAATATGTCCAGATAGGAAGGTTTCAGGGCCACGCAAGTGCCCTGTTTACAAATACCCCCTTTTCAAGTTCATAGTATAAACATAGCTGGGAGGTGATGGCAGGGCTCATTTGTTTCATCTCTTTCAGCTGCACAGATGTCCTGATCTCTCTGACTTGCAGCAAAAAATGGCTAGCATTCTAACCTACAACGAACAGCTGCTGAAGGAAAAAGAAGCTCTAAGTGAAGAATTAAACAGCTGTGCTGATAAGGTAGTAAGAACAATAGGCGTTCTCATCATTGTGGAGTGTGTACGGCAGCAAGCATTTCCCTATGGGCTGTGGCCACTGGGCTTCCTGTATTAGACCAAAGTTATAGATGGAGTTATGTGACCCTAGACTTAGTGAAGTCGAGATCATGGCATTGTCTCACTTAATATATCATGATGCTATTTAGCAATAATATATAAAGCACTATGCTACATAATAGAAATATGGCTTTTATCCTCTGAGATCTATTTCATAGACAAACGCTATTTTTTTTCTATTATATTGTCACGAGCCATAGGAAGATGTTACTTTCCTTGCTCCGCCTGCCTCGTAGGCATTCTTTATTTTCCTGTTACAGTACACTCTTGAGATTTCCAATCGCCTTTTGGCCCACTTCCCACCCCAAAATAGGAGACGCTGGGGGGGAAACAGAAAAAGGAAAACCCAACAAGGAAGAGAAGCCTGACATTAAAGTGTACAGAGCCAGGAAAACCCCACCTCGCACACCCTCCCTGGTCTGCTCCTCAAGGTAGACAGGCTGATTCTTGATGGTAGTGGTGGATGCCCTCAGCCTCAGCCCATACCCCCCCCCCCCAGGCCTGCTCCTCAAGGCAGATAGGCTGGTTCTGGATTTGCTTACAAAAGTCCCCCCCCCCTTCTTCCCTTCCTGAAACAGTTGGCAAAATCAAGCGTTCTAGAGCACAAAATTGCTACAATGAAGCAGGAACAGACGACTTGGGAGCAGCAGAGCGAAAGCTTAAAGGCACAGCTGGTGACGTCCCAGGAAAAGGTGTGTAGACAGCTGGAGCTGCATCTCCATAATTAGTATTGTCTAGTATTTCTAGTATTTTCAGCTTGCACAGAAAGGCCCAGAATATTCCAGGTGAGACGGGCCCAAGTGGCCTCAGACTGATCAATCCCATGGGACCTCTCTTGAGACATCTTTGCAATATGACAAAATAATTTAAACAGTGTATCCGTGTCGAAGCCCATTGGCTCAGAGCCTGCTTACCAGGAAGGTGTAAGGGCAGGACTTAAAGAGAACTGCTTGTTGGTAACAGGACCCGACTTCTTAAGCCAGCACGTGTCCACTTATACTGGAAGTCCTGGATATCTATCTGCCTTTTACAAATTAACATGAATTGAAATGCAATTGAACTCTGCAAATAGAAGTGATTATTTTCAACTAAGAGGTTTTTTTTTTTAAAGCAGCACCTCAGACTCAAATGTAATTTCTCAAGACTCACTGCAGGTGTGGTTAGCAATGGCAGCTGGCCTTCCTCAGTTCTGTCCTCCAGCCCCTGGCAGTCAGTTAGATCACATCAGCAGAACGTGGCTTTATCTTTTCCTTAAGTATAACTTAACGTCCTGTAGCTATATGTAACATCTTGAGTTTCCACTGACTTGCTGGAAAGAGAGAGCCCTGTCATTCTCTTCTTTATTCTTTCCTGGACATTGGAGAGGTGAGACCAGGAATGTTTGTATCACCGTATACAATTGCTCTTACCATGCAGGTTCAGGATTTAGAAGATGTCCTGCAGAATGTAAACCTTCAGATGTCCCGGATTCAATCAGACCTCCAAGTGACTCAGCAGGAGAAGGAAGCTTTAAAACAAGAAGTGATGTCCTTACGAAGACAGCTTCAGAATGCGGGTGACAAGGTTATTTCTTCCTCTTTTTTTGTAATTATGCTAGAAATTATTTTAGTCTATGATTTGATTGGTTTTGCATATATGTATCACGATGTTTTTTGTTTTTTACATAAAGGTATGTTTTTATGTGTTTTTATAGCCACTACCAGGAGCAAACAGTAAAACGTTTCTGTCTGTACCCTTTGTCCCCTCCAGTTGGTAACCCCAGGGACCCACTTTTGTACTTTCTGTACTTTCTGCCACCATAGGTCAGGGATGTTTGCTTCTGAACCTCATATAAATGGAATTATAAGGTGTTTTTTTTTTAGACCAAAGAAGCTAAAGACCATAACTGAGTTGAGTTTTATAATAAAACCAAAGCATTTTCAAAGTTTAAATAAGAGGATGCATGGGAACCTACAAAACCAGCCAAGAAAAACATTAAGAGAAATTAAGCTAGGAACACCCATCTACAGGGGCGTGGGGGGGGGGGATGAAAAACTACAGAAAAGGAAACCTCTAGCCTAAAACAATGCTGCTGACTTAGAGGGCAAGTCACCACTGCCAAATGGTTTAACCTCTGTGGTAACAGAAAGTCTAGGAAAAGATGCTTAAAAATAGCTGGCTGGCCTTCCTGGGGCTGTTAAAAACACATCTCATTTTAAATATCACAGAGCTGCTAGTGTGTACACACATCATTAATAGCATTCCAAATATCTGGTAGATGTTAAAGTTTTGTTCAAAATAAAAATAGTCCCTAATTCAGTTATTTTTTCTTGTGGTTGATAATACAAAAAAAAAAAAAAAAAGGTAGTTGCTTCAATTTTAAAAATACATAAAGGCTGGCCTTTTTCTGGAACCTTTTAAATTTTCTTTTCTTTTTCATGTTTGGCTTAAAAGGTAGAAAGCTTACCTAGCTGTGTTACCTTTTTAATTTTTCTGAAGTTATTTTTAGGATTAAAAATTAAAAAGTCACTTCGGTAGCTTAAAGCATACTTCTGAATTCAGGCCTCAGTTACTAGGACAGTATGTGCTTTGGAGTCTAAAAAGGGACATGCTTGCCTGTGGGAAAGCTGGGTGGTATTAGCCTGTGGAAGCATGCAGGTTGCAGTGTCTCTGAGTCCCCTGTCCTGTGTTAATCAAAAGCGAGTTGCCTGGGTTCAAAGAGGGCTTCCCAAGGAGGCAACTTTGATTGTTTTTTTGTTTTTGTTTTGTTTTGTTTTGTTTTTTTTGAGACAGGGTTTCTCTGTATAGCTTTGAAGCCTATCCTGGCACTCGCTCTGTAGACCTGCCTCTGCCTCTGCCTCTGCCTCCCAATTGCTGGGATTAAAGGTGTGTGCCACCAAGGCCGGGCCTAAGGAGGCAACTTTGAAACCACCAAATTCTATACAGTTGAGTCCTTTGAAGACCAGGTCAGAGCCCTTCTGTCAGATTTTCTGTTGAAGTTGACTGGACTATTTTGCCAATGACCACTTTGAACCTTTAAAAAAAAAATCAAAATCCAAGAGTATCATTTTCTTTATATCTGTATCTATATACACATAAGCTTGAAAAACAAAAAAATGTTTGCTAAGGATTGTCATTCGGTAAACAGGAAACCTGTCTCAAGACAGAAGTGATCATCAGTTTGCTAGTAAGTTTTAACTCCGAAATTTTCTCCTAAGGTCTGGATCTCAGAAACAGCTGACCATCTCTCAGGGCTCCATGGCCAGCAGAAAAGGCTCTCCTGGGACAAGCTGGATCATTTCATGGATGAGGAACCACAGCTACTTTGTGAAGAGAGCAAGAGACTCCAGACTGTGGTGCAGAACACCAAAGCAGACCTCACACACTCCCTCGAGAAGGTGACTCAAAAGTCTCACATTGTGGAAAGTGACTGATTAGATGTGAGAACAGCTGTTTAATGTGGTTCAAACAGTTCTTAGGTATAGGCTTGAATATCCTGTGGTGACAGACTTATTTTAAAAATGAATAATTTTTCATTTACTTTTATACAAATTCATCTTTGCTTTTATATAAATACATTTAAACTATTTTCATTTCATATTGGCAGTTCTATACTAAAATAAATCTGTGGCTTTAACCCTCATATTAAAAGTGTAGAGTCATAGAAACTATGACATCCATATATTCCTCATTCGAAATGGTTAGAGTTATTATTATTGGCCCAGATCAATAATATAATAATGAAATGGCAAAATCAGACTCAGATCTTACCCATTTGGCCAACCCTTTATAAGAGAAAACTTGGTGCCCCTTCTTATAGACTCAGCATTTCAAGGTCAGAACAACCTTTTAAAATTTCTGATAGCCACCCAGCTGACCCTTGTTTACCTGTGCTGTTGTCAACCCCTTAAACTTCGTCAGCACCTCTGCTGTGAAATTCTCCCAAGAATCACAAATTTTCCTTTAGAATACCTACTACATGCAGAAATTCTGCTGTACTGAAGCCACTGTGGGAATAGGACAGCCGTAGTACCCACCCTCCTGGAACTTTAGCAGATTAAACACACGGGCAGCAGCAGCTGTCTCAAACAGGGTCAATAGGACTTGCAACTCAGACACCTCTAAAAACCAGAACTGCTGCCCCCATTTGCTCAGTAGTTCCATCACACTCACTCTTGGCTCCTGGAAGCTTGGCTGGCCCCGAATTCTCCTCTAATCTGTCTTGCCCTTACCATGTTGAGTTTGTCAGCTCAACCAGATTTATTTAGAAAGGATGTTTAGAAATAATTTTTAAAAAAGAAAGAAACAAAGGAAAAGTAGGTTTCAAGAATTAAAGAGTCAGGGGGCTGGAGAGATGGCTTAGTGGTTAAGAGCACTGCCTGCTCTTCAGGAGGACCTGGGTTCCATTCCCATTACCCACATGGCAGCTCACAACTATCTGACTCTAGTCCCAGGGGATCTGACACTGATGGCAAAACACCAAATACACATAAAATTAAATAAATAAATAAAATTTTAAAAACAAAATTAAAAAAAATAATTAAAAGTCCATATCTTGCTATTGCCCAGGCTGATTTGAACATTTGAGTTCAAGTGATCCCCTGGTAACTGGAATCAGAACCCTCTACCACCTTGCTCAGCTGAAAAAAAAGTGTTTTTAAAACCATGGAACCCAAGTAGTAAATAAAAGCATTCCTCATTTGCTGTTTGTTTTCCTGGCTAGATGGATATATAAGCATTTCTCCCTCTTACATTGGTTTTTTACTAGGTCCGTCAACTGGAATCCAACCTTCTTCCCATCAAACATCAGAAACAACTCCACCAGTCCTGTACTGTAAAACCCACAGAACAAGAAAAATTGACTTTAAAGAGGGAGTGTGAACAGTCTCAGAAAGAACAATCTCCTACTAGTAGGAAGGTGGGTTTTTCAAATGTAACCACTCAACTGTGTTCTGACTAGTGTGCACCCAGTGTCTGCTTCTCATCATGAGTGGCAGGATTTGAGCCCTCCTCCGATCCTTTGATGCCTTCATAATCTTGTCAAATCATTATCATCAATTTAAGCTTTCAAGAGGAAGATGGTTCTCTCTCTCTCTCTCTCTCTCTCTCTCTCTCTCTCTCTCTCACACACACACACACACACACACACACACACACACACACACACACTGCCTTAAAATAATTCATTTTAAATTGTGTGTCTGTGTGTGGGTATGTGCACATGAATGCAGAGGCCAAAAGAGGGTTTGTGGACAGTTACCAGCCACCCAACATGGTTTCTAGGAACCAAACTCAGGTCATCTAGAAGAATAGTATGTGATTCTAATCATTAGTAATCTCTCTAGCCCCTAAAAACTAGGTTTTAAAAGCAGATATGAGGAAAAGGAAGGAAGGAAGGAAGGAAGGAAGGAAGGAAGGAAGGAAGGAAGGAAGGAAGGAAGGAAAAAAGGGAGGGGAGCACTTTTTGAAGGTTTTGTTAAGAAGAATGGGTGACAGAAGTAGACAGCACTACATGGCTATCTACTAATAAGAGGAGAAAGCAGAATAAGTTGTCATGGAATATTTTTTTTACATTGTGTGAAGATGTGTCACTGTGATTAGTTTAATAAGGAGCTGAATGGCCAGTAGCTAGGCAGGAGAAAATAGACAGGACTTCCAGGCACAGAGAGAAACTCAAAATGAATCTAGGTACAACAGAAAATTCCAGCAAAACACTGAAGAAGTCAAACATACGGTACAGAGGAGTGGTAACCAAGCCACGTGGCAGAACATAGACTAATAGTTATAATTAATTTAATTATTATAATATATGTTAATTTAGGTTTTAAGAGCTAGTTGGGGGGAAAAAACTAATTAAGGCCAATCTTTCATAATTTATAATATGTCTCCGTGTCATTATTTGTGAGCTGGTGACTCAAAAGACAGTCTGACTACATTGGGCAACCAACTTGGGCTGTTTAGCATCCCTGTGGAAGAACTTTCCAATGATACCTTTTAACAGGCTGGAAATTATTATAAGTAGGCACTGTGAAGATAAATTTTTCTCTATCCTGTTCTTGTAAAGGTATAGTAAAAAGGCAGTCTTTTAAGTCAATCATTATAATAGACCATCATTTAGGTAATAAAGAAGGCAAGGGAATTCTGGACTGTAAAGATCCCATTGGTTGAATCACTTTATTTATGGCTCTTAAATCTGTTAACATTCTCCATTTTCCAGATTTCTTTCTAATGACAAATATAGGAGAATTCCAAGGACTGGTCAGTTCTTCAATATGTTGAACATATTGTACCTGTACCAGGTGTTCTAGTGCCTGTAATTTTTTTTTATGATGTCAAAAGCCATTGTTTCACCCACACAGGTTTGTCAGTTAACCATTTTAAAGGTAGGGCTGTTGTGTCCTGCTTATGTACGACCTGAATGGTTTTCAACTTTTCTTGATAATACCCTGTAATATTTGTCTCAGAAATATTCTTTATTTTAATGGTTTGTTTCTGAGATTGGAGGAATGTTAATCTGTGTTTTCCATTGCTGCAACAAATCACATCCCCATAAACTCATTGCTATGAACTCATTGCTATGTTAGCCATATATGGTTTTAATTTTCCTATCTGTCTTTCTGGCTCTGTACACTTGACCCATCTTCACTTTGTTTTACCTGAGATGAAATTCCAATCTCTAGAAGTTGAACATTTATGTCCTGAAAAGGCCGATCTGGATGCCAGGATTTTGGTGAAATTATTATTTCATCTGTCCTTGTGTCTAGTAGACCTTAAATTACAATGCCATTTATTCATATTTTTAGCTTTGGTCTTTGATCATTTATAGAAGTTTGCCCAAATACTTGTTTTATAGTCTCTCCTGAAATTTTTGTTTTACTGAAGCTATTTGGGCCTTGATCACATCCAGAGCAGTGTGGTTTTTAACAACAGACATTAAGTCTTTTAATTGCTCTGTGTATGAATTTCTCCAATGATGACAGGGAATGATTGGACCAAATTTGATATTGGGGCCTGCAGGAGGTCCCCCCAAGGTGTTTATGGATGTCAAAGGGTTGCCTTTCCTGTCCTTGTTGATCTGCATTCATTAGTCCAGTGCCAGTCTTTGCCACACCTTCTGCATACTACAGAAAGCTGGGACCTTCTACTTGGATTATCTCTAGGAAAAAAACACTGTTTCTAGGAATGCCTTGCCTACAATTCCTTTTCAGATGACCTTGCTTATGGCAATGAAAACATCTGACATTTTGATTTTTCTTAAGATATTTAGTAATTACTTCTATTCAAGTATCACTGTAAGTATAAGATCCAGTATCAGCTGTATTTCTAATCCATTCATCTTTGGTTTTTGATCCTGCCATTAAAGCCATAGTCATCCTTTTCCATTCTGAATTGTCAGTCTTTTGGGCAGCCAGCTCAGAAATAATGACACAGAGACTTATTATTAATTATGGAAGATTGGCCTTAGCTTAGGCTTTTCCCCTTATAGCTTAGCTCTTATAGCTTGTATTAACCTGTCTCTATTAATCTACATTCTACCATGTGGCCTGGTTACCTCTCCTCTGTACCATATGTCCCGACTTCTTCAGTGTCTCACCGGCATTTCCTGTGTGTCTAGATTCATCCCAAGTTCCTCTCTCTGTCTGGAAGTCCTGCCTATTGTCTCCTGCCTAGTTATTGGCTATTCAGCTCTTTATTAAACCAATTACAGTGGCACATCTTCACATAACCGTAAACAAATATTCTGCAACAGGGAGCTGTGTGATTTTGCAAAGCTTCTCTAAGGGAATTAAGAACCTGGAAAATTCCTTACCTCCCAATTAATGTTTGATAAGTATTTAGAAACAAATGTGCATCTACACTAGAAATAATTTATTTAGAAAACCATAAGGAAAGCTTTTTTTCCCTCTCTCTCTTACTTTTGAAATTAAATGGGTAAGAGCAAAGATAAAATTTCTGAAAACTGATTGTTTATTAAGCATTAAAGAGAGACAAATATTAATAGTCCTAGATTATATAAGTTTGTATGTATAGAAAGCTGGGGTAATGCTAACTTGGGGGGGTGCAGTGGGAAGAACTATATTTTCTTTTCTTTTTTGTTTTGTTTTTTGAGACAGGGTTTCTCTGTGTAGCTTTGGAGCCTATCCTGGCACTCACCCTGGAGACCAGGCTGGCCTCAAACTCACAGAGATCCACCTGCCTCTGCCTCCCAAGTGCTGGGATTAAAGGCGTGCGCCAACAACGCCCAGCGCATTAGAGATCTTTTAACATAAATTTGTCCAAATAAAAGAGAGCAACTCATATGTTTTTGTCTTTTTTTAAAGTGTTGTTTTGTTTTGTATTTGTTTTTATACAGGTCAGTCAGATGAGTTCCCTTGAGAGAGAATTAGAAACAATTCATTTGGAAAATGAAGGTTTGAGGAAGAAACAGGTGAGACTGGATGAGGTAAGTTTGAGTAAATGACCTTAACTGTGGAAAATATCTATGAACCATTTATTAGGAGGGCTAGACATGACATGGAATTCCTGTCATGAAACTATAATTGCCAGGCTTAATTCTTGGATCTGTCTTCCCAAAATGAACAGATGTGTTTGCTTAGTTATAGTCATAGGTGCCTGCACTGCTTTTCAGAATAAAAAATAACTTTATCCCCAAATGTAATGACCAGTATACATCAATAAATGCGTATCACAGGGACTCTGCCTGATACTGTCTGAGGGGCCCCAGCTCTCTTGTCATTGGTGTATATGTAATGGTTCCCTTGACATATCCTATCTTAGAGTGTTTATGATATAATAACTCTCTGTCCACCTGTTCAGATGTATGTGGAGATCTGAGAACATCTGTGTTTAGTTTTCTTTCAGAAGCTGCCATCTTAGGCAGATAGAGCTCAATGGTAGAGTGCTTGCCTTGCATGATGAAGCATTGGGTTGGATTCCCAGTGATCAGAAAGCAAACAGTGTCCAAGGCTTATGGCTATACTTGTACAACTGACAAATGTTAAACTGATTTGGAAAACCCACCACTGTGTCTGTATTGGTCCCTAGGAGCCACAGTGTGTTGTCATGTACTATTAGGGGATATGAGCAAATGTACAGCTCTCAGCATCATTGGGATGCTTTGCTGTAGGTAGATGAACAATTAATCTAACATTAACTGAACTATAAAAACTATATAAGGAAACATCCATAGAATTTGTCTTGATATGTTCTTAAAATACTGTGTGCACACATTTTTGTTTTTCAAGGCAGAATTATAGGAAAGAGGGAAGGAAGATTTTGAAGTACTTTCTATTTATTTATTTATTTATTTATTTATTTATTTATTTATTGCTTTGATTTTTCAGGACAGGGTTTCTCTGTGTAATCCTGGCTGTCCTGGAAATCACTCTTTAGACCAGGCTACCCTCAGACTCAGAGATCTGCCTGCCTCTGCCTCCCAAATGCTCAGATTAAAGGCCTGGCAAAGTATTTCCTTTGCAAAGCTATATATTTGGCAAGGTGGTTTTAATGCTTAGCTTTAAAATAATGTGAAATATGGGCAAACGTATCACATTGACATTTAAATGACCCAGTCTGAGGTTTCTGACAATTGTATGTTCTCTAGTTTATCCTCTAATGGGGGGATTGGTGAAACTATAAACAGTGAAATCCAAACTGTTTTCTGACAGCATATAATAAGTGAGTTCAGCCTGTGCTTTGATGTAGATATGCCTCTCTGATGAAACAATTACCGATTCTAATGAATCTACCTCAAGCTGAGCTTGTGTGTCTGGTAAGAAACTGAAGGATGACAGGGTGTATATACTTACTGCTGGGCTCTGTCCAGTGCTCTACTAGTAAGCTGGTTTTTCACCTCTTCGCCCTGGCCTGGGAAGCCCCCTTCTTCCAGGCCCCAGTTTCTATTATTAGCTGTCATCAGCCATTTCCTGCCATTCTTTTTCCCTGGTAGTAAATATTTGCTGATAAGGAAAGTAAGTGTTCCTGGCACAGGAACTGAATAAGGAAAAAGCATGAATTTAAACACCAAGGAGAACATTTCACACACTCTACTAATGAAACTCTCATTAGGAAGCAAGACTGAGTTATTTATTAGCCTACAGTTACACAGATTGGATCTTTTTTTTTTTTCTTTACTTTTCTGAGACGGGATCTAGTCAGGCTATCCTTGAACTTACAGTCCCTCTGCTTGAGTCTGCTAAGTGCTGGTCCTTCAGACACTCACCACCACAGCTAGTTCCAGATTGGATTTTTAACAGCTCTTTTGAGATAATTCATATGCTATACAGTTCACATACTTAAGTTGTTTAGGTGCGCTTGGAATGTGTTTTTACTTCTTAAACCTTGGGGATATGGATAAACTTTGCAGCTTTACCATTTTTAAGTTTCCAACCCAATGGCTTTAATTAAATTCACTGTTTCTAAAACCTTTCATCATTCCCAACTCTAACCTTTAAGCATTAATTATTCTTCCCACCATCCTGTTGGGTTGGATTGCAGTACAACTGTGTGGAGGTGGTGGACAGTGGCTTTCACGCTGCCTTTTATCACCTGAGGGATTCATGTATTCCTTCCTTGCTGGCAGTATTCCCACTAGGAGGAGTTAAGGTGTGGGGAGCAGACACGGAGGTGTTCCTGTATCAGCATCCTTGGGGACGCTGAGAAAAGCCTTCTAGATGTTTCTTATCTGATACACATACTTCCTCGGGAGAAGTCTCCCCCATCTCTACAGACTAGTTTTAAGGGTCCAGTGTAATTAAAGATTACTCCAGTGTAATTAAAGACTACAAATTACTAGACTGAGAAATGGAAGGATTTTGGCTTGAAACTGACTCCCATTCCTGGACTTTTTCAACAATTCAGTAGTTGAATATTCAGTAAGCACTTTATTTTGAATATTCAAAGAAAGTTCCACAGGCTACCTTTGCAGTCCTTTGCCTGCCTGCCATATCACTTAGCAGTCCACAGTTCAGAGGGTTGAACAAAAATGCTTTTCTCCTGCGTGTCCATACAACAAGGGATTTAACCTCAGATCCGGTGCTTCCTGGATCTGGGTACGGGTAAACCTGTACCCAGGTTCACAACCAACTGATTCCAGCAGAGGAGGGTGCAGTTGCAGAATTACAGCTGTAAGGCCCTTTACTGTAAAACTGGCATGCAGCAGACGGTGACGTCGGTTGCTTGTACTCTTATTCCTTTGCAATGTGCCTGCTCTTTCTTTTTTGTAACTTGCACTTTTCTTACTCTTCCTGTAACGCCTGTAATTTTCTCTTTGTTTTTGTTTTGTCTGTGGCTAATCTCTACCTAGCACTCAGTGGTTGGAAGTAGCAGAGAAGGGTGCAGTTCTGTGCCCGAGCTAGTGTGTGAAGGTAGAACATTTTTCTTCAGCGAACCTTCATAGCATGGGAATGTCCATCCTGTCATTTCTGTTGATTATGACATGTGCTTGGGCAAGAGCCAGTATTCATTTATCATTTCACTTTAATTGGAATATGTCAATTTACTCAAGGATTTCCCTCAGTATTTAAAGCACTATGAAGAACAATATCCCACTGATAGAAACTTGTGGGATCATAATGCATCATATTCTTTATCTGTAAATGTTTTATTTTTACATCTGCAACTAATAATAATATTTCAAAATGGACAGTGACCCACCTCAGATTTAGAGTTAAGAAAATGGATAGTGGCTCTGAAACTTCATAACATTTAATTATAGTTGAGTATAAAGGTCCTTTCCCTTCCCACAAGCTGGGAGGTCTTTCCCCAATTTACTTCTTGCTCATTCGTGTTGCATGCCTCCCATTGGGTGTCTGCTGAATGTGTTGACAGATGAAAAGTCTTGCATGTTCCATTGACTAAAATGCATTCTTTTCAACTTCGTAAATTCGATTGGCATGTTGATACACTGTTTCCTTGTTGTTTTCAACAAATACTTTTATTCCAGTTCTGGGGTGTTCTGGCCTATGACCTTATGCCCCACACAGACCTATCCTGTTGCTATTTAAGGTTATAATAACACATATATAAAACTAAGATAGGTTGAAATAACTTTAGGCACAATATTCTTTTTAAAGTGTTCATTTGGGGTCAGAGGATTTGGAGCCGGTGAGCAGTCACCTTCATGGATTGTAAGCTTAAAGCTTAAAGCTAAGCCACCTTCTCCATCTTCCCTGTTCCTGTCTCACTTTTAACAAAAGGAAAAAAGGCAGCTGGATGTTCTAGAATCCAAAACTTGGATATTATTTATATATCTAAGTTTTGTGTATATTGTGTATCCCGTGCCCTTATAGTTGCTCAGGAGTGATGGTGGTCTGTTCTTTCAAGTTTTAAAAAAATTTTTAAGAAAGCCCGATCACATAATGTGTTATCTCCAGAAAGCTGCGAAAGTTGCTCTTCCCACGAACTTCCATAGGGCTTTGTCGTGTTTCTAAGTGATCAGGGGCTAGGAGGCCATGAAGGGGTTCTGGGCTCAGTGCTCCCTGCTTGGCACCCTCCTTGGCAGAAGGCTCTGTACTGATCAAGCTTTGTCCTTGTCCTTTAGATGCAGCCCCCGAGGTCCACTGTGACGCTTAGCCCGCCCTCTCATTGGGATCTGCAGCTGCTCCAGCAGCAAACCTGTCCGATGGTGCCCAGGGAACAGTTTCTGCAGCTTCAACAGCAGCTGCTGCAGGCGGAACAGAAAAACCAGAACCTGCAGGAGGAGCTTGATAATAGGACCTCTGAAACCAACACGCCACAGGTACAGAGTGCTTCTCCTCCACGGAGAACCAAACCATCCCCTTCACTTTACCTTATTAGAAAAATAAACCAGTCCAAAGGTGGGCACCAGAGCTATGTCTGCCCACTATTGTTGTTCTGCCTACAGAACTACAACCCAACATTGGCTTTGGTTTTGCAGTTTACTTCCAAGCTCCCTGCTTATGAGTCAGGCAGTTGAGCATGCTGGGTCTCCTTTGCACACTGGTACATGACAAAGGACCAAGGTGACTTGTACATAGTACATAGTTGGCTTAACATTCTTGTCTGATGCCCAAAATGTCACAAATTTGGTCCTTGGGTAGGAATCTCTGCTGACAGACATCCTCAGTGTTCCTGCAGTATGGCCTGCCAAGGTCTGTGGGAATCACAGGCAGGGATTTTTATAGCTAAGATGTAGAATGTGCAACCAGTTAGTGCTGTGTGCTTAGTCTAGTTCAACAATGAAAAGCATCAACTTTGAAAAACTACTTAAGCTCCCAATGGTTGTTTTCCCTTTAGGGCTTTATACAGAGTCTTCATTTCTCAGGAATCTCCTCTTTGTTCTTAGCCATCTAATTAAATTGTAGTTAAGGGTGTGAATTAAAAATAAAAAGCTCTTCTTTGTTTATATCTAAGTTGGTTCTTTCTAGTTTAGATATACTCATATCCCAGTTAATCCTTGATAAGGAATTTCCCAGTTTCTTGATTCCCTCAAAAGAGGAAGTCACATTAGCCCTCCCCTGAGCCACCCTGCTTTCTCCTCTTATTAGTGGATAGCTGTGCTGTGCTGTGCTGTCCACTCTGTCTTCTTAACAAAACCTTCAAAAAGTCTTCTTTTATGTGCTTTAAGACTCTGTTTTCAGAAACTTTCCACGTACCACTCCCCCTCCCAATGTTAGAGTCAGCATTATAAATTAAGCCTGCTATGCCGGGCTGTTAAAGAAACATTCCAACTCTCCATGGAGGACTTCAACTTCTCAGTATTAAAGTGAATTTTTTTTTTTTGTTTTTGTTTTTTTTTCGAGACAGGGTTTCTCTGTGTAGCTTTGGAGCCTATCCTGGCACTCGCTCTGGAGACCAGGCTGGCCTCAAACTCACAGAGATCGGCCTGCCTCTGCCTCCCAAGAAGTGAAATTTTTAAAACAAAACAAAAAAATAAACCTGCTATGGTTGAGTATGAAAGGGAAGCTGCAGTTTTTCATTGTGTAATTGAAATCTGAAACCTTAGCCTCTGGTTTTGAAAAGACCTTGTAGTTATTTGGCAAAGATGTGTTCATTGCCCTCCCATATACACAGGTTTTAAAGTATGCTTTTCATAATCTGCCCATCAATATTAGAGAATTTAAAAACAAATATCTGTGACAATAACTCCAGTATTAGACAAAAACTATTCATAAAAAAAAAAGAAAGAGAAAGAAATCCTTCAGCCAGAGGAAAGAGTAGACCGTTTATTATTGGCAGTGGAATGGCCTCCAGGCTTTCTCCTTTTCCAGTTTCTGAGCTGACTCTAATTTTAATACTGCACATCACACAATCTGCACAGTGCCTGTGTGTGCAGCGAAGGATTTCATCTGGCTTTGTGTTGCTTTGTTGCTTTGCTTGCCATGTAGTGTGACTGCATGTGCCTCTGGGAATGTGTTTGCATTGTTAAGTGTGTGAACTTAACTCCCCTAGAAATAAGCCATGCTCTGGACACCAGGGTGAAGTATACCCCTTGCCTTCTTTCTCTAGGCCTTGCTACCGGAGCAGCGAGCAGTGCACACAGACTCCTACAGAAGGATTGGGCACCTCTGAAAACTGGGCTGCTATTGATGCCATTTGTTACCATGGCAGTCTCCAATGCACACCCCCACACATGCACACACACACCCCACACACATATGAGCTGGGGGCATGTTGGAATCAAGTGCTCTTTTTTTTTTTTTTAAGTGTTGCTTTTTTTTTTTTTTTTAGATTTTATTTATTTATTATGTATACGACATTCTGCTTCCATGTATATCTGCACACCAGAAGAGGGCACCAGATCTCATAAGGGATGGTTGTGAGCCACCATGTGGTTGCTGGGAATTGAACTCAGGACCTCTGGAAGAGCAGCCAGTGCTCTTAACCTCTGAGCCATCTCTCCAGCCTCCTCAAGTGCTCTTTTAAACTATGCAACTGTCATTTCCACTGTTAAGCCTTCCCAGTATTGTCTCTTATGTATGCAGACATGATGACTGTGAATCAGTCACAAACTTCAGCTTGTTACAAACCAGCTTATTTATATGGTTTAACAAGTGAATTGAAGATTCTTGAAGGGATATATTCTATATATTTTCTCATTCCATATGTTGCAATTATTTTTAAAAGAAGGTACTACTTTTATATATGGAATTTGAAGAAAATCAGGTTTATTTACACTGTTTGTGTAAGATGTATCATACTTTTGACAGAAAAAAAGGAAAATTTTGATGCAACAATAAAATAAAATTTAAATTATGTTGACTGTCTTCTTTGTTTTTCTTCTGCCTTCTCCTTGGCAATACTCAGTGTTCTTTGAATTATCTGATACTGTGGTTTTCTATTTTGCTTTTTTGAAGTAAGCATTATTCACTATGCATAAATGTTAAAAAGCCATTAAACTTTTTAAAGTATAGCCTTATACATCCAAGGCCCTATTTACAGATATTTACTATGTATATTAAGCTTTACCAACTACAAATTTTTGTCTTCAAATTGGCCACATGATTTAGTGGTATTATTTAAATCCAAGCAAATAATGGGTTTCAACTCATGTTTGAGCATCCTACATTCTTTTCAAAATATGCCTTTTAAGGAACATTTGGCTGTCACCCAATTGTTACCATCTGAATCACAATAATAATAATTAGTAATACTAATCTTAAGGGCCTGAAGTATCTTCTGAAATGTGAAATTCCTGGTGTGGGTATTTTTGTATGTGAGGGGATGGACAGTCTCATCTCTTGAGGTCACTTTGCTTCCTAAACTCATGTTCTCTTATCCTATCCTTTTTGTGTGAGGAGAGGAAAGGTCTCTTCCTGTCCTGTGTGGTTATCTGAGTTGGACATCTGAGATTTTCCTCTTCTAATCTGCTCTGATGATGAATGCATCCTCTAGTGAGATGTTTGCTTCACACTGACAAGTAACTGGAAAAAAAGATGAGGAGGGTATCTGGCAGGAAGAAGCTGATTATTATGAAGGAAAAACTAACTTTTGATGGCCACCCAGTCATTTCAAAGGAAAAATCAAAGGCATATGCTGCAAGCTGATTGGAAACATTAGGCAACCCCAAGCAAACCCAGTGTTTGCAGTGTTTAGAGGCCCACAGTATAGCGGGGACCCATGGCACAGTGGAAGGTTGGTCACTTGCTTCCATTTACCTTGTATACCCACTGTATTAAGAGTGCACATGGGTATTAATTATGGGTTTAGGAATTTGTATCAGGGGACAGACAGAGGCATGACAGGTAAGAGTCTTTGTTTTTTCTTTGACTCCTCTGTGATGGGGCTACATTTCTAATGTGTTCAACTGGTGCAGTGCCCAGAGCTCTCATTTCATTAGAAATCCATCCTCCCGGTTACAAATGCAAAGCATCGGCTGTGCTTTCTCTAGGTCCTGATGGGGAGAGTAACTACTAGTACCTCAAGTTAAGCATGATTTTCAAATGATTATACCTTTTTTCTCCCTCTGATCCTTAGGGAAGCCAGGAACACCTTGTAAATCTCATGGAAGAACGAATGATAGAAGTTGAACAAAAACTGAAGCTGGTAAAAAGACTTCTTCAAGAGAAAGTGAATCAGCTCAAAGAACAAGTAAGTCTACTTTGTTACCTCTGCCTGTCCTGATAGTTTTTATGGATGTGTAGGGTGTGCGTGCGTGCGTGCGTGCGTGCGTGCGTGCGTGCGTGCGTGCGTGCGTGCGTGAGTGTGCATGGTGCACATGTGTTCATGTGTGCACATCTGTATCTGTGTATGTATGTGGGTGTGCATGTGTGTGTACAAGCACCACAAACCAACTTCAAGTGTTATTCCTCAGGAGCTATCCTCCTTGTTTTTGAGAGGACCTGGGTCTCTCTGATTAGGATAGCCCTGTGTCCTCCTCAGCACAGGGCTTACCAATGTGCACAATCACTGTACCCAGGCTGTTTATGTGGGTACCAGGGATCAAAGTCCAGCCCCCATACTTGCAAGGCACTCACTTTACTGGCTGAGCTGTCTCTTCAGCCCCAATGTTCCAGACCTAACTCCAGATTTCGTGTCCTTTTTGTTGTTGTTGGGGGTTTTGTTTGTTTGTTTTGCTTTGTTGCTGTTGTTTGCCTTTTGCAACCCTGTATGTCCTAGGACTACCTGTGTAGATCAGGCTGGTCTCGAACTCACAGAGATCCACCTGCCTCTGCCTCCCGAGTGCTGGGATTAAAGACATACACCACCACCCAGCCAGATTTTGTATCCTTCTATTACTGTTAATTTGTGTTGTTAAGAAAAATTAATTCTGCTGATAATGTCTACAGAACTTAGGAATCACTTTCTTTTAAGCTCCAAAATAGGAATTCTGCATTCTACATTTTTTTTTCTAAAACTCCTTTGAGGCCTATTTGTCCACAATTTTATAAATGTATATTTGCTAGCAGCAGCTCATATCCAGTGTTCCTAACG
Source organism: Cricetulus griseus (assembly GCF_003668045.3). NCBI lineage: Eukaryota > Metazoa > Chordata > Mammalia > Rodentia > Cricetidae > Cricetulus > Cricetulus griseus. The sequence continues at coordinate 133,360,080 of NC_048598.1, forward strand.
AAGTTCAGTGACTCGAACTAAATACTTACAGATTTTTTATCCAAAATATTAAATACACATCTCTAAATAAACAGAAAGTGATATATTCACCTTTAAAAAGTGGGTAATAATGGAACTTCGGCTTTCCTGTTCCCAGTAGCTTATGGCAACCTCCAAAGGTTGATGAAATGGCTCAGTGGGTAAAGGTGTTTGCCAACATGCCTGACAACCTGAGTTCAGTACCCGCAACCCACACGGTAGCATGAAAGCGCCAGTTCCCAGAAGCGGTCCTCTGACTTCCCTTCCATCAGCCCTTAAACTTGAGAGTGGTTAACACAAATGGAGTAACATGCTTCTGCTTCTGCCCTAGCTCTGCAAGAATACAAAAACAGATGCCATGGTGAAGAATTTGTATGTTGAAAATGCACAGTTGTTGAAAGCTTTGGAAATGACTGAACAGCGCCAGAAAACAGCAGAGAAGAAAAATTACCTCCTAGAGGAGAAGATCGCCAGCCTCAGCACCATTGTCAGGAACTTGGCACCAGCACCACTGGCTTCTACACCTCCTTTGAGGTCATAGCCATACCAAAGGATTCACTTGCATTTGTGCACTGTACTGACATTCATGGAACACTTCCATCCGTTCTCCAAACCTTCTGAAAAAACTCTCAATGGCTTACAGTCAAGCCTCCCTGAAGTCTGCTCTGCCAGCAGTGGAATTGGAGTCTCCAAATGGATGCTTACAGGAATTCCACAAATCTCATATTTCACTATTGAAATTACTCATGACATTAAAGTAACTTTTAACATACTTTTAAAGTATGTTCTGGATAGCTACCAAGAAGGAAAATAATTTAAAGAACTTAAAATCCCAGTTTTTAATGGTTTTTAATTGCTCTTATCTGTATATACAATCCAGATTCCTTTTAAGTTTGGGATCTAACTAGAGTGGTTATTATATTATTATAATCTTTATTTTTGAAAACATGTAAGCACTATAATTATTATGTTTCTAATAGTTTTGAATGAATTGGCTGACTGCAGTTCTGCTTAAAGAAGACTTGGCTAGTAGCTAGCCACTGAGGTCAGAAAGTCCAAGTTTTGTAGAATTCTGGCTTCTGGTACCAGTTCTTGCTGCTCTTGCTATATAATAGATTCAGAGCTGATTTCCTCAACTGCACTCCTTATTAAGGATAAAGTTTTACTTGATTTATACGGCCCTTTCTCCTCTTAAAGCTTTTGTTTGGGACTTTGTGTTCTTAAAAGTGGATAAACCTGCATTTTAAACATTTGAACTTTGGGGAGACCACTGAATAGCCCACTTTGGAGTAAAAAGCCACAACTGGAAGATTACATGGAGTATCATGGGGATGGTTTCCTCTCTCCCAAGCCTTGGAGTTCATGGACATAGCTTTGAGTTTGCATCAAGAGCTCAGGGAACAATATTGAAACTGTCTTCCTGAACTACTTACTGCCCAGCCTCTCTAAGAACTGGAGGTGTATAAACCACATGACCTTTGTCTTATATATTAACAGCCATAGAATTTTTCTTTCTATATTTTAGTGCACTTAATGATCTAAAAAGGCCTTGACTTTAGAGTTTAAAACCTCTTCAATTTGTAGAAGAGTTTTTACTGTTTGTTTAATGCAGGTCAGGCTTTCCATGCTTCTGACCTTTTGATACCTCACGTCTGAACATATGAATTTCATACTGTGGAGAACATTGGTGTACCCTTGGAGGTGAAAGAGCAATAATGGGACTTTGCATTTGTTCTCAAAGTCTAGGTTTAAAGAACAATAAACCTTTTAGGTAGACACACACACACACACACACACACACACACACACACACACACACACAAACACACAAACACACACGAGTTGGTAGAGGACTTGTCAGGTGCAGGACACTACCAAAGCTCTTCTCAACTACCTTCATGTCTCCATGGGGAGAGAAATTAAAGAGTTTCACTTTATTAGAGGTACAAGAGAAAAGTAAACCATTGATTATGGGCAGGAACTCAGGATGAGTCAAATAGGCTAAGAGGTCAGGTGATATGCGGAAATCTCAAGTCATTTCCATCGAAACTCTTAGGGAATCTTCAGGACCCAGCTGTTTAGTCCTGAAACCCAGGGCCCACTCTACAGGGCTCCGACATGGCATCCTCTCTGTGGTCCAATAGTTCACACTGATTTTGCCCTACTGCTACTATCACAGAACTCTGCTCTCCCATTGGAAAAAGAATCCTTCCCTATAATTATACATCTAAAAATTTGGCATTTGGTATTAACTCTCCTCTAAACCCTTCTCCTCAACTATTTATATGGCCTTAACTTTATTTAGCAGAAAATATTTTCACTTGAAGTTGTGGATAGGACTAGACTAAGGTGAAATGCTTCAGGTCCTCAAGGTCAATGCCACTGAACTAAACAACAAACATGTTTCTCCAGTGTTGGCGTGGCATGGGGCCATGTTTGTTGTGCTTTTTTTAATTTTTTTATTTTTTTATTATGAAAAGTGTAGGTGAGTGTTTCTTATACATTTGTATTTATGTGTACATAAAGTGATGTACAATGACTGTAAATAGGGGGAGGAGGATCAATATGAGAAATACCCTACAGATACCTTAAATTTATACCTTAAATTGTATAGCAGTGTATATTTTAGAAACGCTTTGGAGCAGAAGTTTAGCTGCCACTAGAATAGCTTAAAGCTTAAAAGGCAGCAGATGTAAAATACTAGAATTATGTGCAGTTTACTTTCAGACTGCAGTGGCTCTCCCCAAAATCACAAGTTATGTGTTGTGTGGTCATTCACCTACTTTTCTTTTTTAAAGCATTGGTTTTTAAACTTGATTTTTATTTAAGAACAGTTCTGTAATACTAGTGAGACAATTCTGGACTCACTCAGAAGACCGCCATTGCCCTGTTCACTGTTTTCTGCTTTTGAAAGGCCTTACTTTCCCCCACCAAGGGGAGAAAGGGCTTGTTTTATCTAAAGGCTTTTACTCCTAAAGTCAGGTTTGTAAAGGGAGAGCAATAGGAGATACAGTTTAGAATGAACCTCAGTATTTTCATTTGTTTTTCTAAAACTCTGATTCCAGCTAAGCCATGGTAAATGTGAGTCCCTCCTTGAATCATCCATGTGCTGTTTGTGTATTTGGCCATCAGCATGTTTTATATAAATAGATCATGAAGTCATAGACTTTAGGATATAGGAAGATGTCTTACAGATCTAGTGTTTCAGCAATACCAATATTCAGAATAGGTATTATTTTGAGAAACTAATGACTAAGTCATCCTAGGAAACTTTTTTTTCAACATGTGGAAAATGAATTTGTGGTTTCCCATTTTGCTTTGCTGAGTAAAGAAAAAGAAAACACTCTGCTGTTGTCAGCATCTTTTAAAGGCATCCCAGTCAAGGAGCATCTCTGAGTGCTCTCAAGTACAGTATTAAGCAAGTGCTGTTCTGAACGGATTACCTGCAATTGTATAGGACTCCAATGAGTCATTAAGCAATTCCAGAAGCCAGGTCTAAACCTTGTCACCAAAGCACTCACGCTGGGAAGCCAGCTGTTTAAACACCTCTGCACTGTGAGGACTTGGATCCCAGACGGCTAATTAGTACCAAATTAAAGTTGCCTTTTTGTTTGTTCATTTGCTTGCTTGCTTTTTAGTTTTTTGAACGGAAAAAAAGTAAATTTATTCTCCCTGTGAGAACATTACCACAGCATGATGTAAAGGAATATTAGTTTTATGAAGGAAAACTTGAGTGTATCTAGAGCTCATCTCCAGAATTGTATTAGATAAAGATTAATGTGAATATGTTTATATCAGGTTTGTACATTTCTTTTTAGCCACTTTATCCCAGAAAGATTTTTAATGTGGGCTTAAAATGTAAATAAATAATTTTACAAACTCTGGTTTTCTCTCTTCTTTTTTAAAGATTTTATTTATTATGCATACAATTATCTGCATGAATGCTTGCACACCAGAAGAGGGCACCAGATCTCATTACAGATGGTTGTGAGCCACAATGTGGTTGCTGGGAATTGAACTCAGGACCTCTGGAAGAGCAGAGGTCTTGAGCCATCTTTCCAGCCCCAAACTCTGGTTTTCTATGTCTTGGGGTTTTGATGAGCAGTTTCGATGTTTATCATTAGCCTTTTAAGTAAAACCGTCAAAATGTTGCAGGAAACACAGTCTACAAATACAGAATCGAGGTCCCACTCTGCATGCTCACAACCATCATTTTAAGAATATTCCCCCAGGGGACTTGAAGAAATGGTTCAGTGGTTAAGAATGTTTGTACTCTTCAGAGGACCCGGATTCAGTCCCCAGCACCTACATCAGACTATTCACAACTACCTGTTACTCCAGTGCCAGGGGATCCAGCGCCCTCTTGTGGCCTCCAGAAGCATCTTCACGCCTGTGGTGCACATAAACTCATTCAGGTATTCATACACATAAATTAAGCAAATCTTTAAAAGACTCCCCTGGGTGATTTGTTGTGAATTAGAGCACAGAGACTCATTCCCTTCCTACCAAGGAAGTGTTGGCATTCATACCAGCCAGCTTGTGGTTTTTGTGTTCTGAAGTAGTGGATAGTTAACACACAATCTTAACTTAGCCTGAGGCAAGGCCCTGCTTAGCATCCTAGATGCTTCAGAGGTGAGCTGTACCATCTTGCCATCTTCTTAGGTAAGTAATTCAGACTTTCTGATGCTCATAACTGATGATAAAAGTGGTATTAGAGACCCCAAAAAGGAAACCTAGAGCACATTGTTAATAACCAAGCACTGCCCAGCATTTGGGAGGCATAGCCCAGTGGATCTCTATGCATTCAAGACCAGCCTGGTCTATAGAGAGAGTTTCAGGACAGCTAAGGCTGTACAGAGAAACCCTATCTTCAGAAAAAACAAAAATTAAAACAAAAAATACCAAACACTGAAATGTAGAGTGGCCAACGTAGACCCATCTCAGAGGCCCTGTTTTATTGTCAAAACTTTTATATCACCTTCATACTCACCGCTTTTATGAGGCAGGAACTACTTATCCCCATTTAACATATGGGGAAAATTGAAGCTTGCAGAATTGAGAGTCAAGGCTATCCTGCCTGCAAATAGAGAAGTCAGTATTCAAGGTCCAAGATATGCTGTTAAAATCCTGCAATATGAACTGGGCCATGGTGGCACACACCTTTAATCCCAGCACTTGGGAGGCAAAGGCAGGTGAATCTCTGAGTTCACAGCCAGCCTGGTCTACAAGCAGATTCCAGGACATCCTGGACTGGGAAAGCCTGTCTTAAAACAAAAAAACAAACACACAAATAAATCCTACAATACTTCTGTCAGGTCCTACTTGTAACAGAACAGTATTCGATCAGTGTTGATGCAGGAGCTACCATGTAATTGTACTTTAGGAACAATAGAAAACTGTCCTGGGCAGGAGGAATAGCCAAAATGACAGAATAGGAGTTCCCAATATTCCTCCACTAAAGAAGAGTAAAAATAACAAGTATACAGCAATCCACACTGCCACTGTACCCCCACATCTCGCCTGACCACCCTACTCTCAGAGTGGGGAAATATCTTCATGTATATTATAGTCCACTGTCAAACTCACAAAACAAAAATCCCAGGAGCAGACTTATTAGACTAAAGATTTCCAAACAGAAACACAGGACAAGTGAAGAGGCATATTCAAAGCCCTGAAAACAAATAACTACCAAGAAGGCTTCGCTTATCGAGACCATGCTTCAGAAATGAAAAGGAAAGAAAATCCTTTCCAAACACACAACTCCGAGGAGTTCACAACCAGACCAACTGTAGGAAAGATACTGCAAGGAGGCTTCCATCCAGAAGTGAAAGCTAATCACCAACCCAAAAGCCTGGGAAATTTGTAGACAGTGGCAGAGCAGCAGCCTGCCTGGTGGAAACCTAAACAAATGCAGCCATTTTGTCTTTATACTAACATCTAATATGCTAGGCCCTGGGTTCTAGTTCTCAAATAGTTCTCCATTAACTGCTCTTTGACCCTGAAGACTGGTCTCATACCACGGAAAGACAGTAAACATGGTATTGAGAGACTTTCTGACTGTATTCTTCCTAAAAACTGTGGTGAAAATCTGAAAGATGGAGGTTCTGAAATAGAACAGTCAATGGAAGAGAAACTAGGTGATTTCCCTGTTAAAGATCAGTATCACCAGGTCATAGACACTAGATGGTTCCCTGCATATTTGTCTTTGGTCCTCTTCCTGTAATATGGTCCTATCTTGGTCCTGTCCACGTTTTTAACAGCTGAGCTAGATGAAAAGCACGTTGTTCAACAACACAGATTCAAGGCATCTTCTTTCTCGTTGAGAGCATTTGCATTGCACTTACAGGGTTAGAGTTTATGGTTTCTTTTGATTGGTCTTTCCCTGTATGATCTAATGTTATATGAGTTTGTCTTTAAAAAAAAACAAAAAACAAAAAACCTTGTCTCTGCCATTTTGATGTATTTCCTTCTAACCCTCATTTCTTGGTATCATTTAAGTGCTTATTTTATTATAAACTAATGGGATGAAATGATGACTATTTTGTAAACTTGCTTTTTAAATAAAAGTTCATTTTAGCTCATAAAAAATTCCTGTCTCCTTGAATTTTATATCTGCTCATTCAAGCCCATCTTTCTTCTTTTGATTAGAACTCCACCTCTGGTTAGTTTCCTAGGAATCCAGTTGCTGACTTTCTCCAATAATTCCCCCTTTTCTGTAATTTCACAGGTACATACCCATAACCCTTACATTTAGAAGGCTAAGACAAGAGGACTATTGATGCTGGCCTGGGCTATATAACAAGACTATCTCAGAAAATAATTTAATATTTGAACATTTTATCATCTAAATTGAGCCAATTATTATCAGGGTCACTACACCAAAGTTTTCAGAGAACATTGGATCATAATTGTATTCTGTTTTGTATTAAAAATGGAAAATCAAAAAATATATATATTAATATAATATCAGTTTTCAATCTTATATACAATATACTGTACTAAAAGCTAAAATACAAAAATGAAATACAAAGTCTCAGTCAGTTTGTTTCAGTCAGTTTTCAATACTACAGGAGAGGCAGATAAACTAGCAAAAGACAGTTTCACCTTAGCTGATGTGCTGATAGTTGTAGGTAAGTTTAGAATGTTATTTAATGTTCAGACTTTGCTTTACTGTGTCTATAGAATGGGAATATTAATGCTTGATCCTATGGAATATGCAAAGTTAAATGAAAACATGTCAATATAAAATAATTCAAGACTCAGTAAATAGTAATTATATTCTAAGAGTTCAAGAAGTATAGTCCATGGAAACTTGAGGATGCCCAAGACCCATTTCAGCATATCCATGTGGCCAAGGTACTCATTAGAAGGCATTGCTGTTTCTTTCTCTATATTGATATTTTCATTGATTGCATAAAATCAATAATGGATAAGTCTGGTAATGATTTAGTATAAATAAAAATGATGGCACCAAACTATACTAATTAATAGTTATTGCATTTTTCTCCACCATATACTACTGTTAATGTGTTGGTGGTAGAGAGACAAATTTTACTCAAGAATTTCCTTGATGAAGCAGAAGAAATGGTTAACTTTATGTAATCTCCACCTCCCCATATCCATATTTTTAATATTCTATGAGACAAAATGGGAAGTGCACATGAGGAATGATGAGTGTCTCAATTAAGAATGCTGGTGTAACTCTTGATGTCAAACGAGTGCTTGTGCCTCATGGAACACCATTTTTTCTTAGAGTGGTAGACAATTGACACTTAAACTACAGTATCTGGGTAACATGGTAAAAGTGAAGTAAAGTGGAGTTTCAAAGCAACTGATTATACTTGTTATCAATGATAAAAGATTAAAATTTATTTTCTTAATTAGGTCTCAAAGTCCATTTTGCAATGCAATGTAGTCACATGTCCTGGGTATCCCGACATGGAAATCTTTGGAGGATAACTAATTTGCCTATCTAGATCACTGTGACTTGGGCATGATTAATAAACTTGAGCTGACATTTATGGAACATTCCACAAACAGCATCAGAAAACATTCTTTCTAAGTATATATGAACATTGATCAAAAGAGATCATGCTTGAGGGTCTACTATAATTCTCAGTACATGGAAAAAGGATTCACATCATATGATGGACATTCTATGGCCACAATTAGGTCAGAAATTAGCAATACAAAGAGAGCTTGTTCCTAACTAGCTCCTATAACTTAAATTAACTCATCTTTTTTTGTTAAACTACATTGTACTACATGGCTTTTACATCTATCACTTTCTATGTGTCAACTTGTTCCATGTCTGGCTGGATTCTCTGCCTCTCTTCTTCTCCTCATAGTACTCTCTGTGCCTGGAAGTCCTGCCTATCTTCTACTGCCTAGCTATTGACCATTTAGCTCTTTATTAAACCAACCAGAAGGTGCCTTGGCAAAAACACATCTTCAGTGTACAAAAAGATTATTCCACAACATGGATGCTTCCCAAAAGCTCATAGATTAAGAAGGGAGGGGGTGAACAACAAAAGAGTAACTACAAGTGTCTTGAACTGAGTGGAAATAAAAACATTTTAAAATTGGTATTTGGTTAAAGCAGTAATTATAGGTAAACTTATACCTCAGGCACACAGACAGACAGACAGACAGAGACAGAGAGAGACAGAAAAGAGTAGATGGTTCAGCAGTTAAGAGCACTTGCTGCTCTTTCAGAGGACCTGAATTCAGTTTCCAGAACCCACATCAGGTTGCTCACAAGTCTTTGTAACTCCAGCTCCTGGGGAAATAATGCTATCTTCTTCTGACCTCCAAGGTTCCTGCACACAAGTATCATACACACACACACACACACACACACACACACACACACACACACACACCACACAAATAAGTTTAAATCAATGACCAGTCTTCAGCTAAATATCAATACATACAGATATATATATATATGAGCAAGCTAAATCAAATTAAGCAGAAAATTATAACTAAAGATCAAAGCTGGAGTTGTTAAAATGAAAGAAGAAAAACAATTGGCAAAAAACTCAGTGAAACTTACCTGCTTTCCTCTTAGAAGATTGCAAATCTGATATACAAGACTGGTCAGAAAAAAGGCAACATGCAAATTGCTAATATTAGAGGGTGGGCACAGTGGGTAAAATACTTGCCATGTAAGCAGAAGCACTGGACCTGTGATCCCCAGAACCTTGTAGATTCTGGGAGGCATTGCATCTGCCTATAATCTCAATGCTGGAGAAGTGGAGACAGTGATTCTTGGAGCATGTTGGACAACCAGACTAGCAGAATTGCTGAGTGTCATGTTAGCAAGGGCTCTGCCTCAATACATAAGTGATTGAGAAAGACGCCTGATGTCTGGCCTCCACATGCACACATACCTGTATGCACATGTGAACAGACACACAGTTATACATGTATACCACAAACACATACACATGCAAGAAAAAAAAAACACCCACCCAAACAAAAAAGTTATCAGGAATTAGGGAAGTTAAAAGACTACAGATACTATATATATTAACAAGGCAAGGTAATATATGCTTTATGCCAATAAGTTTGATGACTAATATAAAGTGAATTCTTTCAGAGATAAATGTCCATTCTAAGTTAGAAATAGATGTAGGATTATTAAGATTGTCTACTTAACTAATTTAATCTATCCTTAAGGACATCCTAAAAAGAAAACTCCAGGCTCAGATGGCTTCTATAGTAAAACCAATAGGCTCATAGGAAGTGGGACACACTCCAAGGTGTGACCTTCTTGGAGTAGGTATGGCTTTGTTAGAGGAAGTGTGTCGCTAGGGGGTGAGCTTTGAAGTCTCAGATGCACAAACCAGACACAGTGTGGCATTCTTTTCCTACTGACTGCTGATACAGAGAACTCTCAGCTCCTTCTCTAGCACCGTGTCTGCCAGCATGCCACCATATTTCCCACCATGATAACAATGGACTAAGCCTCTAAAACTGTAAGCCAACCCCAATTAAATGTTTTCTGTTATAAGAGTTGCCATGAGGGCTTGAAAGAAGCTCAGAGGTTAAGAGCTACTCTTCCAGAGGTCTTGAGTTCAATTCCCAGCTACCATGTGGTGGCTCACAACCATCTATAATGAGATCTGGTGCCCTCTTCTGGCATGTATCCATACACACAGGCAGAACACTGTAAAAACATATAAATCTTTTTTAAAAAACTAAAAAGGGTTGCCATGGTCATGGTGTCTATTTACAGCAATAGAAACCCTAACTAAGACAGAAGTTGGAACCAGAGACTAGGGTATTGTTGTGTTAGGTCTGACCATATGTTTGCTTAGAGGAATATGAACTTTAGGATTTTGGATTAGGAAAATAGCTGAATGTTTTAATGTGGCTTAATGGGCTGTACTAGTAGGAGCATGGAAGACAGTAGTGCTGAGGATGATGTGAACTGTGGTGCCTGACTTAAAAGATTTCAGAAAAGAATATTAGTGTGTAGCCTAGAGATCATTTCTTGTGATATTTTGGAAAAGAATGTGGCTGCTTTCTGCCCTTGCCAAAAAAAAAAAAAAAAAAAAAACCTGTCTGAGACTAAATTAAAGAGTTATGGATTAACATCTTTGGCAGAGGAAATTTCCAGACAGCATAGTATTGATTGGGCCCTGAAGGCTCATAGATTTGGTCATCAGGGAGTAGGGAGTAGCACTATTTGAAATGATTAGGAGGTATGGCCTTATTGGAGGAAGTATGTTGTTGGGGCTGGACTTTGAGGGTTCATAATGGGGAATGTACTTCTTTGTATTATTCATATTGTTCATAATGGGGAATGTACTTCTTTGATTATTGAATAAAATACTGTTTGGCCAATGAGACAGCAAGTTAGACAGGACTAGGAGTCAAAGAGGATTCTGGGAAATGTAGTAGAGAAGTGGTGATCCAGGCAGGAAGTGACATAGCAAGGAGACTCATATTTAAGCAAAGGAAACAGGAAGTGTCCCCTTTTCCCCTTCACATACTCCACCGGCAAGAGAGGGTGCCAGCAAAAGGCATCCTGTATAAAGGTAAGTCTTATAACATATATAGATTTATGATAATTAAGACTGAGCTAGCAGATGAGAAGTCCTAGTCATTGGCCAAGCAGCTTTGAACCTAATATAAGTCTCTCTGTGCATTAATTTGGGCCCTAACTCTGGCAAGCAGCTGGCGTAAAGCACACACGTGGTGGTGGGGCTCGGCAGCTTTTGGCAGAAAGATTTATTGTAACAGTTCAAAAGCTCATGATAAGTCCAGACTCTCACTCTTCCTGCTACCTCCAGAACTGGATATAGAACTCTCAGCTACCACGTCTGCCTATGTGCTGCCAAATCTCCCACAATGAGGATAATGGACTAAATAAACCTCTGAGACTGTAAGTTAGCCCCAATTAAATGTTTTCCTTTATAAGAGATGCCATGCTCATAGTATCTCTTCATAGCAATAGAACACTGACTAAGAAAGTGGTACTCAGGAGTGGGGTGTTGCTGTAACAGGCTTAACCATGCTGCTTGTTGGCAGAAGATGTACTTTGAATTTGGAAACCAGTTGAACACTAAGCAGGGCTTAATGACCCATGCTAGTAGGAGAATGGAAGGCAGTGGTGCTAAGAAAAATTTAGATTATGACAGCCCAGCTCAAGAGGCTTCACAGGAGAAGACTATTAATAAGCAGCATACCATTATTATAATATTTTGTTGAAGAATATGGCTGCTTTCTACTCTGGTGCAAAAAGTATGCCTGAGGCTAAATTGAAGCATTTTGGGATTAATGGCACTGGCAGGGGAGATTTCAAGATAGCCTAGTACTGACTCTGATGTGTTGTTATTAGTGTTCACTCTTATGCAAGTCTATAAAGATGAGGAGAATGCTGAGCAAGGAAAAATACAAAATGTACAGTTTGTGGAGAAAAGGAGCACCAAGAAGTATGATGGAGCTAAATCCAGCTCTCAAGGAGATACAAAGTCTAAAGAAAAGCCTGATGCTAAATGGGAAAAAAAGGAGTGGTGACATCAGTGCCATGCCCCACCCAACTAAGCTTCCAACTTGTGAAAAGGAATTAAAGAAAACTTAGGCAGTAAGGAAACCATCTACAACAGAAGCTGATACAGATGTAACTGAACAAGGGAGCTAAATTCTAGGCCAAGCAAGCACATGGCAGCTTCAGCCATGTGGTTCTGGCTTTAGATACAAGGATAGAAGAAAGGGAGTATAGAATCTCCCTCCTCAGCTAAAGAAAGTTTCTGAGGCCAGCCATATGTCAGGGATGTCCCTGCATGGCCCAGAGAGGCCACTGAATGAAGCTGTGAAGGTGAAGCCTGAACTGCCTTGGAGACTCCAAGGAGATTCCAAAGTCATGGAGATGCCAAAGTCATGGGATACCTGCTGAGGAGAGCTGCTAATGGAGTGGGAAGGGAGTGGGTTGCAGTTAACAAAGCTGAAAAGAGTTGGATATCTGAGGAAAGCTTTGACATTAGACACGGATACGCAGAGTTTGGAGTTTGCTCAGCTGTTTTTCTGTCTTGCTTTCCTCACTATGCTCTATTTCCTCCATTTTATAATGGAAATGTATATTCTGTGCCACTGTATGTTGAAAGCATGTGATCTGCTTTTTCGTTTTGATTTTACAGTAAGTTATAGTAAGAGAATGCCATGAGTGTCAGAGACTTTGAACTGCAGACTTTTAAGTAGTGTTGAGCCTGCAGTAAACTATGGGGTCTTTTGAAGTTGTACTAAATGCAATGCATTTTTGCAATATGGCTACAAGCCCATGGGGGCCAGGGAGTGGAATGTGGTGATTTGTATGAGAATGGCCTCCATAGGCTCTAGGGAGTGGCACTATTTGAAATGATTAGGGAGGTATGGCCCTGTTGGAGGAAGTGTGTCATTGGGGGTGGAGTTTAACAAGTCCAGAGTCTCACTCTTCCTGCTGTCTTTGATTCTGGCTGTAGAACTCTCAGCTACCATGTCTGCCTGTGTGTCATCATGTTTCCTACCATGAGGATATGGACCAAACCTCTGAAACTGTGATTTAGCCCCAATTAAATGCTTTCCTTTATAAGAGTTGTCATGGTCATGGCATCTATTCTCAGCAATAGAACACTGACTAAGGCAAATGAATAAGGAAAATGCAATATATTTATGCAATGAAATATTGATCACATGCTAAAAATAAAGGCATGAAATTCATAGGTAAATGGATAGAGATACAAAAAAAAAAATCATCCCAAGAGTGGTAACCCAGACCCCCCAAAATATGGTATATATTCACTTATATGTGGGTGTAAGCTGTTAAGTATTTGATAAACAAGCTATAATCCATATGACCATAGGAAATAGATAGTTCTAGGGTAAGGGACTAGGGGTGGAGGAAGAGGAAATAAAATGGACATTTATGGATGGATTAGATGGGGGACTGGAATGGGAGGATCAGCAGGGGGAAGAGAGGGGATACTGGGGGGAGGAATAAGTAACAAGAAGGGCCATGGAAACCTAATGCAGTAGAAACTACATATATGAAAAAAATCTAAATGGAATCACCAAATAATGGGGGAGACAAAGGCCCAACCAGACATCTCTCATCACCAGTAGCAGGAAAGGTTTGCATCTATTTGAGCTGTTGGTCAAAGGGGCCCCATGGAAACCCCATACAACCTAGATTATTGTTAAGGCCATTATTTGTTCTCCACAAACTGATGGTAAGGGCCTATTACTGAAGTCAACACCTACTTAAGTCACTGAATGCAGAGAAGTCGAGCTGGTACCTACCTAAAGCCTTCTTCCTGATTAATGGTCATGGTACTGGAAGGTCCTCTGCATACTATCAGAGGAGCAAGCTAAGCACCAACCAAGATACCCTTTCAATTTACAATGGTGACCTGCCTGCGAGATACATTGGTATGATAGTAGCACAAAAGTTGTGGAAGTAACCAAGCACTATCTGATTGGATTTTTAAGGCCCATGCCATGAGATGGAACCTATGTTGATATGCTTTGGTGCCCAAGAACTTGAGAGTATAGGAGAAAGCCATATACCACTGATCTTCTGAACAGCAGTATGTTTAGCAAGAAAATGACTCCTAAAAACATTCTGCTATACTCTTAGATCACTGTCTTGCTCAGCCATCATCAGAGAAACTTCTTATTAGATGGGAACAAATACAAAGGCCCACAACTGGACAATGTGTAGAGAGTAACAGACCTTGGAACACTCAGTCCTAAGTGGGATGTCTCCATCAAATTCCTCCCCCTCAGGGATCAGGGAGCTGAAGAGGAGGTGGAAAGAGTATAAGAACCAGTTGTGATGGAAGCCACAATGACTTCTAGACAACAGAACTGATATGAACTCAGAGACTGTGGTAGCATGCACAGGTCTAAGCCAGATGGGGTCCCAGGGCTGAGAGGGGAGTTAAACACAAGCCCCATCTCTTACCCAGAAGCTAACTCCAATCAATAACCATTCACAAAGGAAAAATTTGTTTTCTCCAACAGAACCTCACTGTTTATACAAATCACATGTAAGGGCAGGCCCCAAGCCCAGCAGCAGCTGGCCAACACAATGAACTCAGTGGTATTTTTTGGAAGTTTTTGTTTTATAATGCTTTATCTAGGCTTTTTAAATTAAACTTACAGATGTTTTGCTTATCTATTATGGTTTCTAATTTTGTGCTTTTATGGGATTTCTGAGTGTATGAATGTATGTGTCTTTGCATCTATATGTGTTGCTTTTACTTTTTCTTTAGCTCCTTTGTTGTGCTTGTTTGTTTATTTTGTCCTACTCTGATTTTTTACTTTATCTTTTATTATTATTATTTTATTACTGTAAGATGCTTGTTTGTTTTCTAATGAAAGAGGAAAGAAAGTGTGGATTTGAGTGTGTGGGGAGGTAAGGAGGATCTGGGAAGAGTTGGGAAAGGGAAAACTGTTATCAGAATGTATTTTATGAAAAAAATCTATTTTTATAAAAAATAAATATTTTTTTAAAAAGAAAAAGGAATATTTCCCAATTTGTTTTATGAGGCTAGAATTAACTGCTATTTTTCCATGGCCACAGGGCTGCACTTTAGTCTACTGCTGTTTCAGATAGCAATTGTGGCTCTGACGTTACTGACCTGCTTTCCTGGCAATGGCCAGCTGTTCAGGCTGTGGCCTGCTGGGAATTCTGTTCCCACAGGTATGGGCTCTGTGGCTGCCACCAAATATAGCTTTTATTTTTATTTATTTATTTATTTATTTATTTTTGGTTTTTCGAGACAGGGTTTCTCTGTGGCTTTGGAGGCTGTCCTGGAACTAGCTCTTATAGATCTGGGTAGTCTCTAACTCACAGAGATCCGCCTGCCTCTGCCTCCTGAGCACTGGAATTAAAGGCATGCGCCACCAACGCCTGGCTCAAATATAGCTTTTAAATAAACCTCTATCATTCTATTTATCAATAAGACTCAGGAGTCAGAGGCTGTGGTGAAAACCTGCCATCTCAGAGAGGTTGAGGAGCAACTAGCTGACCTTCTCTCTTTGCCAAGTCTGAAAGAGCCCTTCCTTCAACTCCCCCAACACCCCCACCACAGAAAGCCCACACCACTCAAAGCCCCTCCCTATTACTTCCTGTGCCCCTCTCTACAATTACTTTCTGTCAATTAGTTGCTGAGGTGGTCTCCTGACCCAAGGTTGATTTTATTTAATTAATACAAATGCAAACTCAGGGTTCACAATGTGATCCAATATCCCACAACAATTAACCTGGTACCAATATCAAAGTCACCACAGCAGAACAAATAATAGTGCTCCTCTTGAATGTAAATAGAAGAATTATTTTTTTAATGTTATGAAGAAAATTTAAGTACTTACTGAAAGATTAATGAATTCTCAATACTCATCAATAAATAAATCCCAGAAAAACAGGCTAATATTTAGATAAGGCACCAAATACCATAGAAAATATCTTGTACATAAACACACCTTTAATCCTAGCACTTGGGAGGCTGAGAGGTTTTTTAGTTTGAAGCCTGCTTGAGCTACAGGAATGAGATCCTGTCTCATAATAACTGAGCAAAACCAAGAGCAATTTTAAACCACTCACCATGAGAGAGTACTTTGTTCCTACTAAAGTACTTACCAAAAACAAGCAAGCAAAATGCCAAAACGTTCATTAACTGCAACTCAGTCACTCTGTAGGAAAGACTGTAAAATGGCACCATGACTTATGGAAAACAGTTTAGCAGTCTCTTAAAAAGTTAAAAAAAAAAATGTACCTACAACATCATCCAGCCATGGCAATCCTCAGGCATTCAGTGCTAAGACACACTGAATGTTTGTGGTAGCTTTTGTAATGGCACAAATCTGCCAACAACCAAAATTTTCTCCAATTCATCAAGACACCTCCTCTGATGAACTCTTATTTCAGTGAAAAAGTATGGGTTACTGTGCATGGGACATGGATAAGCTCTAGAAGAATCATTGCAAGACTAGAAAATGTAAAACAGCAAAACTCTTTGCTTTTATATTTGTGGAAATTAGAGGTCTAAATTCTGTCTCATTAGGCTCACAGGTGTCAGAGAGTTGGTTCCTCCGGGAGGCTCTGGAGGTGCCTGGCTTTTGTCTCCTGACTCCATCCTTGAATCACCAGAACCTTCTGCTTTCCAGTTGTGTCTCCTAATCCTATGAGTTTGCCTCCCTCCCACTTACAAGGACCCTTGGGATCACCATGAGCCTACTAGGATAACCTGAATCCAATCACTCTACCTGCAAATTCTTAATTTGCCATCGTAGTCTTTTAAAACTATTGTCCTAGTTTGTTTTCTATTGCTGTAATGAAATACTGACAAAAAGAAAGTTGGAGAGGAAAGGGTTTATTTCATATTATACTGCCACATCACAGTCCATCATGAAGAGAAGTCGGGCAGGAACCCGAAGACAGAAACTGAAGCAGAAACTTGGAGGAACACTGCTTACTGGCTTGCTCCTCGTTACTTGCTCAGCCTGCTTTCTTATACAACTCAGGCCCACCAACCCAGGGGAAGCATGTGGGGTCCCGTTTTCCATTGCAGTCCATTAGCCACTAGGCCATGAGGACACAGAGGGCAGAAGCCGAGCAGGGCTTTGTACCGGCTTGTGAGTATGGCAGACACAGCTTTCTGGCAGTCGGCTTCGATGTTACAACTCAATTTTATTCCAGAGTGTGGGGGAGATACGGGAACAGCAGCTGGAGCATTACCTAATCTGCATTTGGCAGCATGGCCCTACAAGATGGGTACACAAACCTAATTATCATATAGGCAGCAGGGGGAGAGCTTCTACAGGGATCTGTGTCAAAGGTCATATTTGAGATAAGTCAGGCATCAGGCATCTGCTTCCGGATAAGGTCAGGCCTTCAAGCCTTAGAGACACTATCCAGGTAGGAGATGAGTCCTGCTGGAAAGGGAGTCCTCCATTTTGTGCCAAGCCCAGAGAGCTGCCCAGACATGGTAGACTGCAGCCTTAGTGCAGCATACTCCAACAGCAACACCTTCTACAGTGGGCTGGTCCTGACCACATCCATCACTAATTAAGAAAATGCTCCACAGGCTTGCCCACGGGACAATCTGATAAAAGCATCTTCTCAACTGAGGTTCCCTCTTTCCAAATGACTCCAGCTTATTTTAAATTGGCACAAAACTAATTACCATAAATATGTTAGTGTACTCACAAGTTCTAGAAATTAGGACCTGACTACCAAGGATCACCATGTAGCCTTGATGTTTTGGGCTCAGAAATTCAGAGGATTCAACTAGAAAGGTATTTACATGAAAGACCAAGCACTGATTTGATCATGAAGGGAAAACTTCAAGTCACCATAAAAGGCAGTAGTGTTTGTTGTTTCTCTAAACTATTCTAATTATGGATCCTCCAATTATACCCACTAGTTCTTGTAGTACAAATACTAGTTATTAATATTAACATCGGAACCCATCAAACTTAGGACTTGAGTGGGAACGGTTTTTATGTGAAAGATGAAGTGCTTATCCCAGAGTGAAATAAATGGAGACAGTAAAACAGCTGAAATTCCTCCTTTTTTTCCCTCTTTATATTTTTAGACAGAATAATCCCAATCCAAGCATCACCGAAAAGATGAGTGATACTGTGGTTAAGACAATTACCTTCACTGTTGATATGATCATTCCATTCCATTAAGTAGTCATGTCTGAGATCATCAGGTCCTGCCTGGCAGACAAGCCTCCTCGTGATCTAGCTTCACTGGAGATGCTGGAAGGATTCTGAACAGCAGCTTGTCTGGAAGCATCAGGCTTGTGGTAGCACTGTGAATGTAAGACTAAAGCACGTAATGGAAATACATTATGTGAACGTCACTCTCCAGTCATTTGGAATTCTCAGTAGGTGAGTAGATGTGCAAGAATTACGAGTTCACTGAGTGATACAGGAGTCACAGGGACGACTCTGTTTTCGTGTGCCTTTTCTTTACACTAACCTTTTCTCTACCATTTTACAGGAAATCCCTTCCATCCTTTACAATGGCTCAC
The DNA here is from genome assembly GCF_003668045.3 of Cricetulus griseus. NCBI lineage: Eukaryota > Metazoa > Chordata > Mammalia > Rodentia > Cricetidae > Cricetulus > Cricetulus griseus. The sequence continues at coordinate 133,378,631 of NC_048598.1, forward strand.
AGTTTGTGTTTAAGCATATTCCATGGCTTCTAGCATGCTGAATTTCATAACCTTTTCAGTGTCTTTGTTTCCGCCTTTACTCTGACCACTGACTAGTTAGTCATACCTGATAACTGCTATCATCTTAAGCTGGAATTCCTTTCTGACCACAACCTCCTGTTCCTGCTCTCCTGTTTCCCCACTCCACTCAGTCTGGCCTTTGTCTACGTTGTTATTTCTAGGTCTTCAGTGCCGATATGCATGAGGTAACCAGCGCCTCAGCCAAAGGCAAACAATCTTGATACTGCATGTCTTGCTCAGACATGCCCTGAGCAAGGGCATGGTTTAAGTGAATTTTTGAAAAGATACTAGGCTCTTTTTTTTTCTACAATTTTCTACTACTTTATTAATTTGTATTTAAATGAAAAACAATCTTATTTTACATACCAATCCCAGTTGCCTCACCCTTCCATGCTCCCAATCCCCACACCAAACCCCCATGCCACCCCCATCCACTACTCAGGGAGTGTGAGTCCTCCCATGAAGAATCATCAAAGACTGACACATCATTTGGGGCACAAATCAGGCTTTCCACCATGTATCTAGTTCTTATGCTGGTTCCCCAGCTGTCAGACTGGGGTCCATGTGCTCCATCTTGGTCAGGTCAGCTATTTCTGTGGGTTTCCCCAGCATGGGCTTGACCTCTTTGCTAATCACTCCTGGATTCCAGGAGTTTGGCTCAGTGCTTGGCTATGAGTCACTGCTTCTGCTTACAACAGCTACTGTGTGAAGGCTCTAGGATGGGATTTATAGTAGACATTAATCTCATTATAGGGGGAGGGCATTTAAGGTAGCCTCTCCACTATTGCTTAGATTCTTAGTTGAGGTCATCCTTGAGGATCCCTGGACATTTCCCTAGTGCCTGATTTCTCTTTAAACCTATAGTGGCTCCCTCTATTACGGTATCTCTTATCTTGTTCTCCTCTATTCTTCCCCCAACTCAACCTTTCTGCTCCCCCATGTCCTTCTCTCCCCTCCTCTTTTCCCCTTCTCATTCACCTAGCTCCCTCTCCCCTCCCCCATGATCTCAATTTGCTCAGGAGATCTTGTCCCTTTCCCCTTCTTCAGGGGACCATGTATGTCCCTCTTAGGTTCCTCCTTGTTTCCTAGTTTCTCTGGCAGTGTGGATTGTAGGCTGGTAATAATTTGCTCTATGTCTAAAATCCATATATGAATGAGTACATACCATGTTTGTCTTTTTGTGACTGGGTTATCTCACTCAGGATGGGTTCTTCTAGTTCCATCCATTTGCCTATGAATTTCAAGATTTCATTATTCGTTTGTTTGTTTTTTTTCCCACTGAGTAGTACACCACTGTGTAAATGTACCACATTTTCTCTATCCATTCTTCAGTCGAGGGGCATCTAGGTTGCTTCCAGGTTCTGGCTATTACAAATAATGCTGCTATGAACATGGTTGAACAGATGTCCTTGTATGAATGTGCTTCTTTTGGGTATATGCCTAAGAGTGAAATTGCTGGATCTTGTGGTAGACTGCTTCCCATTTTCCTGAGGAATCTCCATACTGATTTCCAAAGTGGCTGTATGAGTTGACACTCCCACCAGCAGTGGAGGAGTGTTCCCCTTTCTCCACATCCTCTCCAGCATAAACTGTCATTGGTGTTTTTGATTTTAGCCATTCTGACAGGAGTAAGATGGTATCTCAGAGTTGTTTTGATTTGCATTTCCCTGATGGCTAAGGATGTTGAACACTTTCTTATGTGTCTTTCAGCCATTTTAGACTCCCTTATTCCCTTATTGAGAACTATTTAGTTCTGTACCCCATTTTTTTTGTTTTGTTTTTGTTTTTGTTTTTTGAGACAGGGTTTCTCTGTGTAGCTTTGGAGCCTATCCTGGCACTCGCTCAGGAGACCAGGCTGGCCTCGAACTCACAGAGATCTGCCTGCCTCTGCCTCCCGAGTGCTGGAATTAAAGGCATGCGCCACCAACACCCGGTCCCTGTACCCCATTTTTTTTAATTGGATTATTTGGTGTTTTGGTAACTAGCTTCTTGAGTTCTTTGTAAATATTGGAGATCAGCCCTCTGTCGGATGTGGGGTTGGTGAATATCTTTTCCCAGTCTGTGGACTGCTGTTTTGTCTTGTTGACTGTGTCCTTTGCCTTACAGAAGCCTCTCTGTTTTGGGAGGTCCCATTTATTAATTGTTGATCTCAGTGTCTGTGCTACTAGTGGTATATTCATGAAGCAGTCTCCTGTACCAATTCATTCAAGGGTACTTCCCACTTTCTCTTCTAAGAGGTTCAGTGTGGCTGGATTTATGTTGAGGTCTTTGATCCATTTGGACTTAAGTTTTGTGCATGGTGATAGACCTGGATCAATCTGCAGTCTTCTACGATTTACCATCCAGTTATGCCAGCACCGTTTGTTGCAGATGCTTTCTTTTTTCCAGTGTATAATTTTAGCTTCTTTGTCAAAAATCAGGTGTTCATAGATATTAATATCAGGGTTTTCAATTTGATTCCATTGGTCTACCTGTCTATTTTTATGACAAGCTGTTTTATATAGTAGGGCTACTGATTTTTTTTTTTTTTGAGATAATCTTGTGTCCTGCTACTTTGCTGAAGGTGTTTATCAGCTGCAGGAGTTCCCTGGCAGAGTTTTTTGGGTCACTAATGTAAACTATCATCTGCAAATAGAGAAAGTTTGATTTCTTCCTTTCCAATTTGTATCCCCTTGATCTCCTTTTATTGTCTTAATATTGCTCTAGCTAGAATTTCAAGGACAATATTGAAGAGATATGGAGAGAGTGGACAGCTTTTCTTGTTCCCAATTTTAGAGGAATCAAGCTGAGTTTCTCTCTATCTAGTTTGATGTTGGCTGTTGGCTTGCTGTATATGGCTTTTACTGTGTTTAGGTATGTTCCTGTTATCCCTTATCTCTCCAAGACCTTCATCATGATGGGATGTTGGATTTTGTCAAAGGCCTTTTCAGCATCTAGTGAGATGATCATGTGGTTTTTCTTTTTCAGTTTGTTTATATTGTAGATTACATTGATGGATTTTCATATGTTGAACCATCCCTGCATCCCTGGGATAAAGCCTACTTGATCGTGGTGGATGATTTCTCTGATGTGTTCTTGGATTTGATTTGCCAGTATTTTATTGAATTTTTTTTGCAGCAATGTTCATGAGGAAGATTGGTCTGTAGGTCTGTAGTTCTCTTTCTCAGTGGTGTCTTTGTGTGGCTTGGGTACCCATGTAATTGTAGTCTCATAAAAAGTTTGGCAATGATCCTTCTGCTTCTATTGTATGGAACACTTTGAGGAGTATTGGTATTAGTGCTTCTTTGAATTTCTGGTAGAATTCTGCACTGAAACCATCTGGCCCTGGGCTTTTTTTGTTTGGGAGACTTTTGATGACTACTTTTATTTCATTAGGGGTTATAGGTTTATTTAAATTGCTTATCTGTTCTTCATTTAATTTTAGTAAGTGATATCTATCCAGAAAATTGTCCATTTCCTTTAAATTTTTGAATTTTGTGGAGTACAGGTTTTTGAAATATGACCTGATGATTCTCTGGATTTCCTCAGTATCCATTGTTATGTCCCCCTTTTCATTTCTGATTTTGTTAATTTGCATGTTCTCACTCTGCCTTTTGGTTAGTTTGGATAAAGGTTTGTCTATCTTGTTGATTTTCTCAAAGAACCAACTCTTTGTTTCATTGATTCTTTGTATTGTTTTCTTTGTTTCTACTTTATTGATTTCTGCTCTCAATTTTATTATTTCCTGTTATCTACTCCTCTGGAATGAGTTAGCTTCTATTTGTTCTAGAGCTTTCAGTTGTGCTGTTAATTCTCTAGTGTGACTATTCTCCAGTTTCTTCATGTGAGCACTTAGTGCTATCAACTTTCCTCTTAGTACTGCTTTCAAAGTGTCCCATAAGTTTGGGTATGTTGTGTTGTCATTTTCATTGAATTCTAGGAAGTCTTTAATTTCTTTCTTATTTCTTCCTTGACTCAGGAATGGTGCAATTGTTCATTGTTGAATTTCCATGAGTTTGTAGGTTTTCTGCAATTTGTGTTGTTGAATTCTAACTTTAAAGCATGGTGGTTTGATAAGATACATGGGTTATTCCAATTTTTTTGTACCTTTTGAGGTTTGCTATGTTGCCAAGTATGTGGTCAATTTTAGAGAAGGTTCCATGTGGTGCTGAAAAGAAGGTACATTCTTTTGTGTTTGGACAGAAAGTTCTATACATATCTGTTAATCCCAATGGGGTCATAACTTCTGTTAGTTCCTTTGTCTCTTTGTTAAGTTTCTGTCTGGTGGTTCTGTCTAGTGGTGAGAGTGGGGTGTTGAAGTCTCCCACTATAGCTGTGTGAGGTCTTATGTGTGATTTGAGTTTTAGTAATGCTTCTTTTATGAATGTGGGTGCCTTTGTATTTGGTGCATAGATGTTCAGGATTGAGACTTCATCTTGATGGACTTTTCCTGTGTTGAATATGAAATAACTTCTTCATCTCTTTTGATTGATTTTAGTTTGAATTCTAATTTGTTAGATACTAGAATAGCTAAAACAGCTTGTTTCTTGGGTCCATTTGATTGGAAAATCTTATCCCAAACCTTTACTCTGAGGTAATATCTGTCTTTGAAGTTGAGATGTGTTTCTTCTTTGTAGCAGAAGTATGGATTTTGTCTTTGAATCCATTCTGTTAGCCTGTGTCTTTTTATAGGCAAGCTAAGACCATTAATATTGAGGGAAATTAAGGGCCCAGGCCCAGCACAGGAAGATTTGGTGGACTTTGCAGAGTCCCTGTTGAGGGCCCTACCCTGCATGGGGAGTGGTGGGTGGATGGGATGGGGGTAGGTTGGGGATAGGGGAGGAGGGATTGGGGTGAGGGGAGGGAGAGGGAGAAGGGACTTACATGTGAAACAAGCTTGTTCCCTAACTTGAACTAATAAAAAAAAAAGGAAAAAAATATTGAGGGAAATTAAGGACTACTGAGAGTTAATTCTTGTTTGTTTTTGATTTGTTGTGGTTGGTAGTATTGTGTGTGGATTTACCCTGCTTTTTCTTTTGGCTTTTGGTAAAGTTGGATTATCTATTGCCTATGTTTTTGTGAGTATAGTTAACTTCCTTAGGTTGGAGTTTTCCTTCCAGTACTTTCTGTAGGGCTGGATTGTTTAAATCTGGTTTTGTCATAGAATATCTTGTTTTCTCCATCTATATTGATTGAAAAATTTGCTGGGTATAATAGTCTGGGCTGGCATCTGTGGTCTCTTAGTGTTTGTATAATATCTACCCATTCTGGCTTTCAGAGTTTCCATGGAGAAGTCTGGTGTAATTCTGATAGGTCTGCCTTTATATGTTACTTGGTTTTTTTCTTTTGCTGCTCTTAACTTTTTGTTTATTCTGTACATTTGGTGTTTTATTATGTGACGTGGGAACATTTTTGTGGCCCACTCTATTTGGTGTTCTGTAGGCTTCTTGTACTTTCATTGGCATGTCTTCCTTTAGGTTGGGAAAGTTTTCTTCTATGATTTTGTTGAATATGTTTTCTGTACCTTTGAGTTGGGTTTCTTCACCTTCTTCTATACCTATTATTCTTAGGTTTAGTCTTTTTACGGTGTCCCATATTTCCTGAATATTTTGTGTTAGGGATTTGTTGGACTTAAGATTTTCTTTGGTCAATGAATCTATTTCTCCTAGTGTATCTTCGATACCTGAGATTCTCTCTTCCATCTCTTGTATTCTGTTGGTTATGCTTGCATCCTTAGTTCCTGACCATTTACCCATCTTTTCTAATTCCAGCATTCCCTCAGACTGTTTTTTGTTTTTGTTTTGTTTTTTATTGTTTCTGTCTCAGCTTTCAAACCTTGCACTGTTTGAATTGTTTCTTGCAATTTTTGGGTTGTCTTTTCTTCCATTTCTTTGAAGGATTTTCTCATTTCCTCTCTTAGGGTCTCTTATCATCTTCATGAAGTTGTTTTTAAGGTCATTCTCTTCTGTTTCATCTGTATTGGAATGTTCAGGTCTTGCTGGCATAGAGTCCCTAGATTCTGGTGGCATCATATTGGTATTTCTGTTGTTGAATGTGTTCTTATATTGTCGTCTTCCCATCCCTTCTTCCAGTGGGTGCAGGTGTGGTCTGGAGAATGCAGGGCAGCAGCAGGGATATGAGAGATCATGTTTCATCAAGGTGGAGGAAGGTGAGTACTGACTACTGACTTGTCTGCTGACCTCTACAAGCACACTGTGGCAAACCTGTACCTGCACATCCATGCGCACACACAGAACTATTAAACCATATTGCTCAGTCTCCCAGCATTTTTGTGTAATACTGTTAATGCTCTTTAATTTTTTTCACCTTGATCTGATAGGATACAGAGAATTATTTTTGATAAATTCTAAAGCTTGCATTGTAGCATATGGTATGGTCAATTTTAGGGAGGGTTCCACAAACCACAGAGAAAAATGTGTTTTATCTACCTGCTAGGTGAATTATTTTGTAGATACCTGTTAAGTCCAGTTGATGTATGATGTCAATTCAGCTCTGAGGTTTCTTTTTTAATTTGGAAGATCTATCCAGATATGAGAGTAGGCTACTTAAATTTCTCGCTATTATTACTTTATATGTCTGTTTGTGTTTATCTGTGTACCACAACACATATGTGGAGGTCAGAAGACAACTTATGGGATGGCTAGAAAAGACAGTTTGAAGCAGCTGCGCACAGATCTTTATAGGGCAGCGTAAAGGGAGTGTCTAGGGGTATGCACAGGCTCAGGATTGGCGTGCCTCCAGGCTTGGAGGACTTGCCCTGTGTTGATTGGTCAACTGGTGTTATGTGTAGGAAGTGGTCTCTTGTGCCAATGCATTAAAGGCTATTTCCTACTTTCTTTTCTCTGAGGCTCAGTGTGGTTGGTTTTATGTTGAGGTCTTTGATCCATTTGGACTTGAGTTTTGTGCATGGCCAACCTGCATGTGACTGCAGTTTGGGTAGGCTAGTTACAGTTGTTGAAGGCTTTTTCAGCATCTAATGAGATGATCTTTTTTTTTTTTCCTGTTTGTTTATATGGTGGATTATATTGACAAGTTTTTGTATATTGAACCATCCCTCCATCTCTGGGATGAAGCCTACTTGGTCATGGCAGTTGATTTTTTTGATGTGTTCTTGGATCCAGTTTGCCAGTATTTTGTTGATTATTTTTGCATCAATATTCATGGGGGAGATTGGCCTGTAATTCTCTAAATTAGTTGTGTTTTTGTGGCATTTGGGTATCAGGGTAACTGTAGCCTTGTAAAAAGTTTGGCAACATTCCTTCTGTTTCTATTTTGTGGAACAATTTGAGGAGTATTGATATTAGTTCTTTTATTTTTATTATGTATACAACATTCTGCTTCCATGTATATCTGCACACCAGAAGAGGGTACCAGATCTCATAAGGGATGGTTGTGAGCCACTATGTGGTTGCTGGGAATTGAACTCAGGACCTCTGGAAGAGCAGTCAGTGCTCTTAACCACTGAGCCGTCTCTCCAGCCCCGATGTTAGTTCTTTTTTGAAGGTCTGGTAGAATTTTGTGCTGAAACCATCTGGTACTGAGTTTTTATTGTTGTTGTTTTTGTTTTCTTTTTTTTTTTTTTGGTTGGGAGACTTTTAATGACTGTTTCTATTTCCATAGGGGTTATAGCTCTATTTAATTTGCTTATCTGGTCTTGATTTAATTTTTGTATGTGGTCCTTATCCAGAAAAATTGCCCATTTCCTTTTAAACTTTCCAATTTTGTGGAGTACTGATTTTTGAAATATAACCTGATGATTCTCTGGATTTCCTCAGTGTCTGTTCTTATGCCCCATTTTTCATTTTTGATTTTGTTAATTTGAATATTCTCTCTCTGCCTTTTGGTTAGTTTGGATAAAGTTTTGTCTATTTTGTTGATTTTCTTGAAGAACCAAACTCTTTGTCTCATTGATTTGTTGTATTGTTTCCTTTGTTTCTATTTTTCTGATTTCAGCTCTCAATTTTATTATTTCCTGCTATCTACTCCTCTTGGGTGAGTTTGCTTCTTTTTGCTCTAGAGCTTTGATGAGGTGTTCTGTTAATTCGATAGTGTGGGATTTCTCTAGCGTCTTCATGTAGGCATTTAGTGCTGTGAACTTTCCTCTTAGCACTGCTTTCATTGTGTCCCATAAGTTTGGGTATGTTGTGCAGTCATTTTCATTGAATTTTAGGAAGTCTTTAATTTTTCTTTATTTCTCCCTTGACCCATTGGTAACTCAGTTGAGCATTTGTTCAATTTCCTCAAGGTTGTGGGCTTTCTGCAATTAGTATTATTGTTGAGTTCTAACTTAAGCCATGATGACCCAATAAGATACAGGGGGTTATTCCTTTTTTTTTTTTTTTTTTTTTTTTTTTTTTTTTTTTTTTTTTTTGCCTTGCTTTGTTACTGAGTATGTGGTCGATTTTTAGAGAAGAACCCCTGAAGTGCTAAGAAGAAGGTATATTCTTTTGTGTTTGGGTAGAATGTTCTATAGATGTCTGTTAAACCCAATTGGGTCACAACTTCTGTTAGTTCCTTTATTTCTCTGTTAAGTTTTTTTTCTGGAAGACCTGCACAGTGGTGAGAGTGGGTGTTGAAGTCTCCCACTATTAGTGTATGGGGCTTGATGTGTGATTTAAGTTTTAGTAATGTTTCTTTTACAAATGATGGTGCCCTTGTATTGGAGCATAGATGTTCAGAATTGGGACTCTTGATGGATTTTTCCTGTGATAAATATGAAATGCCCTTCTTCATCTCTTTTGATTGATTTTAGTTTGAAGTCTATTTTGTTAGATATTAGGATTGCTACCCCTGCTTGTTTCTTGGGTCCATTTGATTGAAAGATCTTTTCCCAAACCTTTACTCTGAAGTAATGGTTAATTCTTGTTTTGGATTTGGTGGTGGTGGTGGTGGTATTGAGTATGGATTCCCCCAACCCCCATTTTTTCTTTTGGTGTTTGGTAAAGAGGGATTATCTATTGACTATGTTTTTATGAATATAGTTAACTTCCTTGGGTTGGAGTTTTCCTTCCAGTACTTCTGTAGGGCTGGATTTGTGGCTATGTGTTATTTAAATCTGGTTTTGTCATAGAATATCTTGTTTTCTCCATCTATAGTGATTGAAAACTTTGTTGGGTATAGTAGTCTGGGCTGGCATCCATAGTCCCTTAGCATTTGTAGAACATCTATCAAGGACCTTCTGGCTTTCAGAGTTTCCATTGAGAAGTCAGGTGTAATTTTGATAGGTTTGCCTTTATATGTTACTTAGCCTTTTTCCTTTGCTGCTCTTAAATTTTTTCTTCATTCTATAAGTTGGTGTTTTGATTATGTGGCAAGGAGACTTTCTTTTTGTAGTCCACTCTATTTGGTGTTCTGTAAGCTTCTTGTACTTTCATAGACATGTCTTTCTTTAGGTTGGAAAAGTTTTCTTCTTTGACTTTGTTGAATGTTTTCTGTACACTTGAGCTGTATTTCTTAGCCTTGTTCTATATCTATTATTCTTAGGTTTGGCCTTCTTATGGTGTCCCATATTTCCTGGATATTTTGTGTTAGGGATTTGTTGGACTTAAGATTTGGTTGATTATTCTATTTCCTCTAGTGAGTCTTCAACACCTGAGATTCTCTCTATCTCTTGTATTCTATTGGCTATACTTACATCTGTAGTTCCTGATCATTTACCCAGCTTTTGTATTTCCAGTATTCCCTCAGACTTGTTTTCTTTATTGTCTCTATTTCAGCTTTCAAGCCTTGCACTGTTTGAATTGTTTCCTTCACTAGTTTGGCTGTTTTTTCTTGGCTTTCCTTTAAGAGATTTGTTTATTTCTTGAATTTTTGGTTTGTCCTTTCCTACATTTCCTGTATTTTTTGTTTTTTCTTTCATTTTTTAAAGGGATTTTCCCATTTCCTCTTTGAGGGTCTCTATCACCTTCATAAAATTGTTTTTAAGGTCTTTCTCTTCTGCTTCATCTGTGTTGGGATGTTCAGGTCTTGCTGGTATAGAATCCCTAGATTCTGGTGGTGTCATATTGGTCTTTCTGTTGTTGAATGTGTTCTTACACTGTTTTCTTCCCATCCCCTCTTCCAGTGGGTGCAAGTGGGGTCTCTCCCTCTCCTCTCATCTCCTGGTAGGTGTAGGTGGGCCAAGACTTCGATGTTGGCGACCCTGGATGGTCCAGCCTCTCCTGTGTTCTCCTCACCCAGAGGGTGTAGGGGGGCCAGGACTGAGATGTGGGTAGACTCTAGATGGTCCAGCCTGCTGGGGCAGGTTTACTACATGCCCAGCAGACCCAGAAAGCTCCAAGGAGGGGATAGGGAGAGCTAGGCCGGAGCAGGACCTACACTCATGCTGAGGGCGTAGGGAAGGTCAAGACTGCCATGTGGGCAGATTCCAAATGGTCCAGGGCGGGCCCATGACATGTAGAGCAGACCCAGGGAGCTCCAAGTGATGAGGGAAGTTGGACCTGAGCAGAACCCACACTCACCTCAAGCAGAGGTATTCTTTTATTCTGTATGCTTATTGTTTTATGTGGCAAAGGGAATTTTTTGGGGTAGTCTATTTGGTGTTCTGTAGGCTTCTTGTACTTTCATAGGCATGTCCTTTAGTTTGGGAAAGTTTTCTATGATTTTGTTGAATATATTTTCTGTGCCTTTGAGCTGTACTTGTCCTTCTACCCTTATTATTCTTAGGTTTGGTCTTTTCAATTGGGTGTACCCGATTTCCTGAATATTTTGTATTAAGAATTTGTTGGATTTACCATTTTCTTTGACCAATGAATCTATTTCCTCTATCGTATTTTCAATGCCTGAGAGTTTCTCTTGTCCATCTCTTGTATTCTGTTGTTTATGCTTGTATCTGTCGTTCCTGATTGCTTACCCAGATTTTCCATTTCCAGAGTTGCCTTGGTTTGTGTTTTCTTTATTGCCTCTATTTCAGTTTTCAAGTCTTGAACCATTTCCTTCACCTGTTTGGTTGCTTTTTCTTGGTTCTCTTCAATGGAGTTGTTGATTTCTTCCAATTTTTTGTGTTCTCCATTTCTTCAAGAGATATTTTCACTTCCTCTTTAAGGACCTCAATCATTTTCATAAAGTTATTTTTAAGGTTCTTTTCTTCTGCTTCATCTACATTGGGATATTCTTGCGATTGTAGAACTACTAGTTTTTGGTGATGCTGTATTGTTCATTATGTTATTGAGTATATTCTTATTCTGTTTCCTACCCATCTCTTCCTCCAATGTGTACAGGTGGAGCCTGTGTTTCAGGGGTCCCTCTTCCTCCAGTTGGTATAGTTGAGTGCTGAGGCTTCGTTGAATTTTCCTTCAGGTGTACACAGGGTAGAACCTCTGGCAATCGCTCCTCTATGTGCAGGTGGGTCTGAGGTTTCAGTGGTAGGATAATTTCTGGAGGCCACTGCTGTTGCCCAGCCCACCACAGTGGTGCTCTCCTGGTCCTGGTGGTCTGGCCTGCTGTGCTCCCACTCTCCTGGATTGTGTTTCTAATCTAGTCCATTAGTCTGAATCTGTTTTAATTGATTGGTTAAAGCTGTTTACATTCAAGGATATTTTAGAAGGGTTTGCTATTTTTCATGACTTTGCTGTTTATTGCCCTGGTTGTTAGTTTTTATTCCTTTGTAGTGTTGGATCTTTGCTGTATTGTACAAGATTAATTCCTTCCCAGTTCTCTTATTCTATTGCTTTCATGAAATGTGTCTTTGTCTTCTCTGTATAAAGAAAGTCTTTTTCTCTGTATAGTACTCCTTTGGGAATTTTCTCCAGTAATAACTGGTCAGGAATTGCTTTATTGCTCTGAAATATTACCTTTTCATCTATTTAATAAATAATTCTGTTGGGTATAGGGATCTTGGTTGACAAGTTTCTTGAAATGTATCACTCCATGCTTTCCTGGCTTTTAGGTTTGCTGATAAGAGATTTGTAATTACGCTGATTGTAAATGAAGTTCTCAATTGGTCTAAGTAATAAAAACCCAGAGTCAGATATTGAGGAAATTGCTGAGATCAAGAGAGATTAGTGTCTCAGCAGACAAGATCAAGTTCCTGTTTCTCCCTGCTTATATCCTGTTTCTGCCCAGCTATCTCACTTCCTATCTGTCCAGACCTCCAGACTTTTATGTTAGCTAGTAGCAAGCTCCATTCTCTGCCCTTTAGACAGGCTTTATTTGTTCAGGCAAGATAGCGCTACAGCTGATGTTTCTGGGTCTATATGTTAGTTTTCCCTTTCAGCTTTTATTTCAGTGTTCTTTGCTATATATTTTTGATACCCTGGCTGAGATATATCATGGAGAGATTCTTCTCTAGCCATATTTGGGCTTCTAAATGCATTCTTCCTTGAATGTCCATTTCTTTAACTAGGTTTGGGAAATTCTTAGGTATAGTTTCATTGAATAGCTTGTCTGAGGCATTTGACCATATCTCAGCTTATTCTGTCCCATAAATTCCTAGGTTTGGTCTTGAGTGAAACTTGACTTCTTGGAAGTTGTAGTCATGTTTACTAATGTTTCTCCCTGGTACAGTGTAGCCTGTCCCTTGTTTTCTATGCCTTTAGAATGAAATTCTTCATGTCCATGATTCTCCTAGTGCCCCAAATGTACTGAAATGTATCTTACCTTTGTCTTTGTTAGAATGTCCCAATTCCCCGACCTCGTCCTTAAGCTCAGATTTTGTCCTCTCCATGATCCATCCCATCAGTGAAGCCTTTCACAGTGCTTTTGTCATTCTCAGCATTTGTTTCAATATCTCTCCTTGTTTCCTAGCATATAGATTTTCATCAAATTGTGTTCTCTTGAGATTATCTTTTTATGTCTTTGAACATATTCATAATCATTCTTTGTAGTTTAAGATTTTTATCTACTTCAGTTTCACTGGAGACCATTAATGTGCAATTAGTAATTTCTGGAACAGTTATGCTGCTTTTTTATGTTTCTTGTATTACTGCATTGATATTTACACATGAGTTATTTTGTTGCTTACATGCTTTTTTGGGGGGGGGGTTTCGAGATAGGGTTTCTCTGTGGCTTTGGAGGCTGTCCTGGAACTAGCTCTTGTAGACCAGGCTGGTCTTAAACTCAAGAGATCTGCCTGCCTCTGCCTCTGCCTCCTAAGTGCTGGGATTAAAGGTGTGTGTGCCACCACCACCTGGCTGCTTATGTTTTTTAACAGTTGTATTCTTTAAAAGCATTTGCAATATTCAAGTATGGCTATATTGTGGTATAGTTGAAGTGTGTAGTTCAGAAGTTAAATTTTCTATCCAGGAGTTCAGAATACCTTGGGTGGCCTCCATATTACTCCCAACATAGGAGATTAACTGTGGGAACAAGCATAGACATATGCAAGTGTCACACCAATTAACAGTGTTCCTTCTTGATAACTGCAAGTCGTACATGGCACAACTACTCTGAATAAAGCAGCACAGTTCCCAGCTCCCTCCTTGGCATCCCTCCCCCCTGCTCTGTCCAGTGATATTTGTGGGAAGCATGAATGGGAACCCTTTCTACTCTCTAATTTCAGAAGAACTTATCTTCAGTAATTTGCAAGATTAGGCTAGATGGAAGGTTTATCTCTCAAGTCCTCTCAGACTCCCATGTTTGTAATCTCCCTTGCTTTTACTTGACATTTTGGAGGGATATGGACTTGCAAACTGATTTTTCTCTCATTTGAAGGCATTGCTCTCTTGTTTTCTGCCGATTTTTATGAAACTAGCTCTGGTTCCCAATCCTTTGCAATTGTCTTTTATTTTCAATATAAACTTTTAAGAGCTTTAGTTTTAACTTGTATATTCTGGAATTTCACAATGACACAATGAAATGTCATTTTCCATCAACTTTGAGGGACAATTGGGATGCCTTTCAATGAGAAAAATTTTCCATTTCTAGGGAAACATCTTACACTAATTTCAGGCTATCTTCTCTAGTCTCTTTCTGGAACTCATCTTTATTAGGCTTCTAGAAGGCCCCTTACACATTTTTCATCTTGGTATATTGTTCTGTTTTCAGTGGGCTGACTCGGCTTTCTCTTAGCTTTGTTCTTATTTTGACAGTCCTTAATTTCCAAAGTTGTTGGTTGCTAATGTTCAACCACAGCATCTGCTTATGGATACAGTATCTTCTCAATCTGTCAATGGCAATAATCACTGTTGCTTAAGTTTTTTGGGGACTGCTTTTCTACTAGGTACACACAAGTGCTAAGCTTCTCCTGTTAGCTGTTTGTACTGTATTAGGCTGTGGCTTCCACAATTCTGTCTTCTCTTCATGTCCTCTTAACCTCACCTCACCCCACTCCTACTATGTCATGATTGTTATGTTTGTGGATGGCCCATCTGTGCCTTTACAATCCTTAGGAATTTATTTCATCTATAGTATTTCAGTGTCAAGTGTGGTTCCAGAAAGGAGAGGAGATAACATATATGTGGTCTACTCTTCTCATAGAACAGAATGTCTTAATTCTTTGCATTCTGGATCTACCAAAGGAATACTGCTTAATCATTTTTTTTCAGAACACATTTTAATTGCACACATTTTTTTTTCAAAGCCTCCTCTGTGAATTGCACCCTAACTTAAGGTTAAAGGTTTTTGTCCTAGATAAGGGTCAAGAAAGCTTTCATCAAAACATTCAGTGACATAGAAAGGAGATGTTACAGAGGAACTGCCCAGCAAAAAAGAGAAGTAGAGTGTTTTTGGCAGGGAGAAGTAAGACTTGGGGTGGGGCTGGAGCTCAGGTCCCATTCTAGGGGATGAGAAAATAGTGCTAAGCGACTAGTGGATTCTGCAATAGCTGTTGTAGAGGAATACTTTGTCTCCGTGTCTATTTGCATTCTTGGAGATCATCTTTACTGAGAGCCTTTAAATGAGCAAGGAGTGACTCATCTGGGCAGATAGGTTTGCTACAGAGTTTCTGATTACCACTTGGTTTCCATGAAATACAGAACCAACACAAGTGTTTTCATGTAGAGCCTATAACAGGGCTAATTAAACTTTACTGAATGCTCAAAAGAAAACTTACTATAAGCCAAGCAAAGACTATTTTCAAGGAATAATTAAAGTTGGAAGTGGCTAAAGATAAGGCTAACTTTAGAAGATAACAGTAACCCACAGAAAGACCTATGAGGACAAACAGCTGAAGTCAAAAGACAGGAATGCCAAGAATCACTCTTTCAGAATTTTGGATGCTTTCTAAATCCAGGCAATAACAGTATTATACAAATCAGACTTATTACTGTGATGAAATGCCTGAAAAAACAAACTCATAAGAGAAAGAACCCTTATTTGGCTCATATTTTAGATATTCAAAGGCATGATTCCTGCATCAGTTCAATTCTGACAGAGCACAGTATGGCAGGAAGGAGTTCATATAGAGGCCACCTCTAAGCTCTCATCTACACAGGATGGAGTGGTAGAAGGAAGGGAAAGAAGGAAGCAGAAGGAAGAGAAAACGAGGGAGAACAGGGGAAGACAGAATTGAAAGTGGGCAGATCCTCACAGTTGGAGGACATACCCATAATAACCAAAGCTTCCTCATTTTCAATTAGACCTTTTAGAGACACTCAAAACTATTTTTCTGAACAATAGCAAATAACAATCTGGAATAAGAGCTAAGTTTAGGGACAACCAATCTCAGCACTTAAAACACTGTAGTGTGTACATGTGCTATATATATACTTGTGTATGGTGTGTGAAAGTTCAAGGGTCAACATGTGGTATCATATTCTATTGCTCTGAAGACTTTTTTTTTTTACAATTTCTCACTGAACCTGGAGCTCATTCAGCTAGACTTGATCTGCGAGGTCCTAAGATCCACCTGTCTCTGCCTAACCAGCACTGGGATTACAGATACCCTCAACTATTGTATTATGTTTTGCTCTTTTGTCTTTCCATCTTTTTTCAGGGGCCCACCACCCAGTACCCAAAACAAATACATAAAAGCTTATTAGTTATGAATGCCCAGCCTTCTAAATCCAGGCTTGTTTCTAGGTAGCTTTTCTTATCTTTAAAGTATCCTATCTATCTTTTGCCTCTGGGCTTTTCCCATTCTCTTCTTACTCTGTGGCTGGCCCCTGGTGTCCTCTCATTGCTCTTTCCTCCTCGGTTGTCCTTCTGTTTATACTCTTTACCTGCCAGCCTCACCTATCCTTGTTCCTGCCTCACTATTGACCGCTCAACTCTTTATTAGGGCCACCAGGTGTTTTAGACAGGCACAATAACACAGCTTCACAGAGTTAAATGCCCATAACAAAAGCCACACACCTTAAAATAATATTCCCCAACACTCAACCACACTCAGCTTTTCACTGTAGAGCTGGGGATTCAAACTCAGGTCCCCATGTTTGCACAAGGGCTTTACCAACTGAACCATCTCCTCTGCCCTTGCATATGTGTTCCAAGACAGTTCTTCATTCACTTTGGCCCAGAGAAGCCAACAAGGCTGGACACTTCTGCCTTATTAGATAATTTGCACATTTGATGTTTCCCCTGCATGTGCCTGTGTACCACCTGTGTGCAGTGCTCAGGAAGGCCAGAAGAAAGCACCCAATCTCTTTGGAACTGTAGTTACAGAGGGTTGTGAGCTGCCACGTGGGTGCTGGGTATTGAACCTCTGCAGAGCAACAAATGCTCTTTACCACTGAGCTATGTTTTATTTGCATCTTGTAAAAGGAAATCAAAATAGCATAAAGAACTTGAGTTCTTAAGGGCAACAAGTTGGAATGAGAGTTTGATTTTCTAGAACATTTTAATACTTCAGTAAGTCTTTTATGAACACAGTAAAAAACTTGGTAAAATTAAAAGACCAATTTATATACCTATTAATATCCATTTTGCCTTTTTATATTTGGCACAAAGGGTTAAGCTAAAACATTACTAACCTTGAAAAATCAGTCAAATTGCTTCATTTTCTAATCTTAACTTTTAATCCTAAATTATTTAAAATTGCTGCTAGTAAGATACAGTTCCTCAACTGTTATTTCTCTTCTGAGAATGCAATTTCAATGGGAAAATACTTCTATTATGTAACATAGTACTAGCATTATCAGCAGCAATGTCTGAAGAATTATAGCTGCCAATCCTAGTTGCTTCAATGACATTCCCAGAAGTCTGGGAATTTTTAGAACACAGATGTGAACTCAAAGCCTCTGGATTTCAGAATCTGGATTCAAAGCCCATCTATTTACTATGCACTGCTACTGCTGCCTATAGACTCTTGAGTCTGGAACGAACCCTCCTTGATAAAAAAGAAATTACAGGTTTTAAAGCATGCACCTAATTGAGGCTTTTTCTGCCATAATTCAAAGAATTGAATGGCTTTGGAAAAGGGAATGCTTTGTAGGGAATGTGGATGGCTTTCAAAACAACTGTGTAAGAAATAGTCTGGACTCAGGTTAGTGGGGTTTTAAATGTGCTATAGCAGGAAAAAGGCCCAAGAAGGGAGTATAATACTCCAGTGCTGACACTGGTTTTGTTATGGTTAAATAGGAAATGTTCTCCCCAGGCTCACTGCTTTGTTTTATTGTTTTGATTTGTTGAGACAAGCTCTCATTAGCAAAGGCTGACTTGGATCTATGCTTCAGAGGTTGACTTTGAAATCTTGTTCCTCCTGCCAACCCCTTAAGTATTGAGATTGTTTACAGGTTTGCTTACCATACCTGGCTTTAGGCTTTGTCTTCAGTTAGTGGAGCAATTTTGGAAGGGTCTAGAAACTTAGGCAAGTCAAGCTTAAAGAAGTAGGCCATATAGGGACAGATTCATGGAAGTAACTTGTTCAAAATACCTTCCAGTTTCTCTGCTTCTGGTATGTCATGCAGTGATGAAGGCTGTCTCCAACTGGCCCAGAAACATGAAGCCAAGTGACCATGTCTGAACCTTTTAAAACCATAAGCCTAAATGAGTTTTTTTTTTTTTTTCTTTGTTTCTTCCAGGCATTTGGTCACAGAAATGGGAAAAGTGACTAATACATTCTGCCACTGAACAGGAGGGTAATTTAAGACACCATGTATTACTTTTCATGAGATTAGCATAGTTGATTTCAGAATTCCTATCCAGCTACAAAACCTTACAATTCTTCCCTTCATGAATGTAGAAAGCATCCTTTATTTCACTCTCTGGAAAGGACTGGGTATAAAGAATTATTGCTATTAACAGGATCCCAACAACATAATTTTATTCTCCTCTGAGGTCAGCCTTGGGAATTCTATGGCAACCCCTTTCTCCTTTGCCTCCCATCCTCAAATTCTTCAGTTTACTAAACCCATTGTCGTTTATGTTTCATCACTGTCCTCTATTCCTACTACCAACACTTTTGTACCAGCACTTTCATCTGAACTACAGGAATACTTAACTGCTTTTCTTTCAGAGTACAGTCTGCTCTCCTAAACTCCACTTGGCTTATTAAGGTTTACACAAGGAGAAACTCTATTTCTTACTCTTATTCCATAATCAATTGGTCAGCAAGGCCTGTTGCCTCTGTAAGATGTACTTTAGAAAAGATGCTATTACTTACATTTTTCATGTTGCCTCTCTGCAGATGCATGTTATATATTTTTTTTGACTCTCCTCCTTGCTTTTGAAATCCCATTTCAGTCTACTCTCACTCAACACAGCATCCAGAGTGATTGCATTAAAACATTAAATATTATCACTCCTCTACTCCAAAGGCCTAGGTGCATGGGTGGTTACCAGGGGAGGGACTTCCTTTCCAGTCACTCTTCTCTGTCCCAGCTACAGGGACCCTCTTTCTGTTCCTACAATTGGCCAGAAACACCACCACTTGCAGTGACTTTGTATTTGCTATTCTGCTGGGAAGTCTCACTCCAGATAGCCGCATGGCAAGTTAATTCCTGCATTGTCTTCTTAGAGCTTGGTTATTCTGTTGCTTTTTCCAAAACTGTGAAGTCTCACTTGTTTACACTTACTCAACACATTATGTTTTACTAGTCTTATTCTGTCCTCTCTCTTCTCCATAACAGCAGGGACTTTTATTGTCTTATCAGACACCTAAGACAACACTTACTCGATGGGTGCTTAAATATTTGGTATAGAATTGTAGGGACCTCTAATAAGGAAACACAAAAACACGAAGACAAACAACTGATAAAATGTCTCCTTTGTGCATGGCTAAACAGAATGTGACCAGTTTTGGTGTCTTATGTAAGGAAACCACATGCTTTTGTTACGTGATTAATGTTTTGCTTCTGTGTTTCAAAGCACCAGGGAAAACATTCTCCTCGGTCAAGGGGGATGAATCCCATCTTACTTTCCAATGATCATCCTGTGTACCTGACGGCGTTATAGAGAACAAAGTGGAATCCGCTGTATTAGAAAACCCCCAGTTCCGAACGCCGGTGCTCAAAGGCCTCAGGACTGAACTGCAAGAGAAAACACGTGGTTACTAAGAATACTGTCAAAACGGGGAGGTAAATATATTACAATGTCAGATTTATCTTAGGAGTTGCAGAAACTCCATCTTCTCGTTGGTTTTGCCTTTTTAATCCGAAAACCGGAGCAGGGGACACAAGGAAGGGAGAGGGGAAAGAAAGGGAGTGAGGGGGAGAGGACACAAGAAGCCAAGAGAAAGACTCAAGTTTTCGTAGCAGCCATGCTACCACCAGAAGAGGCATCCGTGTGACTCGGTGAGGCCCTGGCAGTCGCGCCGTCCCGCGTCCTCGGCAGCCCGGGTCACTCAGGGCCGAGGACGCCGCCGGGGGCAGCACGGCCTTCGGTAGGGCGGTCAGGTCGGAAAGGCGAGCGCGGCCCAGCGGGCTCTGGCCGGCCTCGACTTGGGCTCCTCAGCGGCGGGAGCCGCTCCGCGCAGTCGCGTTGAGGGCCGCGGTGGTCGCCCTGCCCGGCCCGGCCCGGCCCGGCCCGTTAGCCGCCGGCCGCGAGTCCCCGCACGCAGCCGCAGCCGCGCCCGGAGGAGGCGGGGCGGCTCGCGCGGCGTCGGCTTTCCCAGCATTCCCAGCGGCGCGGGGAAAGTTTACCGGACGTAGGCGGTGGCCGCGGCGGTAGCGGCTCCGGGCGGCGGACCATGGCCCTTGCGGGCACCCGCGACCCTACGTCACGGCGGCCCCGGGCGGCGTCGCTGAGCCGGTTGACTTCGCGGGAGGAGCTACCCTGCGACTGAGCGGCGGCGGGCGCGTGTAGCGCCGCCAACATGCGGCGGAGCTTGCGGGCGGGCGCGGGCGGCGGAGAGCCGAGGCGGAGGCGGCGGCCCGGGAGGAGGCGGCGGCGGGCGGTGGGCGCGCCCTAGCGAGGCTGCTGGGGAGGCGGCAGTGGCGGCGGCGGCGGGCGTCGTCCGTGAGGATGCTGTCCCGCAAGAAAACCAAAAACGAGGTGTCCAAGCCGGCCGAGGTGCAGGGCAAATACGTGAAGAAGGAGACGTCGCCCCTGCTGCGGAGTGAGTGTCGCGGGGCGGTGACGGGTGGGGACCCAGCGGGGCCCCGGGTGGCGCTGCAAGGCAGAGTCTGGGGGAATTGCTTGGTTCTGCCTGGTATTGGGGAAAAAGTGCTTCCATCGGGCGCTTCTTTCTCTGCCTGGTACGTCGGGGGCTTTTGCCCGGTGTTTGCGACCATCGCGGGCGCCCGTGCTCCAAGTAGCACACACACCGTAGACTGGACTCCTTAGCCCTGCGGCGGGACACGGACTTGTAGCCGCTACCCAGAGCCGCCTCCTGTCTCAGAGCAAAGAAGCCACCAAAGTATTCGGATTAGGTTTTGCTCCTAAAATTCCGAAAAAGCAAACTACTCAGAATAATCCCTGCCTATATAGCAGGCAAGTTACTTTCTCCCTCCTCTTTCTAGGGTATGTTCCGTCTCCTCCCGTAGCTTTTCTTCTCCATTTAAAAATAGTCGACTGTGAGTTTTTAAACTTGAACGCCTTGATTTCTCTCTCTCTCTCTCTCTCTCTCTCTCTCTCTCTCTCTCTCTCTCTCTCTCTCTCTCTTTCTTTCAATTCGTGTGTATTCGGAATAGTTCTAAGAGAGGGTTCCTCTGGGTCTCATTTCTAGGAGCTGGGCCCCTTGTGTAATTTGCGCTTCCTTCTTGGAAGCTGGTAGTAACCGTGTGACTTAAATTAAGCATTACCTCATATTGTATTTGGGAAAGCTGTTCACGGAGGTTCCTAGTATTTGCCCAAGATCACGCAGAAAGGGGTGGAGAGCATTTATTTTTTTCATTGTAACCATGTGTGTCGAGCCTTACAAGTTATGTTAATAATTGTAGGGCTTGACGACAAAGTTGGTCGGGTGGGTATGCCAGTAACTTGAAACTTTTTTTTTCTGTTTTTAGGTGATAGCTTACTTTTTGCTGCAAATAAAATTTATTAAACATTACTTGAAACCATGCAACATGTTGAGTTCAATCTTTCAGTGAATAACTCGATACAGTTTCTGTCATCAACTTAATTATTCCAAAATTAAGATGTTCTAGTGTTAACTTCTGACACGTCTCAGTATCATTTACTTAATGAATTCAGAAAATGTGCTAAATATCCAGATTTCTTCATGTTTTAAAGGTATTCGCTTTCTAGCTTAGAAAATCTTAACCGCTGAGCCATCTCTCCAGTCTTCTAGCTAAGAAAATCTAAGCTGTTCACACATTGTTTTCTGTAATCCATTGTCTTGCTTTGAGTTATCTGTTCTTAAAGGAGCCATAATTATAATTCCAGGCTTATCATTTTTCAGTAGATTCAACATTTGTGTGCATCTTTGGGATTAGATTATTTTTCAATTTCCACACCGCACACTTTTGCTTTCTAATTTTGAACATTGTACCTAGAACTGGGTAATTCTGAGAGTAGAAAGACAAAACTGTTAATTTAAAAATCTTTTAAAAGAAATTTGCCTTTGCATGTTTTGGAGTAGCATTTTTCTTTATTGTAATGAAATTGTGTTGGAATGAACAAAGATTCTTTTTTTTTTTTTTGATGCAGACTGCATGAGGCTTTATTGTTGTTTAAAGAGCTAACCCCATGTTAGCTCAGGTCTTTCACCCACCTGTCATGGCGGATGGCTAGCAAAGACAGCTAGAAGGGGCTGCAGAGAGATCTTGTAGGGCAGTGTATGGGGAGTGTTTAGGGGTATGCACAGGCCTAGGATTGGTGTGCCTTCAGGCTTGGAGGGCTTGCCCTGTGTTGATTGGTCAATTGGTTGTTATGGCCCATAGGCCTTCCCAGGGTGGTTGCTATGCTCTGCACGTCATTGCTGTGCACTTGTCCCATAAGCACACCCAGAGCAGTAAAGCATAGCACCACCAGCTAACTTCTGATTGGTTCCTTCCCACGAGACAGGCATCTGACTTCTAGTGACTAGGACAAGGTCATGGCGAGCACGAGTTACTGTCATGGCTGCTGAAATGGGGAGCTGGTCCCTGCATTCCCCCACTTTCTTTTTTGGAAATTTCAATCATGGAATTGCTGTCTCCCTAGCGTCCCCATCAGGGAGTGAGAGATATTGGCATCCCCATGCAAGGGAGTTCCTTCTGACTTAGCATTTTAACCAGGGAAAATGGGCAGCGAATTCTTTCCCATGCTACTCCCTGCTGACTTTGGGACGAAGTTAGGGACCCATGAACAAAGATTCTTGGCAATACTAAAATCAAGTGAAAACCTAACTGCTGTGCTGCATGATGCTGTTGACTGCATTGATTTATTAGACTATTTTCAGTCTCACTGACATTGTATTGTATTTTCTATGACAATATACAGCATCAATTCAGGTGTTGCTGAGCTTATACATAGCACAGTAATACAGATTATAAATTTATTTGCTTGGGAAATTAAAGTACTAGTATTAAAATTAAATTTTTGTTTTCTGGAGCCCTTTGTTAACATATATAGCTTTAGAAGAGTGTACTTATTGAAATGGTGATCTTATTCTGTTTGATTATAGATCTTATGCCTTCATTTATTCGCCATGGTCCAACAATTCCAAGACGGACTGATATCTGTCTTCCAGACTCAAGCTCTAATGCTTTCTCAGCTTCTGGAGATGGAGTAGTTTCTAGAAACCAGAGTTTTCTGAGAACTCCAATTCAAAGGACGCCTCACGAAGTAATGAGAAGAGAAAGCAATAGACTGTCTGCACCTTCTTCTTACCTTGTCAGGAGCCTAGCAGATGTTCCTCGAGAGTATGGCTCATCACAGTCATTTTTAACAGAAGTTAATTTTGCTGTTGAAAATGGAGACTCTGGTTCCCGATACTTTTATTCAGATAACTTTTTTGATGGTCAGAGGAGGAGGCCACTTGGAGATCGTGTACAAGAAGACTACAGATATTATGAATACAACCATGATCTCTTCCAAAGAATGCCACAGAATCAGGGGAGGCACACTTCAGGTAACTTGACATAATAAATAGCACATTGGTTTATACTTACATTTTGATTTAAAAGGTGATCTTCTGTGGGTTTTCTTGGAAAGAAAAAAGAAAAAGAATTCCTAGAGAAAAAGAATTTCCATTTTGCCATTCTTGCTTCTGCCTGCTTACTAGTAGTTTTTAACCTACAATGAATGACAGAACTCTTGGGTCTGTTTACTGTGCTGTCATACTAAACTTGATGTTTATCTCAAGACCATATTGACTGTTAACACTTTGGGGCTTGAAAATGTGAAAAATTTAATGTCTCTAGTTAGATTGAAATTAGATTCAGATTGGATAGAATGAGAAAGGTAAGTGTGTTAGCAAATTTGTCTTAAACCTAAGAAAGGAAAAGAGAGGAGGAATTGACTGCTAGGTATACAAAGTGTGGGCCATTGCACCCTGAGTGATCTAGCACTGTTTTTCCAAACCTTACTTTTTGTAGTCAATTATTATTTCTCAGGTTGGTTAATTATGTGTGAAACCTGCCTTTTTTTTTGTAACAGGTGGGAAACATTATGTTAATGAAGAGAGCTGCACTTTTTTCTTCTGACCTGGAGGTACTCCTCCAAGAAGGGGCTTATGGAATGTGGTACCTCCACTTGATTCCTAAAGCTGCCATATGGGACCTGGGGTCAGAACCCAAGTCTTCTGCTCATTACTGTAGATGAACTGATGCATGCTAAGAAGAAAACTTTTCCCACTTAGTAAATTGTAGGCTTTAAATCTGGCAGGATAAAGATGAGGATGATTGGTGTTTTTTTGTTTTTTTGTTTTTTCTTTAATCAGACACAACTTATACTAAACTGACTGACTTAACAATTTGGAATACAAATGTTTTAGCAATAGGAAACTTATCTTAATTTAATATTCATTATGTGTCTAGCAGTCCCCTTGGGATACCTTATATTTAGAGAGACAAAACCAGCATACACACAATAGTCCTAAAATACCTTATGGTTATACTTTGTAGTACTAACTGTTAGAGGGAGTCAGAAGAAAGATGAGTGTTGGTTAGAGGAATGCATGCTCCAAGGAGCAGATAGAATTTGAATTAGTCTTTGAGCTTGGACTTGGCATTAACATGGTAGGAGAAAGACATTTTAGGTAGAAAATTGGGGATACCCACTGCAAACAGAGTAGGTGTGGTTTACATTTAGGAGACTATGTTCCTACCTATTTTAAGAAATGTGATGTAAGGTGAAATGGAGACTCATGGTCCAACAGAAGGCTGAGACTTGAAACAAAGAAACCATTGCCCATTTCAAGATTAAATGCTTGGAGGGAAGGGTCAGTGGTTAAGAGCACTGGCTACTCTTCCAGAGGACCAAGTTCATTTCCTAGCTCACAGTCCTCTAACTCCAGTTTGAGGGGATTTGATACCCTCTTCTGGCCTCTATAGGCACTAGGCATGCAAGCGATGGAGTATATGTTCTCTGCCATCAAGATCTAAAAGAGCATTAGATCCCCTGGAAGTGGAGTTATCGGCAGTTGTAAGCTGCCATATGGGACCTGGGATCAGAACCCAAGTCTTCTGCAAGACAGCAAGTACTATTAACCTCTGAGCCATTTCTCCAGCCCCCAGTGATTAGTATTTTAAAGCAAATTAATGAGGTACCTGCTTCAGACATTTGGAGGGACAAGGGGAAAATGGGACACATCCAGATTCATAGAACTAGGACCCCTGCTGGGCGATGGTGTCACACACCTTTAATCCCAGCATTCAGGAGGCAGAGGCAGGCGGATCTTTATGAGTTCGAGGCCAGGCTGGTCTACAGAGTAGTTCCAGGATAGCCAGGGCTACACAGAGAATCCTGTATTGAGAAAAAAAAAAAAAAAGATTTTAGGTTATAACCAACATCTGCTTTTAATGTCAGTAGACTTCCATTCTGAGTCTCTTCTGTTTAAAAACAAAAACATTTGCCTTTTTTTTTTGTTTGTTTGGATACAGGGTTTTTCTTTCTGTAGACAGAGTTTTTCTGTGTGTAGCTCTGGCTGTCCCCTGTAGATCAGGCTGGACTCAAACTCACAGAGATCCGCCAGCCTCTGCCACCTCAGTGCTGGGATTAAAGATGTGTGCCACCACGGAGAGGCTAACTTTTAAAAATTACATTTGTCTTAGTTTGGGTTACTGTTGGCATCGAGAGGGGGACCTTGGCAGATCCCATGGCAGGTGAGGGACAAACAGAGCATGCAGACAGAACTTATGTGGGAAGTTTTATTGGGGGAAGGAAAGGGAGACAGGGGAGAGTGAGTGAGAGAGAGAGGGGCAAAGACCTGCCTGCCTCTTCAGAGGAACTGTGGGAGAGAGCGGGAGTGGGCGGAGCTTGTCTCTTAAAGGGACCTTTTGCACCTGCATATAGAGACAGGGTATTGCCTGCCATGCTCGAAAGGGGTGATGCATTCTGACAAGTGACCAAGGGGTGGGGCCAACGTGTGTCTGGATGCTAACACCATGGCCAAAGCAACTTGGGGAGGAAAAGGTTTATTTGGCTTACAATTTCATATTATTGTCAAAGGAAGTGAGAACAGAAAGGGCAGAAACCTGGTGGGAGGAGCTGCTATAGAGGCATTGGATGGGTGCTGCTTACTGGCTTGCTCCCCATGGCTTGCTCAGCCTGCTTTCTTATAGAACCCAGGACCACCAGCCCTGGGATGGTACCACCCAAATTGGACTAGGTTCTCCCCCATCAATCACTAATTGAGAAAATGCCCTTCAGGCCTGCCTACAGCCTGATCTTACGGAGACATTTTCTCAACTGAGGCTCCCTCTGATTCTAGCCTGTGTTTACATGAAACTAGCCAGTACAATGTGTTCCTGCGTGTGCACATAGGTGCGTGGGCGTGTGTGGAGGTTAAAGGACAACTTGCAGGAATTGGTTCTCTCCTTCCACCTTGTGGGTCCTGGGAATCAAACTCAGGGACTAGTGCTGAGTACTTTTACCCTCAGACCAGTTGATCTCTGAAGCTTGCTGGCTGACCAGTCCAGCTGAATTGATTAGTTGGTCCTAAACTTTTAAAGTTTTAAAGATCACTAAGAAATAAAAATTTTAAAAATTAAACTGAAAGTATCAGACTTTATTTAAAAAGTACTGAATGTATTTATTCCAGTAAATGTACAAGCATTTAGTTAACTAGAATCATCTTGTGGAAGCTGATACTGTTTTGTTTTTGCCGAGCAAGAGAAGTAGCAGTTGTCTTAGTTCAATACGTAAAGCCCTTTACCAACATCCTAATTAATACACATGTAGCATTTGTTATCTGTTACTGTGGTCCTTGTGGAACTCATGGTTCCAGAACCCACTTTACTGTCTTTAGTAAAGACAAATACTGCTGGATTTGGAAACGAGAATTTTTAAGTGTTATTTACACATATAGGGCTCAGGCAGCTTCCTAGTTGTTAAGGTCTTTTGAGGCATTCCCAGTGAAGTTTGGTAAAGATGAAATACTAGTTGAACCTGAAGGGACCAGTTCCCCATTTCGGCAGCCATGACAGTAACACGTGCTCGCCATGACCTTGCCTTGGTCACTAGGAGGTCAGATGCCTGCCTCATGGCAAGGAACCAATCAGAAGTTAGCAGGTGGTGCTATGCTTTACTGCTCTGGGTGTGCTTTTCGGACAAGTGCACAGCAATGACGTGCAGAGCGTAGCAACCACCCTGGGAGGGCCTATGGGCCATAACAGCCAGTTGACCAATCAACACAGGGCAAGCCCTCCAAGCCTGGAGGCACACCAATCCTGAGCCTGTGCATACCCCTAGACACTCCCCTTACGCTGCCCTATAAGATCTCTATGCAGACGCCTCGAGCCGTCTTTCCTGGCTAGCCTCCATGGTGGGTGGATGAAAGACCTGAGCTAACATGGGGTTAGCTCATTAAACAACTATAATAAAGCCTCGAGCAGTTTGCATCAAGCTTTCGACTCCACCTGGTGATTGGGGTGACCTTGGTACTGGGCCAGATCCTGGAGGCCTGAGCTTCCGGGGGTCTTTCAAACCTTCTTGGAATATTCTGTCCTTAGCTTGTGAATGCTTACTTTATATTTAATGGAGCATTTTTGTACAGTTACAGCCATACAAACAGAAACTATTCATTTATGAATAAATGCCAGTTACTATTTTCTGGGACTAATTTAAATTTTGGAAAACTGAGTTTTTAAAGTTGTAGCTCAGAAACTGAAGTTCTTTTATTTTCTTATTGATTAATTTAAAATTGATGGCTTGCTTGCTTGGTTTTGTTTGAAGAGTTATAATTGATCTTTTGTTGCTAAAATGATATGGTTAGTAATGTTCATTATTTGATCTTATACAGTGGGCTTTGGTAAAATAACTTTCTCAAACCTTTTTCTCCTTTCATGTGAAATGGTAGTAAGTCTCTTTGCTTGAGTTCCTCATGGTTGTGGTATTGTGTGCATTTTACTCCATGTGTTAGGACTGGTTTCTCTCTTTGTGATGTTAGGTTTGACCATGCTCTCTCCATGTCAGCCTGGTTTCCCATCAGGAACTTCTCCAGCAAGCTTACCTGTTGGTTTTGGGGAGTGGGTGATGATCCTTTTTGTTGAGTATTGAAAACTGTGATACTTAATTCTATCATTTTTTCTGACTTATTAGAGTTCTAAAATAGTTTTAATAAACTTGATGGTTATTCATTTAGGAAAGATGGGGTAAACACTAGATCTTTCCTTTTATTTACTATTTTTCAGAGTAAAGAAGTGGTGCCCCAGCCACTTCTCCAAAGGTAAGTAATGAAATTTTTTTGTGGAGTATCTTCATGACCTCATAGATAACTTTTTTAATTCCAAGATTTATTTGGGTTTAACTAGGTTTTCATTAATATCCATTTTCTGTTCCAAGATCCACTCATGTCTTTGTAACCTTCTGTGGTCTCTGCCACTTTCTTAGTTCTTTTGTTTTCTATGATCCTGATAGTGTTGATGGTTTCATGTTAGACATTTTTGTAGAACCCCCTCAATATGACTTTGATATTTTCCTCCAGATTAGATTGAGCCTATTTTACTGGCTTTGAGAGGTGGAAGAGGGAGGGGAGAATGGGAGAGGGTTGAAGGAGAGAGAAAGAAAGAAAAATCTAGTGTGAAAAGATAGCCATGTGATATTACTGTGGTAGGTTTCTCCATTGGATTTCATTCTTTTTCCCCTTGTATACCGGTTTTTGTTTTGTTTGAATGGGAGTCAGTAACACTGATGTACTTTGAAGAGAGCAAGTATATTGAGCTTTCCCTGTGGGGGTGTGGATATCTAAATATATGCAGGCCTTCTGTAAGTATCTACACATGTGGAAGTTTTCTCTCCTCTTTTGTCATTCTGTAGTTTCTATCACACATATGTATTATGTATGTTTATTTTATATTTAGAGTTACTATGTGATTTTGAGTCATTTATTGTCCCAGTTCCAACTCTGAACATTAGAAACTTTTTAGATGACTTCCATATTTTATTTAATAGTTTTTCTGAGACTACAGAATGTTAAGCACATCTTGTGATTCCTGACCCATACCTAGGACAAGTTCTATAGCACAAATTCTAATTGGTATTAATAATCTTTCAGCTAGCAGGGGCTGAAAGCTGAAAGATCAGAGAAGCAGCCAGCCACTAGAGAGTTCTCACCTCTACCAATGCTCAAACTAGAGGGGCGATCCTGTCTTCAGACTGACTGCCTCAGACTGCATCCTCAGACTGCCTGAAGACTACTGCCTTAGACTGCCATGAGCTCCTGTCTCCTCCCACCTCATATTCCTCTTTCTGCCCAGCCATATCCCTTCCTGTCTTCACCTCCTTAGTGCTGGGATTAAAGGCATGCCATTCTAAGTACTGGGATCACCTTTGTGTGAGCTCTGTTTCTCTTTTAAACTGGATCCATTTCTTGTAGCCCAGAGTGGACTTGAACTAACAGAGATCCATCTGCCTCTGTTTCCCAAGTGCTAGGATTAAAGATGTGTGCCACCACTGCCTGGCCTCTATGGCTAATTAGTGTGGCTAGCTTTTTACTCTGATCTTCAGGCAAGCTTTATTTATTAGATCATAAACAAAATATCACCACAAAGTTCATGTTGAAGAAACAACAAGTTCTAGGTCTGGGTCAGGAGGCTTTAATTTTAACTGGAGGCCTCAGTCCCACATTACAAGCACAATTTATGACATTAAAGCAGCTGGTTTTCTCAAGTGATCCAAGAGGAAGCTCATGAGCTTAATAGGGACAGAAGCTTCATGGTCTTTTGTATCTTAGTATCAGAAGTAATGTACCATCCTTTCTGCCATAAATTATTGCACACAGAGACAGGTGAATACCAGGAAGTCTGGGATGGTGGGGCCCAGGACTATTTAAAGTATGACAATATAAAGGAAGCATATTACCTGCACTTTTTTAACTTGTTTTGGGTAGGGTGAGACAGGGCCTCTCTCTAGCCTAAGCAGGCCTAGAACTCACTGTGTAGCCTAGGCTTACCTCAAACTTGTGGCATTCTTTCTTCCAGAGTTTCCTAAGTGCTGAGATTACTGGCAAAAGAGTCATCATGCCTAGCTGTCTCTCTTACTCTTAGTCTCTCAGGGTAGAAAGTAGAGAACATCTTCACGAGTGGAGCTGTGTAGTTCAGTACTCTGCTCTGACCTCAGTATCTAGTGGCATAGTCGCCTACTGTGTCAGTATTGGCTCATCGCTAGCCTTTCTATAAACTGTGCTGCAGGGATGTGTTAGTGAATAGTTTTTAAAACACCTGCCAATAAACCTATATTTATTTATGAATTTACATTTCATCCTTTAGAATTTCAGTTTGAATAGAAGCATTTCTATTCAAGCATATCTTAATTTTAATGTTTCTTCTAAACTATTTTTGTCATTGCTGTTTTCATAGACACTGAAGTGATTGAAGAAGGAAACATTGCTCTTCTAAGCAGGGAGTCTGGCATTTCAGTGTATTAAAACTGTCAGTATAATTTCAAAAGAGTTGAAAGATGAGTTTATTGTCATTCCTTAAAGTTAAACATTTTGCTTAGCCGAATATATAAAATATATGGTTAAATGGAAATGACTTTTTGATTTTTAGAGCTGTCATTCATAAGTGGTGCTATTTCATTAACCTCTATTTCTAGTTGTGGGCAGCATATGGCTGTTTGACTCATTTGCATACTGACTGTAAGACCTGCCTTGATAATCTTACTTAATAATTCTAGGGCATAGCTAGATTCTTCTAAACATTATGAACTGGGAATGGTTTTACAAGTTTATTTTTGCTTTTTCATTTTTTAGATGAAATTTCAAATCTTAAATCTTGAGAGTTTTCCTTTCTTCACTTTTCCTTACAAATATTTCCTGTGCCCTGGTAATGGAAGATTCAGATAAGCCAAAACTCGTATTTGTTTCAAAATTCAGTTCTTTCTCTTTCTAATTTAATAGTAATGGCTAATATTTTGGAAATCTTACATTGACATCGTAAATTTCAAGAGATAATTGAACACTTGCTCCATTTTCTTTTCAGGTATTGGGAGAGTTGCTGCTACATCTCTTGGGAATTTAACTAACCATGGTTCTGAAGATTTACCCCTTCCCCCTGGCTGGTCTGTGGACTGGACAATGAGAGGGAGAAAATACTACATAGATCATAACACAAATACAACTCATTGGAGTCATCCTCTTGAACGAGAAGGACTTCCTCCTGGATGGGAACGAGTAGAGTCCTCAGAATTTGGAACCTATTATGTGGATCACACAAATAAAAGGGCTCAGTACAGGCACCCCTGTGCTCCCAGGTAAAGTAGCAGTTTCATTTTTGGCTTTCCGTTCATGTGTTAGATTTTAGTCTCACATTTTTTTGAAGAGACAGCATCTTGAAGCTTGAGATTTTAAATAGTTATTTCTCAAAATTTATTTTATCCTAGATATATTTTAGTAATGAATGATTTTAATAATTAGTAAGTTTTTAAAATTTTCTCTGAAACAAATGTATCTTTGTGATCAGATTCTAATTAGAAGAGATGCCAGAATGTTTTTGTTGTAAATACCAGAAATTAAAGTTAATAAATCACCCATCTCTTCATCATAAATTCCCATCAGCCAGACCCAACTTCTAGTAAGTCAGAATATACTTCGAAATTTTGACATTATCTTGCTGTTTTTATTCAACTTCAGACATGATTTTATGTTGTTTGCTTACTGAAGTAAAAGTTGGAATGGAACAAAACAGTGTAGTTTTTTAATAAATATAACCAGTAATTCTTTGGGCTGTTTTGAATGATACTTAAGCCTTGTGTTATCTAATATTGTAGCCAGTTTTCATATGTGGCTGTTGAGCAATTGAAACTTGTTTAATCTAATTGGGATTGCTGTAAGTGTAAAATAGACACTGTACCTCAAAGTACATATAAAATTATATTAACTTAATAGTGAAGAAGCAAATAATTCACATTAATTATGTTTAAGCTGTAAGAGCTTAGTACAAGTGGGTAAAATGTCATAAGCACATTGATAGGTAATTGCCTAGGGTCATCTGGCCTAATACAATGTGTTGGTTATGGTGGATATCTATAATTTTTTTAGAACCGTTAAAATCATGAGAATACATTTTAGAATTACTATCTACAAGGATAACATTATCTGTGTATTGCTTTAAACACTTTACATTTTTGTATTTAGTGATTCAGCCTTGAAAGTCTGTTTTTCCCAGTGATTACATTTAGCACTTAGCTTTATTGAGTGACTTCATGAAGTTGTTGAAGAACTAAGCCCATGGTTATGGTTTGCTGTCACAGAGTAGCATCAGATTTGAAAGGTTATTCTCTTTGTCACACCCTATATTATTGTAGAGTATTGGTGGTTTGTAAAGCAATTTTCTAAATGATTGTTTCGCTCAGCAGCTCTGTAGACATTAGGCAGGAGAGAATCACACTCTCCAGTTCACATAGTATTAATAGCTGTTCCACTGTATGACAGTCTTTACATAGAACTTGTAAAAGCCATTTGTGGAACGAATTTATGTGTCAACTTTTACAAAAAAGGAGGTAAAGTAAAGGCAGTTCTATCCACATTTCATACAAGTTGTAGGTGATTAGACTGAATTTAAAACACAGGCTGGGCATGCGTGCTCACACCTTCAGTCTTAGTACCTGGTCTACATAGAGAGTTCTAGGTAGAACTATATAGTGAGTCCTTGTCTCAACTACAACAAAACAAAAACCAAAACACAGGCATATTTGATTTTAAAGCATATGGTATCAATTGCTGTTTCCCTTTGAACCCACTTATTAAAAATGTTGAAGTACATTTAGTGCAGTTTTCATGATATCTTTAAATTGATGGGGTTGGAACGATGGCCCAGTCATCATGATTACTTGGCTGCTTTTTCAGAAGTCCTGAGTTTGGTTCCCAGCACCTCTGTCAGGGTTCTTAACAGTGACCTGTAACTTCAGCTCCAGGGTATCTGATATTCTCTTCTGAGCTCTGTGGGTACTCTTATGCTTGTGTGCGTGGCACGCGCACACACACACACACACACACACACACACACACACACACACACAAATGATCTTAAACTGATCTGTTAACCATAGTATAATCCAGACCTTGTTTTAATGCCAATTAAGAAAGCAGTGACCTTCTTTTATATTCACCTGTCTTTTGTGTTTAGAGGCAGGCAGACTCATTTTGGTTTTGTCTTTATGCCTGAAATAGCTCAGTCTGGTCTCCCAGAATTCACTCTGTACCTGCAGGTGCTGAGTGCTTTGCATGGTACCCTTCCAGGAACATCTCACTTCTATATAACTGTTCTTCCCTGCTCAGCTTACACAGGCTGTAGAGCTAATTGAAACCTGCTCCTTTTTAATTTACAATAGGCACTAGTCCACTCCCAGTTGTTTTCCTAACCTGGCATAGTGCCCAGTCCTGCTGCACTGCCTACCCCAGCCTTTTCAGTCAACAGGAGGAAGAGAAACATCTTTTTCTGTTCTGAGAAATGCTATAGACCTTTCTAATATATGTTGAAAAATTACTAGCTATTTGCAGAAATCTGTGCTTATAATTTAGGCCTAGTATAAAGGTTAAAACTAAGACCCAGGTTTTTATAGCCTTTGAAGCTTTCCTTAAAAAGAATGAATACCAGCCAGGAGATACATCTTAAAATACAGAAGGACTAACTTGGTTTTTGTTGTTGTTGCTTAGTTTTGTGGGTTTTTTTTTTTTTATTAGTTCAAATTAGGAACAAGCTTGCTTCACATGTCAATCCCTTCTCCCTCTCCCTCCCCTCCCCCCAACACCCCCACCTGTCTCTCACCCCCCCTCTACTCCCTAGGGAGGGTAGGGCTCCCCAAAGTCCACCACATCATCCTGGGCTGTGGGCCTAGGCTCTCCCCCATGTGTCCAGGCTGAAAGAGCATTCTTTCATGTGGGATGGGCTCTCAGAGTCCCTTCTCACACCAAGGAAAAATACTAATACACTACCAGGTGCCCGATAGTGCCGAGGCCTCCTCATTGACATCCATATTCAGGGGGGGGTCTTGATCCATTCCGTGCTGGCCTCCCAGACAGCAGTCTGGGGTCCATGTGCTCCCCCTTGTTCAGGCCAGCTGTTTCTGTGGGTTTCAGCAGCCTGGTCCCGACCCCTTTGATCTTCACTCCTCCCTCTCTGCAACTGGGTTCCAGAGTACAGTTCAGTGTATAGCTGTGGATGTCTGCCTCTGCTTCCATCAGCCACTGGATGAGGACTCTAGGATGGCATATAAAGTAGTCATCATCTCATTATAGGGGAAGGGTCTTTAGGGTATCCTCTCCACCATTGCCTAGATTGTCAGTTCGAGTCATCTTTGTAGGTCTCTGGAAATCTCCCTAGTGCCAGATCTCTCCTTGGACCTATAATGGCTTCCTCTAATATGGTATCTTTCATCCTGCTCTCCTCCTTTCTTCCCCCAACTCAACATTTCTGCTCCTCCATTTCCTCCTCTCCCCTCCTTTTCTCCTCCTCTCATTTTGGCAGCTCCCTCTCCCCTACCCTCATTCTCCCAATTAGCTCAGGAGATCCTGCCCCTTCCCATTCTCTGGGGTCCATGCATTTTTCCCTTAAGAGTCCTTCTTGTTTCCTAGTTCCTTTGGTGAAGAGGATTGTAGGCTGGTAATCCTTTGCTCTATGTCTAAAATCCATATATGAGTGAGTACATACCATATTTGTCTTTTTGTGACTGGGTTACCTCACTCAGGATAGTTTCTTTTAGTTCCATCCATTTGCCTTCGAATTTCAAGATTTCTTTGCCTTTTTCTGCTGAGTAGTACTCCATTGTATAAATGTACCACATTTTCTCTATCTATTCTTCAGTTGAGGGGCATCCAAGTTGCTTCCGGTTTCTGGCTATTACAAACAATGCTGCTATGAACATGGTTGAACATAATGTCCTTGTATGAATGTGCATTATTTGGTTATATGCCCAAGAGAGGAATTGCTGGATCTTGAGGTAGACTGATTCCCATTTTTCTGAGCAACTGCCCTACTGATTTCCAAAGTGGTCTTACAAATTTGCACTCCCACCTTTTTCTCCACATCCTCTCAAAAACAGTGGTTAGATGCCACGGAGTAGGTGGCAATGCCTAACTGTAGGTGTGTTGTTAGGCCCAAGGGCCTCTTCCATCCTTGACAAGGGAAGTGCTAACCTCTCCTTTCATACAACATGGCTTTTTTTTTTTGTTTTTTTTTTTTAAATAGATTTTTGAGTTTTATTAAAATTTCACATGAAAATACAATCACATCAAAGAACAAATTGTCATGGCTTTGACATATAAGCCAAACAAATTTTGTAGGGCAGATTTCAAAAAGGTGTGAAATTGTAACAATTTAAAAACATAGTTAACTTGCTTCTAGGAATGCTGAATATATAATCATAGCTTATTTTCAATACAAAAAACCTTTAGTCTGTTTGCTTTAATTTCTTAAGACTACTAAGACAAAGCACTAGCTTGTACTTTTATTTACAGCATACATTATACGCCTATGAAATCTGTCCCAAATCCAGAAAACTAGAACTGTCCAAACCGAAAGTTCTGATTTAACAGATTATTTTGAAGCTAAAATGAAGCCTAGAATGATAAAAGCATTGTTACCCATAATAAGGGAACTCTGCAAGCCCAGTAAAAGCCTTGAGTATACACACAATGATGAGTTCTTCAGCTGAATACAAATGGCAACAAACTGCTACTTAAATATGAAACAGTTAAGACAATTTTATTTTGAAGAATGTAGATCTCAAGCCAACCATATTTTGGCCAATGTTATTTTCAAGCCCTCACTTGTCTATTTCCACTATTGCGTCTAAATATCCTGGTTGTTATTATTGTAACTACAGTTGCGGAAATAGTTACCACCTTGTTGAGGCAGCTGCTGATCTCTGGGTTAGGAACCCCACTTCTGTTGGTTATTGGCCTCATGACACCTGGAGTTATCTACTTTTTCTTGCCTCCTACATTGCCCCCTCAATTGCTCTGAGCTCCACAAAGACTTTGGTCTCTCTGCTGTTCTACAGGACCCCCTCTGCCACTCCTGAGCATCTTGGTGGTCCCAGATGTGCCTCCCCATCATAAAAAGCTAGCTCTACCTCGTAGACATGGTGCTCCCCACCCCCCTGATGGTGGTGTAACACCTTACTCACCCTCTCCTCCCTCTTCCTCTCACTTTATAGCCATCACCATAGCCATAGTAGGGGTCCTCATAATCTCCATGATAACCAAAGTACTCACCTTAGTAGCGTTCTTAGCTGTAGTAATCTGGAGTGTAGCCATATTCACCTCTCCTACCATGACCTCAACATCTCATTTAGAATAATCTTCTTATATAGTCCTTCTGGAGGCCTGTCTAACAGCTTGGCACTCTTTTCCTGTCTGGTGGCTTAGCTTAGGCAATTTCATTCCTTTCCCTTCTGTTTCTCTTCCATTCATTTCATCCTAGCCTCAACAGCAGCTCTTCTGTTTTCAAAATGGAGAAATGCATAATTTTTTGACTTCTTCACTCTCTCTAGCTTTCCAAACTACAATGACTTTTCCAATATTTCTTCTGTCATTGTAGTACCTGTTGCTGTGAAGAAACACCATGACCTTATAAAAGAAAGCATCTTAACTGGAGCTGG
Organism: Cricetulus griseus; assembly: GCF_003668045.3. Classification (NCBI taxonomy): domain Eukaryota; kingdom Metazoa; phylum Chordata; class Mammalia; order Rodentia; family Cricetidae; genus Cricetulus; species Cricetulus griseus. Next base: position 133,415,132 of record NC_048598.1, read on the forward strand.
CTTACAGTCCAGAGGTTTAGTCCATTATCATCATGGCAGGAAACATGATGGTGTACAGGCAGACATGGTACTGGAGAGGTAGCTGAATGTTCTACATCTGGATCCACAGGCAGCAGGAAGTGAGACACTGGGCCTGGCTTGAGCTTCTGAAATCTCAAAGCCCACCACTAGTGACACACTTCCTCCAACAAAGCCACACCTCCTATAGTATCTCTCCCTGGTACCCAACCACTCAAATCTATAAGAATATGGGGGCCATACCTATCCAGAACCGCCACAAACTGAAACTGCATTTTCCCACACTTGTACTTTTCCACTCGTCAGCCAGCGTCTGGCTTATACTGCTGACTTGTGATCTTCATTTTTTGTCGTTACATTGATGATAGAGAATAACCTCCACCAAACCCTCTGTTAAACCTATGACTTTACTGAACTCTGCCAGAATGTTTTCTTTAGTTTTATTCTTTGGAACAGAGCCAACAAAAGGTCTGTTGTTTGCCACAGAAATGCACACTATCAGGTGTTTGTCAGGACGAATTTCATAGCTCTCACATAATTTAACTGCTTCCTGGGCAGCTTCCTTTCCACAGAAGGTGATAAATGCATATCCTTTGTTTTGACCAGAGTGGATCCATCATGAGACATAGATCCCAGATAGGACCAACTGTAGGGGAAGCTGTAGCCACGCCTACTTAGGGGCTGGCTACAGGGTGACATAGAGTGACTGCATTTTCTCTTTCGGTTTCACTTTGGTACTTGCTGGACAGACTGCTGCCACGCCAGCTGGCTAGGTCGTTCTGTAAGTAAGGCTTTTCCCTATTAAATACCCTTATATTTCTACCTGACTTCGTATTGGTAATTGCCCACTATAACCAACCTTCTCACAAAGGGGATCATCTCATTCTTCCACAAGTCACTTGGGATTTTTCCTATGAAGACCTCTGTTTCAATTCCAGGTTGTACACCTGAGTACACACTGTCTGGTGGAGAACTACCATATTTCCTCTGTCCTGTGGTTACATCCAGAGTATAACCATCCTCTCAAGCAAGCCCTTGGTCTTTGCTTCATTGGACACCTTTGTGGACTCTTAGACCTTGTCCTGTTTCTCTCTTTGCTTATAGGTCTTCATAACTCCATGTAAAAATTCACTTTTGTTGTATAAAATGGTGGGAGAAGACTTGCCTTGGGCTTATGCACATGAGACAGTGCATCCTTGAGTTGCTGTAGTATAGATATCACTTTCTTCATTAAATTCCAAGAGCATCAATTGCTCTTTTATCAAGATCAACATATGCTGTCAACCCTGTCTGAAACATTTTATCAAGTCTTTCTACCACCTTCTGTGGAGGCCTGCCTTTATCAGTATCTTGTAGTGCTCTGTGTGATACACTGGAAGTATCCATGGGTTCTTTCTCTTTAAACTGTACTGTCTGGTTAGCCATTGAGTATCCTAGTCATTTCTTCCTTCATATCTTAGCTCAGAGCATGTGGGATGGGGATGGGGCAGGAGGTATCCTCATATCCTGGCACCTTGGTCTCTTAGTTTCACTCCTACAAAAGCTTCCTCTTGGCTCAGGTAACCCTGGAATTAGCACCCAGTCCCTCTACCCACCCCACCTCCTCAGGAGCAACCTAGTTATCAACACATCCCACTAGTGTGTGGGTCAGGCCTGACTGCTAACCAAAGGAGAAGTGCTAGAGTTGGGAATGCAGAGAGCACCTGGGGGATGGGGGCGTACAGGGGGTGGGCAAGGGAGGCTTTGTGCCAAAGGACTGGACACCAGAGGAGCTGAGGAATATACAAGGGAAAGGAGGTGCTGGGATGGGACTCGGGCCCAGGGCTCAAGGCAGGCTACAGTGGGAGCTGCCCCTGACCCATCTCTACCAATTCCCCACCCCCAACTTGGGTGTTTATGTGCCACTAGCAGCATATCAGCTTCCAAAACAAGATGGAGTATATATCCTTACAGTATAATTAAAAAAAAATACCCTTACCATAGAAAGTTCTCTTAGGGGTGGAAGATAGTCAGTTTGGCCAAAAAGCACATGGTAGAGCCGTAAAAGCTGTCTGGTTATCATACTTCTGTCCTAGGTGAAGGGCTTGTGTTTTATTAAATGTCAATTCTTTCTTTTTAGTGTGCCCCGGTATGATCAGCCTCCTCCCATCACATACCAGCCACAGCAAACTGAAAGGAATCAGTCCCTCCTGGTCCCTGCAAATCCTTATCATACTGCAGAAATCCCTGACTGGCTTCAGGTTTATGCCCGAGCCCCTGTGAAGTAAGTGAACACACAGAACCAGCATCTTTGGGGTCTCTAACCAGCTCAACTTAAGGAGAACCAAGCCTAATTGAGTGCAGAGGCAGGTGGATCTCTATGACAGCATTTCTGGGAAACACTTGAGCTGTGACTGCTTCTTGGTGCAACTCTAGTTCCTGTTCACAAGGAGTTAGATTGCCCAGAAAAGAGAATATCCAGGTTTCTGCAAAGAAAGTAGTCCTGTGTTAGTGAGCTTCCAGTCCTCAAGGAACAGAATAGAAGTCCAGTGAAATGCTTTCCTATGGCTTTGCTGGTGTCCCTGACACACACACCCAAAACAGCTGGAACCGTGTGCTGCACTGGGCAGCTTGCAATAACTGCTCAGTATCTTTTATTTTTTTTGAAGCTATATATATTTGTATATTAGATGGGTGAGCCTTTTGGATATACCCATTAGGTAGAACATAAATGATTATTAAATCCACTAGAATTTGTAATTAAAACTTCCTTTTATGTCTGCCCTGCAGTGATTTGAGGTATGACGTCAACATAACATAGGTATATGACTTGCTGTGTTCACATTCCTCTAATAATGGACATTTACCCTGAAAACTGTAATTCTAAAGCTTCTTGGTCCAAAGAACCCTGCCTTTCTGAAAACTGTTATGTCACTAAGCATTTTTTTGCCAGAGATAATTATAATTAGGTGTTTTTTTTAAAGCTCTCAGACTTTTCATCTGCAAATAAGAAAACTGAATTAGATTGGTGCCTTTTGTTCTCGTCCCTTTCAAAGTTTAAGTTACTACCTTAGTAGTTGGTTTAGTAGTTCCAACTCATCCTGAGCCACTTAAGCCCTAAAGGAAGACTAGAGGCCTTCCAAGATACACATAAGAACGTGTCACACATTGTGGAGTTTTTCTCCCATTTAGTCTCTCATTTTGAGAGTTCTTCTTGAATTTTGTTAGATTTTTAATTCTGTGTATGTAATTGTGCACACATATGTACAGTGCTTGAGTCCAAAAGAAAGAATTGGATTTCCTGCAGCTGGAGGTATAGGGGGTTGTGAGCCACCTGCTGTGCTGGGAACTGAACTCAGGTCCCTTGCAAGAGCTGTGCATGCTCTTACCTCTGAGCCAGCTCTCCAAAGCTATTTTCCTGGGTTTTAATTGTAGTTACTCCTCAAGAATACTTGGCCTACAAATAGTGATTCATCCTCTTTTTCTGGTTCATTGTTTACAGTAGTAAACAGTGTCCCTCATGTATATCTGTCAGCATTGAGGACACCAGTGACTTTGCCCAGTTTTCTGCATTATTACTGGAAAGCACAGTGTAGTCTGAAGTATTGAAAGTCCCCAACACTAACTTTGTATGAACTTATAAGGGCATGGGATGTGCTTTTTGAAAATTACAGAACCAGGGGCTGGAGAAATGGCTTAGTGGTTAAGAGCACTGGCTGCTCTTCCAGAGGTCCTGAGTTCAATTCCCAGCCACTACACCGTGGCTCACAACCATCTATAATGAGATCTGGTGCCCTCTTCTGGCGTGCAGGAATATATGAAGGCAGAATATTGTATACATAATAAATAAATCTTTTTAAAAAAAAAAAAAGAAAATTACAGAACCACTATAGTCTGGAGTTGGTATTAATGATTGCCCAGGATTAATATTAAAACTGAGTCTTAAACTAAATGGGCACTCTTTAATCTGAAGTAATATCTAACAGTTCCCCCCCCCTTCCTTAAAAAATAGTGTGTTTGGGGCTGGAGGGATAGCTTGATTGTTAAGATCATTGGCTGCTCTTGCAGAGGACCCAGGTTCAGTTCCCAGCATCCATATGGCAGCTCACTACTGTCTGAAATTCCAGTTCCAGGGGATCCAGTGCCCTTTGCTGGCTTTCATGGGCACCAAGCATGCATGTGGTTCACAGACACATTATGTGGGCAAAAATACCCATACACATAAAAATAATCTTTAAAAAATTCTCTCAAGTTTTAAAAAATATACTTAGGGTTAGAGAGAGAACAGTTAAGAGTGATTGCTGCTTTTGTAGAGTACCCTGGTTCAGTTCTCGGGAACCATATGGTGACTTAAAACTGTAACTCCAGTTCCAGGGGATCTGACATAATCTCTGGCTTTCTTGAGTATCAGGCATGTACACAGGACACTTACATGCATGCAGGCAAATCTTTCATACACATAAAAAGATGTAAATGAATTTTAAAAAGAGAGGGAAGAGGAAAGGTAGTATATTTAGAACCATGTGTATTAGCATGCTCCTATATTCCTGACTACTGAGGAGAGTGAGGCAAGAGGATATCCTGAGCCCAAGAGTTCAAGGTCAGCTTAGATCCCCAGCTCAAAAAAACAAAAAAAGGCTATCTAAATAGCAAGTTTTACTAACTTAAATATTTTAAAATAAAACTTGTGGGCTGTTTACTTATAATACAATGTCTATAAAAATATCAGTTTATTGTTGTGGATGCACATTTATGTATTATGAACATATGTTTTATGATAGATATGACCACATTTTGAAGTGGGAGCTCTTCCAGCTGGCTGACCTGGACACCTACCAGGGAATGCTGAAGTTGCTCTTCATGAAGGAACTGGAGCAGATTGTTAAGATGTACGAGGCCTACAGACAGGCTCTTCTCACTGAGTTGGAAAATCGCAAGCAGAGACAGCAGTGGTATGCCCAGCAGCATGGGAAGAAGTTTTTAAGTTAACTTTATCACAATCCAAGTTTTATAAGAGCTTTAAAATAGTTTCAGATAAATGACTGCAAACAAGTACTTTGGTTAATAAAGGCAACTTACTATTTGGAATTATAAAATTCTAGTTTTACATATATTTTGTTACCAAATTTTTCTCTTATTGAACCAAAAATGTTATCTTTTAAAGCGCCAATATGGCATATGCTTCCAAATGCTGTATATTAAGAAACTGCTTTGAATATTGTTGATGAAAAGGGGTACAGGAAGAGAGCATCATCATACCCAGGCATTGCACAGTCAGTCATTCTCCTTCTTATGGAATACACCCTTCTTATGGAATACACCCTTCTTGTTTAGAAAAAGGAACAGGGCGAGAACACAGCTTTGAAAAGTTGCTTATTGTGGTGTACTTTCTGTGTAGCATGGATAATAAAAACCCAGAGACAGATATTGGGGTGAAAACTGAAGATCAGAAAAGCAAAGCAGCCAGCCAGTAGAGAGTTCTTACCTGTACCAATGCTCAGACGGAAAGTGTGATTCGGTCTTCAGAGTGCACTGCATCCTCAGACTGACTCAGACTGTACTGAGCTCCTGTCTCCTCCTGCCTTTTATTCCTCTATAGTGTTGGGATTAAAGGCATGTCACTCCAAGTGCTGGGATCACTTTTGTGTGAGCTGTTTCTCTTTTGGCTGGATCAATTTTGTGTATCTCAGGGTGGCCTTGAACTAAGAGATTCATCTGTCTCTGTCTCCCACGTGCTGAGATTAAAGATGTGTGCCACCTCTGCCTGGCTTTTATGGCTAACTAGTGTGGCTAGTTTTGTACTCTGACCTTCAGGCAAGCTTTATTTGTTAGATCATAAACAAAGTATCACCACATTTCTGGAATAAGGTGGATTGACCATTACTATGGGTGTAGTTCAAAGTACAAAATAGGACTCGGAGCCTTTATTGTGATGAACTTGTATGTGATGTATGGGGTCATCCACTCCTCCTGCTCCCTAATGTAAGCAGGGCGATAGAGCCTTTCAGCAATACCTTTAAATAAGGCCTTAGCCTATGTGGGGAAGGCATGTGCAACTGTTGCTGATACTGCTTCCTTGCTTTGAACCAGAGCACACAACTCCAGTTAGCAAGGCTCTGGTGAGACACCACACAGGCTCCCTGACCACATAGTATGCTGCCTTCCACCAGGCTGGGCTAAGTTGCCAAAAATGACAATCAGGGGTCCAGTAAGAAATCTTGATCCTTGTATATTGCCTTTTTTATCTTAAAGAAGTATTTGTTATAAAGGTTTATAAACAAGTCATTCCTTCCCATCTTTCTTGCTTTTGACTTAATAGTTGCTCATAATTAGCACCAAACACTTAAGATAAATTTATGGAACTTCCAACTGTAAATCCAGAATTCTTTGAGTCTCATATCTCCTCAGTTATGCTTACAAGTGTTGTGAATATGTATATATTTTAGTTTAGTTTTCCTAAATATAAGCACTCCCTGCTAGAAGTGAGTTTGATTAAATTGTGTTTGATTTTATATAACAAGTTATTAAATATATTTTTGTGGAAACCGTCTGGTCTTTGAGTCCATGATTTAGTGTTTTAGATTCAGTACAATGTTTGATGCTTTTCTGTTCAGAAGGCCCACAAGCCCAGGAAGTCTATAATGAATGGGAGTTGAAAGGTGGGATGGTATCAGTGGGAAAGAAAGGGAATTTACTGAGCATAGGCCAGGTGTTTGTAAAGTATGACCTGATGCACAGTGTGTGAATTGCACAGACTCTTCTGTCTCTAGGATTTTTGCTCACCATTCCTGAGACAGCTAATGCCTATTTGGGGCTCCCAGAGAGAAGAGGCATTACCTTTTCCCTCATTACTACTCTTCCCCTTCACCTCGTTTGTTTTGTTTTCCTCCAAGACAAGATCTCTGTGTAGCCCTGGGTGTCCCAGAACTCACTCTATAGACCAGGCTGGCCTAAGACTCAACAGAGATCCACCTGCCTCTGCCTCTTGAGTGCTGGGATTAAAGGCGTGCGCCACCACACCTTAGCCTCCCACCTTGTTTTTTATTTTCCTCTAAGGGGTTTGGTTTACTTAATAAAACTCCACTAAAGATTTCAGTCATTAGAAATAAATACAGATCCCCTGGGTGACATGAGCTGGAAGGATGCTGCAGATAGTGGCACATGCTTGTAACCTCAGGATTTGGATATGTACGCAGGGTGATCACAAGTGAAAGGCTAGCCTGAGCAGCACAGCAAAATTTTGTCTAAAAACATAAAATAAAATTAAACTTTTTAAAATTTAAGTAGCTGGAAAGTACCTTCTATAATTAGCTTGTGTTTTTAAAGTTTGAAACAGTATCAGAAACAGTGTATGGTTATGCCACCCTGAGCACCCATTCTTCTCCTGAAATGGTATCAGAAAGAAAATGCATCTTGAATTACAGTGAGATAGCCCTTTGTGCCACAGCAACAACCCCAAATAGTGCCAGAGTCAGTAAGTATTTGTTTTAATGTTAGGAACCAGAGTAAAGTTTAATAGTTCACATATTAAAAGAATAAACCTATGAAGAATACATTTCTGGTGTACCAAATGAAAAAATATACAGTGCAGTGAACTCAAACACATATACAAAACAATTTTGTGCATTTTTTTGATCAAGAGATTTACATTCTACATTAAGTCATAAATATAAAAGAAACAATGTATAGTTTTTGGTAAAGCAACTTTTAAGCTCTTAAGTATATTTCAAGATAAGAGCCTGTGGTATGTATAAGATTATGTAGATTAAATCAAGCCTGCTGAGTTATGCTGTGCTTTAACAAATAGCCATGTAAAATAACTGAAATTTTCTATAGAAATTAAATGAGCATATCCAAACCTGGAGATATCACAATATTTAATTATAACCCAGTAGCAGAACTTATTAAAGTCAAGCAGAACACATCTACTGTCCTCAAATTTACAAATACCTGAAATGATATCAGCATATTTAAAGACAAATCAGGAAACTGCACATTAACAAATAACCATGCATACATACATCTGCTTATTAATCACTGGAGTAAAGAACTGAGCTGTTGGAGCCCTCGGGTGTTTGGTTTTCACTCTGCTCTGAAGGAAGCACTTTGAATGTTTGCATGGAAACAGAAGCTTTGATGGTGACAAACGGTCATGCACCTACAGTTTTAAATTGACTTAGATTGTCTTCTTCTCTGGTTGTTCAGTGGGCTCTGACTTTGGTGCAGGGAAAGCTTGATGGTACAGGTGTCTGTGGGTCGCTGCTGCACTGTATAGCTTGTAGAGAGCCTAGAATGTAAGGATGCGGTGACAACATTAAGCACACAGGTATAACTTCCCCCCTTTCACCTTACAGTACTAGTATAAAATGCAGCATGCTCAATGCACATTTTATAATACATTTGTGTATATAGGGTGCATGCATGTGGGTGTGGGTAGAGGCCAGAAGTTGTTGGCTGTCTTCCTCTATTGCTCTCATACACACACACACACATATTCAGGGCCTGTCACCAATTTGGCCAGTCATAGCCAGCAAGCTTGCCCAGAGAATACCATCTCTACCTTCTAAGCTTAGGGGTTATAGGTGGGCCACCACATCCACTGGAGACTTGAACTCAGGTCCTTACCCTTGGATAGCAAATGGTTTAGCCATTGAGCCATCTTCTCAGTCCTGAATTGATATTCTTTATATCATTATCCTTTATCAAACACAGACTAGTAGGGGCTGGAGAGATGGCTCAGCAGGTTATAGCACTGGTTCATCTTCCAGAGGACTTGGGTTCAATTCCCAGTATCTACAATGGTGGTTCATAACTACCTGTTAACTACAGACCCAAGGGATCTGGTGCCCTCTTCTGACTCCATTGGGTACTGCATACACATGGTACATAGACTTACATGCAGCTTAAACACTCACACACATAAAATAAACACAGACCAGTAGCTAACATCTTAAAATATATTTGTAATTCCCTGGCATGTGCTACTGGTTGAACTTCTCAAGTTTTTACTCTGACTGTACTTCCTTTATCTTAAAAACATCTCTTAGAATACTGTCTCCCAGCCCAATCATTGTCCTTGTCCCAGGGATGTGTGGATATCTCACACTGTGAATATTGCCAGTTTTAGACAATGTAGACCTGTAACTTCTTGCCATGAATCTTTTTCAGAACGGGCCACTTTTTAGTTCTTGTGACTGTGTTGGGTCAGCTGAAGGTATACTGCTCCTTCTCCAAGCCGGGCTCCCTTATTTCAGTGTTCTGCTGCTCAGTTCTGACCACACAGAATTTTGTTCAGAAACACCACCTCAAAAAGCCTTTCCTCACTGAAGTGACTTCATTATTTCTTGTCTTATTCTAATGGTATTCAAATCAAAAGGATTTTAGGGCTTTTCTTGAGATTGGGTTTCACTATGTGACTGAGCAAGGTTAGGTTCAAATATATGGTCTCCCTTCCTCCACCTGCTGAGTATTGGGATATACATGTACCACCACACCCAGCAATCATTTTTTTCCATATTGCACATTTTTGGGTAGTCCTAAGTACCTTAGTTTTTCCCTCTTGGCTGGAGTGTAAGATCTATCCCCTCTGACTGTCACACACTGAACACTCAATTCTAATTCACTTATTCTGGAGGCTGTAGTTTTTGGATACTTTTAAGAACTAGGTAAAAGCTCAATATTTATAGCTATTCTCAAGTTTTTCCATTTATGATTCTTCATAGCTGTTTTCTTTTAAAGAAAGATTTATTAATGTATTTAATGTATACGGATGCTGAAGAGGGCACTAGATGTCATGGGGCTACAGTTAGAGACAACTGTGAGCTGCTAGGTGGTTGCTGGGAATTGAACTCAGGACCTCTGGAAGAGCAGCCCCTGTTCTTAACCACTGAGCCATCTTCCAGCCTTTTACAGCTGTTTTCTTAACAATGTAAGTTCAGATGGTGCTGTGTTCAGCTCTGTAAATGTGATCAGTACAGTGTGGTATCATCCTAGTTGTGTAGTGTTCTGCTCCTGGTATACTTAAATTCCAGTTCTCTTCAAGCATTAGGTTCCCCCACCCAAGGTTTTATGTACAAAGTAGAAATCTGTTTTACTTTTTTAGTGAGTTACTACTTTTACATAAAGTAGCTGTTAATTGACTTTAAAATATTAAATGTTCCACTGATATTTGATTAAAGGACATAATTCACTGTTACAATCAAGCAGAAACTGAGAAAAGAATTATTTGTTGTTCAAGATCAGCTTTGAAGAAGATCTAACAATTCTACAGACACATTTTTTCTTAGTGTAATAGTCATTCTGAAGGCTCAGCTTCTTTCCATGTGTATGCAGAAAGGAGGAAGGAATGCTAGTTCACAGGTAGGTCTGAGGTGTGCTAAGAAAGCATGGATGCATCCTTTCCTGAACTTTCCTGAAGTGGTCTGAGAAGCTGTCAGCTCAAAGCCAAAGTCCTTAAGGTGGCAGCTGCATCTAAATTCCCTGTGTGTGGCATTACTCAGATTGCAGACCTTCTGCTGGCTTCACTGAAGAAGGGGAGAGGACACTGTGATGGTCAGTCTTCATTGTCAGCTTTAAGGGACTTGGAATAGTTATGGCAACATCTGTGGGTATTTCTATGAGGTTGTTTCCAGACAGATTAACTAGGCAGGAAAGACCCACCCTCAGCATGGGCAAGACTAACTATCGTATGGGCTGTGGTCCCAGCAGGAATGAAAAAGACACAGTGTCCATCTTTCTCTGAGCCTTGCCTGCAGCTGCCACATGCTTCTGCCACCTTCTCCTTCTCTGCTGCAGTCTCTTCCTCAACTGAGCCAGTTAACCCTTTGCTCCTGCATGTTTCCTCTTGTTCAGTATTTCCCCACAAGAGGGAAAGTAAATAATGCAGTATTAGAGCTTAAAACATGACATATTCTATATAGGAACTAAATCAAGTACTCTTTAATGACACTTTTGTGCAAATTAAATCCTACATCTATTTGGAATATGTTAAAAATTCATACAAACATTTTAGAGAAGTATTTTCTAAGACAGCGTATAAGGCTAGTCATTTATAAAATAGGAATATCACATTTACAAATACATAACTCCTAATTAAAAAATGTTAACTCACCTCATTTGTGCTTCCCTGTGGCAGAGGCAATTTTAAAAGAAAGAAAAGTATTATATCTTGCTTAATAACATAATTTTCAACTTCATTTGCAATATCAATTGTGAGCATTAAGAACAAATACTAAAGATTTTTCAGTTCTGATTCCATATTTATCAAAATATTTTTAAAGAACCCAGTTCTGTATTTCTGATAGGTTTTAACATTGTGTTCTAGGAGGGTTTTGTGCACGAGAGACTTTGAGATAATGAGTAGCTTGGCCCAGATGAGCTGCATTCATTTCCAATGTGCTCTAATCAGTTTATTTCAGCTTGATTCCTCGAAGACAGCCCCTTAGTGACCATTCTATTGTGGAGTGCAGACAGGTGTGCTCTTCTTGCTGGGGGTGGGGCTATGCGACTGTTAGCTACTTCTAGATGACAAATGTTCAAAAGCTTAAAGTATAAAATTGTATGGTGACCTGTAATTTCCCTAAATTCTCAGTAAGTCACTAAAGAGACTTCTGGAAGAGAAAGCTAGTAGGTTGTTACTGTTTTCTATATATTTGCCAGTCTTCCTGTCCTTAGTTGTTTGGACATTATGTCATGGTGGCCCTGACTCCCTCAGCTGAAGCTAACTGAACTAAAAGGGCAAGCAATGAACCTACAAGCAGTTAGTTCAGAGGCTGACCACTGGCCCATGCTGTGGCTTAGTGTAAAATACAGCCTGAAGTAATTTGATACTAAAGAGTAATATGTTAACCAGTGATAATAAGTCGTCTATGCCCCTCAAAGACAGTGCTAGTCAAGTGATAAGTTTAACACAGGGTCACAAGAAGCTAAATAACTGTTCATACTTCCAACACTGTTAACATTTTAGAATTAGGAAGTAAAAATGCCATTTGTCCAAAAAAATACTAAAATTTCAACTAAAAAAAAAAACAAAACAGTAGTGTAGGACATACTATAGTTAGTTGCCATATGTAAGGTTTTAAGGAATAGGCCCAAGTCATGTTCCCCTGTATATTTCTGATATTGAATGCAACACTACACACTGTGTGCAGAATTTAACTGAGGGAAATTAAAAGAACTCTTACCTGGTCCCACAAGGCTGCAGCTACCTGGTCAATGACGGCACCTAGCTCTCGATACTCTCCAGAGTATCGAATATATGCCCAGGTGCACAGGGTTATAAGAGTCAGTCCCATGATCATGTTACACAGACTAGCTATGATGTCCAAACCAATGAAGCCAGTCACACCAGCAATCACATATGTAATAAAGATGACAACGAACAGTGTGGCTGGGGTTCGAGCTGCATGGAAGATATTTTTGCTATCATTGTGCTTAATATACTGGATGTACAATTCATCTATTTCACTCTCCAGTTGCTGCAGGTAACGCCGGCTGAATTCTTCCCCACCCATCTTCTTCACCCCTCGGAATAACTTCACAGATTCTTCCTTTAGCTGCAGGTGCTTGGTCTGCAAGTCATTAGGGGCCAGAAATGGTTTGTCACCACCACAAATCTGTCAGAGAGAGAAGTATTTGTTTATGTAATAGGGAGTAAATGAACAACTGTATCAGACTTTTCACTAGTAGCAGCACACTGGAATGCTGCTAAGAATGGTGAAATCGGCAATGAACTACATCTCCATCACCCGTGGTGACACTGCAGCCAGAACGTTGTTGTCAATTACGGTAAAGTTAGTGTCAACAATCTTTTAAACAGCGATTGTTTAAAGTATAACATATACAACTACATGCAGAACAGAACTGTCAGAATAAATGGCTATCACACTATATTTTAGAGCCTATTTCCACTTATTAAAAGTTCACTGTAACATAGTGTTTTGTGTTATGCTAACTACAACCTCATAACTCTTGCAGGATTTTTTGTTGTTTTGCTTTTATTGCATCAAGAAAACAAGTTGAGTGACTGACGTAAAACATCTAGGTTTATTTAAGTACACAGTGATGTTTGCATGACAAAGTTACCTGATGATGCATTTCTCAAAATATAATTTCTGTCAAGTGACAGAAAAGAGGCTGCATATGTGCTGTCAGTCCGAACTATCTACCCCACATCCATGAGGCATTACTATAAAATGTGGCTGGTATAATGGCTTACAAAGGTTTTTTGTTGTTGTTGCTGCTGTTGGATTGCTTTAGAGACTGGGTTTCTCTGTGTGGCCCTGGCTGTCCTGGAATTCACTCTGTAAATCAGGCTGGCCTCAAACTCACAGAGATCCACTTGCCTCTGCTCCCAAGTACTGGGATTAAAGATGTGCGCCATCACCACCTGGCTTAATTTTCTGTCTGTCTCTCGACAGGGACACACTATTGTAGCCTCAATATGGAACTTGTTCTATAGACAGGCTGGCCTCAAATCCCAGTGATACACCTACTTCTGTGTTCTGGGTGCTAGGATTAAAGGTGTACCACATAGGAAATAGTATCTATGACTTAACCAGGTTCTTCAAGATAAAAAGACATGACCCAACATAATTGCCAACTATTTGTTCACAGAATGAATACAAAGTCATGAAAACTGCTTATAGCGCAGTTCTTCTGGAAGTCAAATTATACTGAAGTAATTTGGTCACTGAAGTTTAATTTAAAATGATAAGTACTTTAAAACTCTTGAATCATGAAGTATATATTTCAGTAGCAGTATCACTGTTTACTTTAAATGAGCCAACTGAATGTTTTCTTAGAGTTAAGTAGAAGCACATAGTATGTTCTTGAACTATATTTTCAAGTTTTTAAAAAGTTACAAGGTAGGCTGGGGAGATGGCTCAGCGGATAGAAGTAATTGCTTATGTAAGTATAAGGACCTGAGCTGGAACCCCAACACCATGTAAAACAGCTGGGCAAAGCTGCACATGCCTATACTCCAGCACTGAGGGGTGGAGACAGGAAGGTCCTATAAGCTCACTGGCCATCCCATTTAGCTTCTAGTTAGTGTGAGACCCTCTCTTAAAGAAATAAGGTAGGGTGGCCTTCACGTGCACACCACCCAACCCCCCCCCACATACACATAGAGAGTTACAAAGCGATTATCAGTTAACCATGTCCTTAATTTTGGCTATAGTTTTAATATTGATAATATATTTGATTATCCTTTAATTACATATAATATTTCTCTTGATTGTAAGAGTCCATCAAATTTAGATGTAGCACAAATTCTATTAGGTCTTAATAATAAAAAAAAAAAAAACTGGAGTCAGATATTGGGGTTAATGTTGAAGATCAGAGAAGCAAAGCCGCCAGCCACTAGAGAGTTCTTACCTCTACCAATATTCAGACCAAAAGGTTGATCCTGTCCTCAGTTTGCATCCCCAGACTGTATCTCTCCTTTGTCTCCTCCCACCTCATATTCCTCTCTCCACCCAGCCATTTCACTCCTGTCTCCACCTCCTTAGTGCTGGGATTAAAGGCATGTCACTCCAAGTCTCTGAATTACCTTTGTGTGAGCTCTGTTTCCTTTTTAGACTGGATCAATTTCATGTAGCCCAGGGTGGCCTTGAACTCAGAGCTCTGTCTTCCTCTGTATCCCTAGTGCTGGAATTAAAGATGTGTGCCACCACTGCCTGGCCTTTATGGCAATAACCAGTGTGGACTCTGATCTTCAGGCAAGCTTTGTTAGATCACAGTCAAAATATCAGAAGATGTAACTTTGATTTTACAACATATTTAGGGGAAAATGATACTTCTCACATTAGTTAGAACTAAAATGAGGAAATACAAAACATATTGGTTCCTGGGGCTTGATTTTTGTGTTGTTGTTGTTTTTTACAAGTTTTAGGAGAACTAATAAGACTGTAGAATTAAAAATGTACAGCAGAGAGCAGCATATTTTATTTTTAGCCACTAAATCTTCCAATGAGACAATCTGGTCAAATAAAACATGAATAACATGGATAACAATACTTTGTTAGTAAAGAACTAATTTTTAAATGCCTTTAAAACTGCACTGTGTGTGTACTTTTTCCTTTTGAGACAGGGTTTCATTTCACTGCACCAGACTAGGTTTAAATACAGGCCAGGTTGGCTTCACATTCACGGCAATTCTTCTGCCTCAGCTTCCCATGCCTGCTGTGTAACGCTGGAACACAGGACAAGTGATACATATATACTGAGCAATGTGACATTACATGTGCACACAGTGTGGTGTGACATAAGAGAATGGGGTCCAAAGAAGAAATACTGTTTATTTTTTTTAAATATCCTGAATTCTTACCTCCTCCATTTTCTTGTTGTATGTGTCCTTGGCAGTTGCGACAGCTGCTAAATTGTTAGCTTCTGCTGTGGCCTTGGAACAAAGTACACATTTTAATGTAAAGTGGAGTCATCTGTGTCAGAGCATCACATGCAAGAAATGTGCCAGGACCAACCAGCCACCAAGGGATCTAAAGAGTTTCTACTACATGTTTAACTTGTTATGAACTTTTTAAGATGTACAGAACCTAGGCATTTACTCAGCAAGCCATAATGCTACAATGCGTGTTCATTTGGGTGATCTTCTCTCTTAAAAGTACACTAGCCTTATCTCACATGAATGCAATGGGAGCAGTGACCAGACAGAACAGGATGAGTGTGTTTCTAAACAGATTCAGTAAAAAGAGGAGGGGAAGTCTTTGGTACAAAGTGGATCTCAACTTAAGTAAAGCTGTTATGTGTCTGTGTGGAACATCAGATGGACACATGGTAGGTGGTTAGGCAAGGGATCCTCAGTGATTATGGGCAGGAAAGCTTGGCTTCAGAGACAAACATGTTTTAAAACATCATCCCTCCTGATGAATACGCACCTGTAACATGGACTTGGGATGTGGTAATTCTTCACCTTGATAGATCTTTATGTATGCCTAAAACAAAACAAAAATGAAAATGAGCCAAGCAATTTCATCCAACATTTCTTATGTTAACTTATATTGCAGGGTCCTAACAGTGAAAAAAATATTTTCAGGAACTATTATTTCTTTCTTTCCTTTTTAAGCTAATGCTATTCTCTTTTCTGAAACAATCTTACCATACATAGCCACATACCAACGCTACCCTTCAGAAAGGCTCAATTCATCTCTCTTAAAAACTTCCTCAGTCCCTCTGATGGAGTAGCCTCCCTTTTCTGTGTGTCTGTCCTGCTGAAAGCATGGGCTGCACAGAACTGATCTACGGAGGGATTATGAATCCAGACTGTAAGTTTATCTACAGTGCTAGACTAGAAATTCAAATACAACCATTCTAAGAGTGATGAAGGAAAGAGATCATACAAAAAGGCATTTTAGATGGGAAAACATCAATTTTAAAAATTGACATTTAATCTTGAAATACTTGACAAATCAGGTTAATTTCTTCATTAAATATGCATGTTGGTAAAGGCCATTTGGCACTATAAAGTCAAGAGGTAAATACAAGTTTAAAGTAATTTGACTAAAAGTGCCTTTGATGCAGAGAGCAGTTGGGAAGAATTCTTTTTCAGTAAGAAAATATAGTTGCTTTTGGATAATCTTAAAGGTGAAATTCAGTATAGGGGACACCAGGAAGCACTCCCATAAAGGGTTTGTTTACCTCTGATCCATTTTTATTTCAAAGTATCGTTCCCTCAAGTTGAAAACAAATGGTAAATTTATTTCTAAGGAGTTTCCCCAAAAGAGACTGCATTTCCTCCGAAAGCGACTTGTCTAGGTGTGTCACAGTTTTCCAAAGCTTTTTCATGGGCGCCTTGCACATTTGCCCCACAGAATCTTTACATGAAGGATGCATATTCCGGGGTATGTCAGAGGGAAGTACTCACAAGAGGCACAGAAATGGGAGTGATACCTTGAAGTACTCCAGCAGACCTCGGCAGGTGATCTTATTCCCATTGATCTCTTTAACATCTAGGCTCTCAGGACTAAGGAGCCACGGGATCAGTATTTTCAAGTTTTTGATGAATTCGTCATCTATTTCTACAATTGAAAGCAAATTCACCATTAATTTAAAGATCCAGCCCAATCCTCCATGCCACAGAATAAAACCCTTTGATTGCCTCCATTTCCCTGGCCCCAGTGGAAAATGCCACCCCTCACTTTCCTGTAACTTAGCAACTCCAAAGACCTGTTATGGGGAGTGATTCTTCTTGACCCACAACCACTCTTGGCTCTCTTATCTCCGCTCACATGTCATATACCTATAAATTCTTTCTTTCTTTCTTTCTTTCTTTCTTTCTTTCTTTTTTCTTTTTCTTTTCCTTTCTTTCTTTCTTTCTTTCTTTCTTTCTTTTTTTTTTTTTTGATTTTTTTAGACAGGGTTTCTCTGTGTAGCCCAGGCTGGCCTGGAACTCACTTCTGTAGACCAGGAATTCAGAGATTCATCTGCCTGTGCCTCCCAAGTGCTGGGATTAAAGGCGTGCACCACCACCGCCCAGCGTCGAAACCCATTTATTTAAGCATTTTATGTAGTCTGAGACTGGGTCTCAGTTATGTATAGAGGCTCAAAAATGGGGAATCTGGATGTAGTGGTGTGCACTTATAGTTCCAAATACTAGTGGGGCGGACTGGGGATCATTTGAGTCCAGTTGTCAGGTCCACCCTGGTTGATAACAAGACCATGCCCTGTCTTAGGGTCTCACAATACAGGTCTTTAATTGGCAGGGATCCTCTCGTCTCTGCCTCCTAAATGCTCAGGTTACAGATGTGTGCTACCACATCTATTTGCAGTATGGGGGAGAGGCATGTATTTTGGACATGGTTGTATGTAGCTCAGGCTGGCATCCAACCTGTTATGTAGCCAAGGCTGGCCTTGAATTCCTCTTCCTACCTCCTGACTGCTGGGTTTATAAGCACCCAGCTGAGAGCACATCTCTGACAAAAAGGTAGGAGACAGATAATTCATGGCTTGTAATATATTGATTGCCTCCAAAAGTTGTCCCAAATTCTCTTGTGTTTCCTGTGCCTGCCTTGTAAGTATTGAAAGTTGGGTAAACTGTGGTAACAAACTGTATAGTTTCAGTGGTAGAATTCAGCAGCACAGAACAATACAGCAAAAAGAAACCAGTCAGGCCTTAAAACAGATCAGTAGTCTCCATTATTTATCCATTCTTAGCTGTGAGTTCAGGCTTAATACACAGACTTAGTAAAATGACAGAATGTAGATGATCAGCTAAGTCCTTTACATAAATAACTTTATAAGTCATTTTTAAATACACAGGAAAATGTGCATACTATGTATAAGAGGTATGACTTGGTTTCTAAGTAAATGATTACTATACATATCTAGAATATATCAGTTCTTTCTAAATGTCTGTATAATAAAGTGTTCTCCGTATAAAACCACTTTAATGCACACACACATTTATATCCAAACCTTTTCTTATGAAATCGGAATGGAATGAAAATATACCTAGGTCTACTAAACTAGAAAGGTAACTATTATTAAAGCAACCATAATATTTGGGCAAATGTGCTCTGAAGATCGTGCTAGACATCTCTGCTTTCCCTGGAAACATTGCCATCCATTCTAATTATGGGTGCAGAAAATAACAACATATTAATAATGGGCAATATTATTTGACCACAGTAAACCCACAGTCTTGGAACATGGTTGGACAAGTTCTGATCCGTTTCCAGAGGGCCTTATGAGTGTTCAGTAGATATGTGTAGATGAATGAACACTCAAGGTGATGATGTATTTTCATCCTGTCTTCAATAAGGTTTGCCTCAAGAGAGCAAAAACTTCTTGGGAATCCAGGGGCTGGGCCAACGTGGTAGTTACCTTCATTATCAAATACACACTCCATACAATGTGTATTTTATAAGTAACTCCACAGAGCAGGAAGCACCAGCACAGGATCTGGGGTATAAACTAACAAAGGATGGTATCTTCTCAAGATTACCTGCCAAGTGATTAGAAATACCCTTTTCTTAAAAAAAAAAAAAAAAAAAAAAAAAAGTCTTGATTGGCAATTGACTCTAATAACTGCTTCAAAGGAAGCTGCCTCACAGTGTATGTTGTGGTTGCCTGATTGTTTTTTATAACTCCTTGCTAATTAAAAGATTATTTACTGTGCTAGCAGAGGCATTCAATTCAGTGAAAGCTAGTTGAATGTAGCGTGAATGAACACGACTCAACACTTTGACCTCTGGTTTCCAGTATGGGAAGTCCCTTCATTAACAGCAATTAAATTAATCATAACATTTTAAAGCACACTGGAAATACTGTTATTTCTGGTGCTATTAAAGATGGCAATAATTGCAATGCTTATTAGTGTTGATGATGAACTAGAAAATTATTTCTACCTGTGAAACAGTACATGAAAACCTACTACAAAAGAACAAAGTTTCCACAATTGTTTGCATCCAGCAGACATTTCTTTTCTAGAGACAATCACTCTCATGCCAGTCCTCTCATGCTGATAAGACACCCAGGGTGAAAGTCATCAAATTACAAGATTCAGGGTTTGCATGTTTGTTGCTGCTCCATTCATAATAACTAGAAATTAGAAACAAAGATGTCCTTCAGTAAAAGAATGGGCTTAAAAGATGTGGTACATTTACACAATGGTGCATTACTCAGCCATTAAAAAAAAGAAATCATGAAAACTGTAGGTAAATGGATGGAATTAGAAAAAAATCACGAGCAAAGACTCAGAAAGACAATTGTGGTACACATTTGCTTATATTTGGATATTAGCTCTCAGGTCAATTATAATCAAGCTACAATCCATAGAACCACAGAGGTTAGGTATAGAGTAAGGTACTGGGGGAATAAACAGATCTCCCTAAGAAAGTTACAGATAGATGGGTGGGGGACTGGAATGGGAGAAGCAAGTGGAAAGGGGGAGGGAAGGGGGAAACGAGGTAATACAGGGAGAGACAGCTAGAATTAAGAGCCATTTGAGGGGTAGTATGGACACCTAATACAGTAGAAGCTTCCTAAAATATACACATATCTGATGGAGATCTAAATGAAATCATCAAACAATGGGAGAGACAGACCCCTACTGTACATCTCTTGTCACCAAATGACACTTCTAGTACTACATTGGGTTACATCTAATTGAGTTGTTGGCCAAAGGGGTCCCATGAGAACCCCCAAACAACTCAGGCTGTTGCCAAGACAATAGGTTTCGGTCTACAAGCTGACATCAAGGCCACACTGCTAAAGACAACACCTACACAACATATGGAACTTGAAGAAGTCAAGCTGGCCTTCATAGAGCCTTCACCCCTACATGTTAGCATTTGGTACAGGAAGTTACTCTCTGCATGTTGCTACACCCAGCCACCCTTTAATCCACAATGGTTTCCTAACTGCAAGATATGCTAGTACAATGGTGGCACAAAGTTTGTGGTAGTAACCAGCCGATGTCTGATTTGCCAAAGCCCCATTCCACAAGATGGAACCCATACCTGACACTGCTTGTGTAACTAAGAACCTAAGACTTGATACCCCAGTGTCCTAGAGTAAACCCAAATACTACTGCTCTTATAAACAAACAACAACGACAAAAGAGCAATAAAATGGTTCCCAATGCCACTCTGCTATACTCATAGATCAGTGATTTGCTCAGTCATTAGAGAAGCCTCCTCTCACAGCAGATGGGAATAAATACAAAGACCCACATTATGCAGAGTAAGAGACCTTGGAATACTCTGCCCTAAACAGGATGTCTCCATCAAATTCCTCCCCTCAGGGCCTGGGAACATCTCGAAGAAGAGGCAGAAAGTGTAAGAGCCAGAGGTGATGGAGGACATCAAGAAAAAAAGAGGCCCTCTAAATCAATATGATTGATGCTCATATGAATTCACAGCAACTGAGGCAGCATGCACAGTGCCCACACAGGTCTGCATCAGATGGGGTCCTAAAGCTGAAAGGAGAAGTGGACACTTGCATCCCTAACTGGAAGCTATCTCCGATTGATAACCACTTGCAAAAGAAAATTTAGTTTCCTCCAAGGGAGGAACAAACTAGTCTTAAACATAGGCTGAGTGCCAGAAGTAGATGGCCAACAGCACACAAACTCAAAGGCATGTTTGAAGGCTCCTTGTCTCATAATATCTTGTCAGTGCTCTTCCTTTTTAAAAACTATTTTATTTTTTTAATTATATATATATATGTGTGTATTTTTTCTCTTTTTATGCTAGTTTTTTTTGTGTATATACTATGAGATTCCTAAGTGTGTGAACGAGTGGGTCGCTGTTTCTTCTTCCTTCTCTTTGGCCCCTTCTGTTTGTTTTGTTCAATTCTGACGTGTTAGTTTTTGTTTTATCTTATCTTATTATCATCCCACAGAAGCCTGTTTATTTCTTAATGAGAGGCAGAAAGGGAGTGGATCCAGACGGGTGGGTAGGAGTTGGGAGGAATGTGGGGGGAACCATAATCAGAATATATTATGGGAGAAAAAATATTTTCAATGAAAGAAAAAAAGATTCAGTGTTAGATGAAAAAAAAAAAAAGAAAAACAAACCTGTAAATAACAGATTTTCAGAACAACCAAAGACGACACTGAGAAAAAGTAGAACATTTCTGTACACAGGCAGATTTAGCAGCAGTCCTTTAAGGTGTACAAACCTCATTAAAATGGAACTTTTAGGGCAACTGAAGCCAGTTTTCATTTCTCTTTCTCCAGGAACTAGCTACTCTGCAACCTCAGATGGCTGAGTCAACGGCATAGGCCAATGTCTATGTGGACATACAGGAACAACTAGATAGGAAACAGATTGTTACAAAGCAGACTGCATTTCTGTGTGATTTTTCCCAACCCTTCTTGAGCGGAGGCACTGCAAAGTGCCCAGGCAATGTATGGGCTGCATCTTCTCGACACTGTAAGGGACCAGGTCAGCAGGCTTCCTCCTTCATAGGGAACTCTTGTTCAGCTCCCCCCTCCTGTTTATGGCTCCCAACTCCAGAGAAGAAAGACAGGCTTTATGGAAGCCTACTCTTTGTGTAATTTATTGGAGGCACACTAAGCCATTAGTCATTTCATAATAGTGAGAGGGCTGTGTGTCCACCAGTGGGTTAGAGTGCAGAGGCAACAGTGAGATCACAGGCTTCTGGCATCCACATGCTAGTGCCCTGTGCCCACTGCCATCTACTGTTGCAAAACAAAAGAAGAGAGGAAGATCCTTAAAACCATGCTGGTGGCTGAGAAATCCAGAATTCTGCTTATTATATCAACTGCCCATGTTAAAGATAATCCCATGGACACACGGCAAAATACTTTTGCTGATCAATTCTGCTAGTTTCTACAATTGGATACAAGACATGTTATTTTTTAAATGTAATTTAGAAACCCTTTGACAATAATTGCACTGAAAAAAATTTGTAATATCACTGTCTCACCCCTGGCATAATGTTAAAAAAGGCATAATAAATTAGATAAGAAAGCGTGAATTCCATGGTATGTTTAATGGTAGGCTCGCAAGTAAAAAGTCAAAACTGCCTTGAACTACCTCAAATTAACTACAAAGTAAATGTCTATAGACAGTGCTCTTCTGCTCCCAGGAACGTGAATTTCTGAAGACCCCATGTCTACTCAAATGCTTTTTCCTTTTTTTAAAATTTTATTTTTTTATTGTTTTATTTTTTCAGACAGGGTTTCTCTGTGAAACAGTCCTGGCTGTCCTGGAACTCACTCTGTAGACCATGCTGACCTCGAACTCACAAGAGATCCACCTTCTTTGCCTCCTGAGTGCTGGGATTAAAGGCAAGTGCCACTACCACCCGGCTCTCCTGTCTTTTCAAGTAGGAGTCAACCTCTGTTAGGGCAAATTACACACTGTAAGAAGATATTAGCTGAAAAACAATACTTATTCTTCTGTTTTAAAGAAACTTGTTCTTATCTGGAGAGGAGTTTTTCAGTGAAATTTTTATAATTTGTTAAATTCTTCAATAAGCTATTTTGAAGAGCCTGGATTCAGTACTGAATGCAGTGTTTGCTTTCAGTCTCTAAATATGTATTTCAACAAATGCAATATTCCAAAACCAGACATTTTCCCATTTTAATTACTATAAGGGAAACAGAAGCAATTTCCAGAGCACAGAGGTGAAAGGGCAAGGGCTGCTGCATGTTGCTGGCAGATGCAGGGTTTGGGTCTGTGTTCACGGTCAGCATCACAGAATCCCACAGCTGATTCAAAGGAAGCTCCAGCACCATGCCCGATCTCCAGTTCTCTTGCCAGCATCGAGTCATCTGCCACACATTAGTGCATGAGCTAAGTCAGCAGCCATAGGCACATGAATTTGAGTCCACCATCAGATAAGTGGTGCAAACATAAAAAGGTAGTCATTAAAAGGTAGACAAACCTTTTAGTTTTCCATCAAAGTTTGGGTTCGTAGCTACTTTTAAGCCAGGATGAGGTAGGAGAAAACAGGAAATGTTGGTAAAACAGGAATGGATGTGCTTTCTGACATTCTGTAGTTCTTCATGCTGGTTCCCTGAGACCTGCAGAAAGTCATTCTGAAGTTGAACTTTCTTGGGACATAAACTCAACAAAGGATTTGCTTTGCCTGTCTGCCTCCATGATGATAAAATGCTATGACGTGGCCAGGAGTAAAGGGTTGAATTTGTCCATCTAGCCATATCTAAGTGTAGTAAATGCATAACACAATTAGCACAATTTACAAACCTCTGTTTGCCTACAAAACAACAGGTCTATCATAGCGACAGTCCAATCTCTGCAATGAATTTCTCTCATCCTTCCATTTCTACTGCTGTGAGAATGAGAAACACCATGACCAAAAGCAGCTTGGGGAGGGAAAGGGTTATTCCCACTTCACTTTCTATCCCATCGCCAAGGAAGTCAGGCCAGGGTTCCAAGGCAGGAACTCAGAGGCCATGAAGGAGTGCTGCTTACTGGCTTGCTCCTAGTGATTTAGTCAGTTTGATTTCTTATACAACCCAGAGTCACCTGCCCTGCCCAGGGGTGGCTCCACCCACAGTGTGCTGGGCTCTCCCACACAGAAAACCTGCCTCAGACTTTGCTACAGGCCAGTCTGACGGAGGCATTTTCTCAACTGAAATTCTTTCTCCCCAGGTGAAGAGAGAAGTGGACACCAACAAACAAATAAACAACAAAAAACAAACCAGCTCCATACTTAAATCCTTAAAAGGTACCTGAATGGCTAAGTATGTCATACAACCCTAACTCCAGACCCCTTTTAGACATGTATTTAACGATCTGTAGAAAAGGCAGCATGAGATACTTATTTAAACTGCCAGTAAAATGTGAATCTAGGCATTTACACTGCTGTCTTGAACTATTTTGATTTTTCAAGGGAAAAGTTTTGCCTTGAGGAACAAGTAAGTGTTTTACATATCTACCGAAGCAGTATCTGGTCAAATTCATTGTGTCAAATTGTAAAAGTACAATTCTACAGTTCATTACAAATGCATCTTGAGTTGTTTATTAGAGAAACTACAAGGGGCAAGTGAAATAGTGGCTTCTGAGTATTCGGGAAACCATTCAACCAAGATAGATATGCTAGCTTATTCTGGGGAAATGGCATGCACCTTAATAGTTAACTGACCTTGAGTCTTTTTTCCAAGAACTTGGCACCACCATCAGCTCCATATGAAAATTCATACGGGAAACTCCAGTCTCGAACGAGAAATATCAGACTCTGAAAAGTAGTAAGAAGAATGGATATGAGCACTTGGAGGTTGCAGCCCTCTGCTTTTTACTGGAGCCAATCGTATTATTACATCTTGACTGTGGTTCCTTATTATACTATGGAATTAAAAGCAAGTATCCAGTCTTTCAAAGTTTCTCAGCAGTCTGCCATGTGCTCATCATGCTTCCACTAAGTGGGAACAGCAAGCTGCCTACTAACTCCAAGATGAATGTATCACACTGAGATGAGGGACAGTTGTGACCCACCATTAAGCTGACTTAATGGCCCCATAATTAGAATTAGATTTTGTGTGGCGTGTTCCTAGGACTTTCTTTCCTCCCTCCCTCCCTTCCTTCCTTCCTTCCTTCCTCCCTCCCTCCTTCCCTCTTCCTTTCTCTCTCTTTCCCTCCTCTCTTTCTCTCTCCTGCCCTCCCTCTTTCATTTCTTTCTCTCTCTCTCTCTCTCTCTCTCTCTCTCTCTCTCTCTCTCTCTCTCTTTCTTTCTTTCTTTCTTTCTTTCTTTCTTTCTGCCTAAGACAGAAGACCTACTTTAAAAGATTAAAACTTTGGTGGCAATTTCACTATGTAGTCCAGGCTGGTGTAGACTAGGCTGACAATGAACTCACAGCAATCCTCCTGGCAAGCATACATTACTTACTACCTTTTATTTTTCTTTTTAAAAATTTTTAATGATTTATTTATTTTTAAATCATGTGCAATGGTGTTTTGCCTGCATTTATATCTGTATAAGGGTGTCAGATCCACGGGAACTGAAGCTACACATGATTGTTAGCTGCATGTGGATGCTGGGAATGGAACCCAGATCCTCTGGAAGAGCAGCCAGTGCTCTTAACCACAGAACCATCTCCCAGTCACTTTGTTTTCTTTTTTAAAGTTTTTTTTTTTTTTTAAGTTTTGTGTATACGTGTGTATGTAGAGGTCAGAGGACAACTGGTGACAGTTGGTTCTCTCTTCCTACCATGGAGTGTAGGGAGAAACCCTGATTAAGAGGTACGGATAACCACGCCTGCTTGGGGCTGGTCAGAGTGATGTAACAAGGGTTTAAGTAGGAGGGGGACATGCACTCGGGCCCCTTTTTCTCTCTTTCACCTGGCTGAGCTCACTAGGAATCATCTGGTTGGTCCCTCCTGTTCCGGTGCAAACCTGGTCATTGGCTCCCTTGTGTGAGTATTATTCTCTAATAAACTACCTGTTATCAATCTATTTCTGACTCCACTTTGTAAACCTCATTCATGGAGCTCTAGGGATTATACTGTTAATTAGACTTACCAGCAAGCACCTCTACCCTTGAGCCATCTTGGCAGCCCTCCACCAGTTTTTTCCTAAATTTAATTAATCCTTTTATAGAAATGATTGTATGCATTTTCTTATCACAAAAGTTCAGAGTCCAAAGAAGAAAATTAAAAATGCATTCCAAGTCTCAAAAGCAACTACAGCTAACAGTGAAGTTTATGCACAAGGAGTAGGAAAAAGAAAGACAATTTTATTTAAAAAACGTAAGTATCAATTTCACAACCAAAGTGAAAAGTACTACATTAAAATATAACTGAAAGTAAATGTCAAGGAAACGTAGGATGGCATTTAAGATAGTGATGAGTTTTGATAGTAATTTGTAAGTCATATGTTCACTTTAAAATCTTCTGTATTGAAATATGCTCTACATACAGAAAATCACATATAATGGTGGGGCTTAACATATTTTCAGAAACTGAGCACACCATGTAACTAGTACCTAGCTAGCCCCCACTCCTGCTTTTTTCTCCTCTACCTCTGCCTATTGTAACTTGGGAAATAATAGGTTAGTTTTGTGTGTTTTCATTCAACATTGTATTTGTGAAAACCACTGTACTGTTGCATAACTGTTTCTCATTCATAGTCATCACTGCATGACATTCCATTATGTTAAGGATATGTTTGACCCTTAGTTTCTTGCCATCAGAAAATTAGATTTCTCAGTCTTCCTCCTATCTTTCTTCCATCTCCTATTTCTTACTTAAGTAATAACTTTGAAATAACAATATAAGAAGTTTGAGTATAAATGGTTAAGATACAATAGACACTGGCAGCTATGTCAAATGCACATAGGAATCCTAAGTAATTCTGCAGGTCCAAATGCCTATGCCCCCAGGCTTTTCTGTACTTTCCCCATGATAATGCTTTTAATACCAGAATTTGATGAATTTCTTTCTATTGTAAATAATGAGATCCAATTCCAACCAGATTAAGTTAAAAAGCACAGAATTTCTTACTGGTTTAAAAACTAGAAAGATCAGAGTTTTTTCTTTTTCTAACTAGTCCTTTCTATATGATGGCCAAGACAACCACCAGGATTCTGAAGATCATATTAGATTAGCATGGCTGTACAGTTCAGTTTTTAATGATAGTTCTACTAGCACAGTTCCAAGGACTCGCCTACCTGTGATCAAATGCCCTGAGATTCCCACTGTGGTCAGAGGGATGAGGAGGTCTGAATGGACTTCTCTCTCTAAGGCGTGAGTAGCACCCCTGCAGCTGAACCAATGAAAGTAGACTCTCCATTGGAAGGAGTTCTACTAATACTTAGAAGTGGAGATTGGGGACTAGACAGAAAAACTCAGATCCCTACTCCTGTACTACAGTGCTTTGGCTTATCATAGATTGCAAGCCTCTAGAAGCAAAGACTGAATCTCTTGCTTGCTCATTATTAGAGTGCTTGGCACAGAATCAGTGTCTTGTGTAAATTCCTAATTTTTAATTATTAGCATTAATGTCAAGGTTCAAAACACTTGTATTATGCTCTGTAATCGTTAGTCTTAGTTGTACTTCTGTTGTTTCTAATTTGATCCAGCACATCAGGAATCCTTTGGCTGTAGCCTCCATAGCCAACCACCCAATCCCCCCTCCCTCAAAAAAAACATCCTAGTCACAGTTTGTTTTTTGTTTTGTTTTGTTGTTGTTTTTGTTTTGCTTTGTTTTGGTTTTTGGTTTTTCAAGACAGGGTTTCTCTGTGGCTTTGGAGTCTGTCCTGGAACTAGCTCTTGTAGACCTGGCTGGTCTAGAACTCACAGAGATCTTCCTGCTTCTGCCTCCTGAGTGCTGGGACTAAAGGTGTGAGCCACCATCTGAGACTGGACTTATAGACAGTGAGCCACAACTGTGGGTGCTGGGAACAGAACCCAGGTCCTCTGCATGCTGAGCTATCTCTACAGTCCCCCAAAATGTTTTGTTTTGTTTTGTTTTCTCTTCTTTTTTTTTTTTTTTTTAGTATGTAGTATGGTATATATTAGTGTGCGTGCAGGTGCATTGTTTATTGTGGTGCTGAGCATGCAAATGTGTTCAGTCATTTCTCAGGAGCTGCTCCCCTTGGTTTTTTAGATAGGCTCTCTCACTGGCCTAGAGCTATTCAAATAAACTAAGCTAGCTGGGCATCAAGTTGTGAGGAACTGTCTGTCTCCACATGCCCAGTGCTGGGTGTAGGAAGCACAGCTTAGAATAAGTATTAGAGAAACCAGGACTGCCAATCACACGGGTCTATTTTCTTCAGTGGAAGGAAATGGAGGGTACCTGATCACCTGGAATGCCAGAGTGAAAAGTGGTCAATCAACTTGGTGATTCTTTGCTATTTCAATAGGAGCCAGCCTCCACCTGAATCCTTCAATATCCTGAGCACTGTATAGGCCCAAGTCCTGAGTGAATAGAACACATCCCTATGATAGAGGCCCCATGTGCTTTGCATCTTCCACCAATAGAATCTATCCTTATGTATATAATAGGTCCTTCCTCTGGGCCCTAGCTCTGAGCTGTGTTTATCAGCCACTAGAATGAAGTCCTATTGTAAAGATGGCAGGTAACAAGTTCTTCTATGTTTAAATGTGTAAGAAAAGGAAACCACAAGGTCAGTCTCTGCAAAGATGGCATTGTCCTGAGTTTCATTCTTCACCTCTTTCGAGGATCATTCACCCCTCAACCCCCAGGCAGGCTATGAGGCTTGTAAGGTGGTGAGGGGGGCTAGGGAGTGAGAGGGGCTATAATCCCGGACAGCTGGGATTACAGGTATGTACCACTATGCATGACTTTTTACATTGTTGCTAGAGATCAAATTCAAGCCTTCAAGCTAACATGGCAAGCACTTAACCGATGGAGCCATTTCACCAGACCCCAAAATTTTTTTCACTGACATTTCACAATGTCAACATGGTTCACTACTAAGTAGCGATCTCAGAAGTTTTCCCTATTTGGTTTTAGGTCACTGACAGTTTTTTTTTTTTTTTTTTAAACCAAAGACATAATTCCTGTCTGTCTGTCTGTCTGTCTGTCTGTCTGTCTGTCTGTCTGTCTGTCTGTCATCTATCTCTGTGTGTGTGTGTGTGTGTGTGTGTGTGTGTGTGTGTATCTATCTATCTATCTATCTATCTATCTATCTATCTATCTATCTAATCTATCTGTCTATCTGTTAGTCTTCAAGTTAGTTTATGTGTTAGGAGCAGTGACACCTGCTGGCAAGACTTAAGGTCCTAAGAGTACAAAAGTCAAAGCAGTATTGCAATTGCCATTCAGCACGTCAACTATCACCTAACAGATGAATTAAAAAGAGACGAAAGAGCATAGAAAGTGTTGTGAACCATGTTGCAGATTGTAAAGCAGGACTGGTTTTGTTCTCCCTCACCACCTCCTCTGCCACTTCTCTGGATTTCAGGCCAGATTCAGACTACTTCTAAAGAGTCCTCCACTTACGTCTTCAAGGAAATAGCTTCTGGACATCTTGAATGCGGTTTGATAGGAGACCTCCAAGTCAAATCTGCAAACTGAAGCCACCTCAGACCCCACTCTCACAAATGAGAGTTAGTGGTTTAAGATCATGTGTTACTCATCAACAGAAACAGACAGCTCATCTTAGTCCACTGTTTGCCACAGGAGCGTCTCCCTTGTGTTGCCCTTTATTAATTGCTGATTTTCCTATGGGCTCATATTCCCTCAGCTTCTGATCCACCTTGGATGTTATACATATCTAGAACTATGGCTTCCTCTGACAAGCTTGGGCTGAAAGAGTTAACTTTTAGATAGTATGAAGACTGCTTCCTCCTCTGGGCACTGTCTGAAGGGTTTTGACTCAGTTCTAATTCTTGTCCTAGTAAATAAGGGCAGGATTTGAAGGACTGTAGATGTGACTGACAGTACTTAATCCAAGTTCAAATGTAACCTTGATGGAGTTGAAAGGGCCACCCATCCTCTCAATATGCCAGAAAAACATAGAGAAGGGAGATGTGATTAATGTGGCTACACTGGGAAGGGGAACAAACAAAAGGGTCCAGTGACCCCACCCCACCCTAGGTCTATTTGTAGGAGTACTGAGATAAGGTTTAGGTTTAAATATGGTAAGAGCTATGCACAATTAAACACTCCTGGCAAAGTACAGTCCTGCCTGTTACTGGCCACCACTACCTTGACTATTAGTCCCACAAGGTGGTCCAATAAGTTTCTAGAAGTATGTGAAATCTCTTTCTGGGAGGCCAGTTCCTCTTCTCGCTGGCACTAGGGTTCAATGTATTCCAAGCATGGAATACCTGGGAAGTTTTTAATTCTTTGGGACCTGGTGTTTCAATAGTCTGATAGCTGAAGGGATGAATACAAGTAACTATAGAACCCCGACACAGTGGGCATACCAGCCTCAGCGGGGCTGGTTGCTGTTACACTTGGACAACGGGAGATGTTAACATATAAGAAATGGCACTCAAACCTCTTCCCCAGTATCTATCTGCTCTGGGGTCAGGCAAGGGTTACACTTTGCAACCCGCTTTTAATATCCCAGGTTGGTTGTCTTATGTTTCATGCTTAGCAAATGTCAACCGTCTTCTGTGATATTTCTAGGGCTGAATTCAGGGAAAAGTTGGTATTCTCACATGAGCCAGAATATCTAAGACATGCTTTATTTTCCTACTTCTATCTCTTCTTCATATCAAATAGCTTAGAATAGGAATTTAAAACTCCTTCTCCTCTTTCTTCCTTTGAAACAGGGTCTCTTACTCACTATGTAACCCTGGGTAACCTAGAATACCCAATGTGCATCAGGCTGGCCTTGAACTCACACAGTCCCCACCTGTCTTGAATTCACAGCAATCTATCTGCTTTGAACTCATAGAAATCCACATGCCTCTGCCTCCCTAGTGCTGGCATTAAAGACATGTATCACCACACCTGGCCTAAAAGTGCTTCTTGAATGAAATAAATCAAGGAAAGAAACACGACCCTGATGAAAATCACAGTTATAAATTCCATAAAAATCCCATAAGAATTTCCCGTCATTCAACTTTCACCAACCTGAAAAGGCTTCAGGAATGTTTCTTCCATTGCTAACCTGCCATACTCAGTGAAAAGCTGGGAGGAAAACCAAAGAGAGAAGGGATGGGGAGGGAGAGGGAGAGAAAGATTAAGATTCGTTTACTCATTGGGTTTCTTCTACTCATTCCCCCAGCTGTAACAGAATGCTACAGTATCATGATTGCATAGTAATCTTCAGGAAACAAGCATTAATCATGAAAAACAAAGATGCAGCAATGACATATCATAAATTAAAAACACGTTACATTTTAAGATGAAATTTTTACTTTAAACCTCTCCCTATCTTTTCCATGTGTGTATGTTTCATGTGTGCGAGCAACTAAGTACTGAGTGCTAAGCATGTACTCCACAGGTCAACCCCAGCCTTAAAATTCATGTCTTTGCTATAAAAACTGTAGAATGGAAGCACATGGGAAATGACCTTTCAAAGCAGAGCTTACATTGGCTTAGAGGGCTGTAAATCAGCTAGGGTACATTTATAAAGCTGTAGCCTAGGGACCTGAGTTACAAAATTAGGGAATTAAATGTACTTTCTTCTCTCTTTCTCTCTCCTCTCTCTTTCTCTCTCTTTCCCTATTGCTTAAAACTAAGAACATGAAGTACAACAAAGAGAATTTTTGTTTTAACAAATACAAGACTTTAGTGAACCCAGGCCTGTGGAGATGACTGACAAGGCTCCTGATATCATTTAGGCTGGTTAGATGTTTCCCCGTTCATATATTGGGCTAATGATACTTCTTGGAGTTGGGAAGAATGCTGACCCAGCATCCCCCACCCCACCCCACCCCTGCTCCTGTATAATAGCCCCCAGCCTCATACTGCCACCATACTTCATTCCAGGGATGAGCTCCAAGTCAGGATATGTCTAAAAGGCAACTGGTCCAGGGACAGCATACTTATTAGACTTGTGTACTGATATAACTTGAATTCACAATCACTTTAGAGCAAGGTATTGTCATTTACAGGAAAAAATGATAAAAATACACTGTTAACTCACCATCCCTGCCAAAAATACATACATAAATAAGTCAGTATGCAATGGCATCATGCTGTTCATTAGGAAAATGACTGGATTATGATACTTTCCAAAGAAGTAGTTTTTACTATGGAAATACACCCAGCAGTTATTCTATGTATGACCTATTTGTCACAAATGATCAGTGTGAGACACCAGAATATGTCAGGTAACAACTGGAAGTGAACTCCAAGTGATGTTTCCAATACCATGGGTTACATTGCTCTACTGTCCTTTATATCTATCAAAGTTTCACATTTCACTGCATGGATCTGATACACGTCAGGTAAAATTTTATGTAAAACATGTAGAGAGAGCTATCAAAGGAATAGAAGCTTTGCTATCTACTCAAGAATAACATGAGTGGAGTCCGAAGAGAATGTTACTGAATACATGAGAAAAATCTCTAGGAAATATCTACTCTTATTTAAGATTCCTGGAGAGTGGAAGGAACACAGGACCCAGTCAATTGTTCTTACCCCTTTTCTACCATTAACTAGGTAAAGGAGCCTCAGCAAGTCACTTAGTTTTTCATCCCCACTTCCCTCATCTATAAAACATGAAGGGCAGACTAGGTATCACCAATGTCGCTTTCAGACCAGATCTCAAGTCTTCTCCAACAGTCTGAGCCACGAGGTCAACAAGGAAAGAAGTCTGGCATGTAACAGATACCATACCAACAAATTATGAAGTCCTTAACCTTAAGATTTTGACACTGCAATTTAGAGACTATTTACACTGAAGATTCTTTGTCCACTTTCTTATGTTGTTGTTGTTTTTCAAGACAGGGTTTCTCTGTGTAACATAGAACTGGTTGTCATAGAACTCGCTTTGTAGATCAGGCTGGCCTGGAACTCACAGAGATCCACCTGCCTCTGTATCCCAAGTACTGGGATTAAATGTATGTACCACCACCACCCAGCTCTTTGTCTACTTAGATTTGCCATATATTTTCATGTATTTAGCACTGTGATCAAGCAAGTTTAGAACAAAGGAATATGAAAACTGAATTAGAAAGAACATAGCCATACAAGACTAGACAAGAGACCTGGCAACAGCATGACCTTTATGTGCTCATGTGTCTGAAGTTCCCCAAAATTCTGGTTTGCATGTCCACAACACTACCAGATACACAAAATGTGCTTTTACCTGGAGGTGCTGAAGATCATCCTCCTGGACATTTTGGGACAAGTTGTATACCTTGATTATGGGGTAAGAAGTCAAGAAGAGAAGACAGTCAGCATCACTTCATCGTTCCATTTTCATAAATGTCAGTTATTACATAATCAACTCCCTTATGTACATGTATGAGACCCCAAGAAAGAAGTAAAGAGAGTTTGAAGATAATAAACAATGTACAACGATCATAAAAAATATAAGACAAATACAGGAGTCACTTGCTGTAGAGTCCAAATATTACAATTGTTTTATGGACCTACTTAGTAATCACTCTTCAAAGCACACCAAGTGAGCATAAATCTTACCCTGAACAACTTCTATGGAAATATGTGTGTGTTAGGTGGGGGGGGGGTTGTTTTTATAGTGTAACACCTCAAGCCCTTTTTATTTTGGATGAAGGTTTCATTGTGTTGCCCAAATTGTAATCCTCCTGACTCAAACTCCCAGAAGCAGGGATTACAGAAGTAGGCTGTCCTGACCAACTGGAAAATTACAATTAATGCTTCATAATTGGTTAGGTTCTGAATGTCAAGCTCACAGCTCTGGGTTTCTGCCTTGTTGCTCTTCCACTACAGCATAGCCTTAAGATGCCATTTCGTGGTTTTCCTTGAGGTGATCAACATTAGTAACGTTAAAGATAAAGATACAGACAAAGTTATGGTTACTTATGTGTTTACATATTGACACAAACAGTATCCTTTTGTACTTATTTAAATAACAATTTCTCAGCTATTAATTTAAGATAGTCATTACTTAACAGACTTTTTCTATGAAAAGATCCAATGTTTTCAGGCCAATTATAATGCTAAATAATGAATGTTAAAAGCAAAGTCAACTTATTTTAATTGGCTTATGCAAATGATCTTTCCTATTGATTTCAAAGGAAATAGATATCGAGTTGGTACTTCGAAGATTCATTGAAGAAGCAGATTTTGTATTACAAGAATAACCTGTGTTGTATGGATAGCTTTCTTGTGCCAATCTTTTAAAAACATCTTTCTTAGATTTATTTTTTACTTTATGTGTAAGAACATTTTTGTTTGCATGCATGTGTATACAGTACATGTGTGCCAGGTGCTTGCAGATGTCAGAAGAGAGTTAGATCTCCTGGAACTAGAATTATAGCTGCTGGGAACAGAACTCAGGTCCTCTGCAAGAGCAAGGAGTGCTCTTAACCTGAGTCATCTCTCCAACCCCAAGAAGTAGATGTTTTTTAAAGCATCAATCATGGATTATAACTTTTATTTTAAATTCCTTTATTTAAAAGTTCAGTTCAGGCTCCCTCTTCCTTGTACCTGTACCTGTCTGTCAGTCTATCTGCTCACCAGCTCCATTACTCCATTTGCACATGATCACAGCTTGGACCAGCTCACCCTGTTTTGGCTTTCCCACCTTTACAAGCTATCTTGCCTCCAAAAAAAGAAAAAAAAAAAAAGGAGAGAAAAGGTGCACACTTTTAATCCCAGCACCCAGGAGGCAGAGACAGGTGGCTCTCTGAGAGTTCAAGCCTGGTCTACGGATGGAGTTCCAGGACAGTCAAGGCTATATAGAGAAACCCTGACTCTAAACCAAAACACAAAACAAAGCAAAACAACCTGTTTTGTTTCTTCTGTACCTCTGCTCCCTGCCATCTTCAACAGGCAGAACAAACACATCTAAAGGTTGTCTTTAAAATCTTTTCAACAATACATTGTCTCTGTATGGTAAAGCCCCCCCATAGACTTTCAGGACAATTTTGAAAGCCTATAAAGCCCCTACTCTGCCCAATAGTACTCGGGAGTAAAGAGCAAAAGAGAAGGAATTAAAAAGCACTCTATGAACACATAGAGCTTTCATGTTTTACAAACATTTCCACCACTGATTTATATATTATTGTTGTCTGTATGAGGGATGTGCACGCAGGGAGGGTGCCATGAGCTGTGTGTGGAGGTCAGAGGACAGCTCTTAGAGTCCCCTCCCCCCCTCCCACTTCACAGTGTTCTGGAGATTGACTTTGGCATATCAGCTTTGTTCAGCAAGTAGCTTCACTGCTGAGCTATCTCACTGACCCAACATTTTTTTCTTTTTGAGACAAAGTCACATGTAGCCCAGAATGGCCTCAGACTCACTACATAACCAAAGATGACATTAAACTCCTGATCATCTTGCCTCCATCTCCTCAGTACTGTGACAACAGGTATTTTCTACCATACCTGGTTTATATGGTGCTAGGGATTGAACCCAGGACCTTGTAAATGCAAAGCAAAGACACTACCAACTGAGCTACATCCTTGGCTATAAAATTTAATATTATTTAATGTGCTGCAAATTTAACAGGAAAAGTAAGAATAAGAAAGTTATTTTCAACTAAAGCAGCCAATTTAGAAACTAATCAGTAATTAGACTACAGCAACAATAACTATTCATGGGGAGTTCACAGGTTATGTGTGTGTGTGGTATGTGTGTGTCTGTGTGTCTCTCTGTGTGTTTGTGTGTCTGTGTCTTTACTTGGTTACAGTTTGGTGGGGGTTTTTTTTGTTTTGTTTTTTTAGTGTGATTTTAGTTTGTTTTCTTGGTTTGGGAGCTTTTGTTTTTTGAGAAACCTTAAAGTTGGGTGAGTAGGGAGAGGGAAAGGATCTGGAAAGACTTGGAGAAGAATAAGATCAAATATAACTAAATTTAAAACTTGTTTTAAAAAATAAAATATAATTATAAAAAACTATTCATGGGGAGTGAATTGAACAACACATATGATTTGCCATGCTCTTTGTCTCATTGCCTTGTGCATGTAGAAACACTATTCATGAATTTTAGTTACAAAACATCCAAAAATAGATTTATTTTATTCCATACCTGTATTGAGCTGATCATTGTGCTAAGGGCAAATACTGTGGCCGAATCTCTCAAAGTTGACTGACTGTCAAAGGTTCCCTGAGTATCCATCAGTAACACTGCAACCTATAGGTGAATAGAGTACATTACTGATATTGTATCTAACACCAGGGTACCAGGGTTACCATGACATTAACACCAGGAGAACTAAAGGAATGGATACTTAACTTCTTACATGTGGGGCCGGGCGTTGGTGGCACACGCCTTTAATCCCAGCACTCGGGAGGCAGAGGCAGGCGGATCTCTGAGTTCGAGGCCAGCCTGGTTGGTCTCCAGAGCGAGTGCCAGGATAGGCTCCAAAGCTACACAGAGAAACCCTGTCTGGAAAAACCAGAAAAAAAAAAAAAAAAACCAAACTTCTTACATGTGCTATGAATGTCACAGAAAAACTATTAATAGCTACTGAGTGTAGTCATTTTTAATTTTCTCTAATAACCTAGGATAAAAACATAGCACTGAGATGATGTAAAACTATCAGCTTGCTATCTGCTATTCTGTACCCATTATGATTTTTGTCTCCTGGGATCACTGAACAGTTTAACAGGGATCATTCAACCAGATACCACCCTTAGCCTGTAGCATTATGTAAAATGGACAAAATTTTTCAAAAGACCATTTTCAAAGTTACTACTGAAATTAAAGTTTTAATTTAACTTAAAATGTGTCATACCTTTTTACCATCAAGTTTATTGATAAGAAAAACTTCACTCCATATCTGGATTCCTGTTGTTTCTCGTTCAGATCCACCTCTCCATGAAAATCCAGTCAATGGTTCATTGTAATCTCCAACCCAGTCAACGGATTCCTATAAATTTAATGAAGTCTATGATTAGAATTGGATATGAATGTATGTTTTTTGTCTCATCCTTTTTGATGCTTCTTTTTCTATAATTCAAATTAAAAGGAAAACAGTGCATATCTGTTACATTGATATAGTCACTTTCTTCATACAAATGTAATTACAGAGGAGCATCCATCTGTTATGGTTTATGTTAAGTGTCTAATATCACTACAATTTATATACATACACATGTATATAATATTTATGTATATGTAGAATGGACATGTATATAAAGTATAAGTGGAAACATAACATGGGAAATGGAACAGCTGATTAATTTACTCATTCATTTATGTGTATGTGTGCCTGGTGTGAGGATACACATATGTGTGCAGGTGCCTGTGCTGGCCAGAAGAGGGTGTCGGACCCTAGCTAGAGTCACAGGAGGTTGTGGGCTGTCTGTCATGGGAATTGAACTTGGTCCTCTGGAAGAGCAGTAAATACTCTTAAACCTATAACTATCTCTCTGGGACAACTAATTCTTGATGAGGTAAGACTTCATTGAAAAGGTGATTGTTGTGAGAACTCATTCAACCAATAGTCTCTGAGGTACAGGCCCCTTCTGGGTGGGGTCTCAGGTGCTATGAGTGTACTGACAGCAAGTTAGCCTTCC
Organism: Cricetulus griseus; assembly: GCF_003668045.3. Classification (NCBI taxonomy): domain Eukaryota; kingdom Metazoa; phylum Chordata; class Mammalia; order Rodentia; family Cricetidae; genus Cricetulus; species Cricetulus griseus. Next base: position 133,452,667 of record NC_048598.1, read on the forward strand.
CTTCACCATCCAGGGCTCTTTGTTCTGACTCACAGGTGAGCATGACTGACAATGGGAGACCTCAGAAATCCACACTGCTGCAGTTCTACAACAGGAGATAACTGCAAAATGCCCATTGAGCAGGGTCTAGGCATTCTCACTCCTCCTTCAAGACGTCACAGTCACAGCACTAAATGTCAACAAGTCTTGGGAAGTTCCAGGGCTGCTGGGCTGTGGTTCCTGCCACTGTGCTGCTGACTGGAGACTTTCCCAGCCCCCATCTTACCCCCTTGGGGCTACTGGGTCTTCCTCACATAGTTCTGGACCACTCAGTTCCCTGAGTACCACCCAAGAGAGAGAAAGAGAGAGAGAGAGAGAGAGAGAGAGAGAGAGAGAGAGAGAGAGAGAGACAGAGAGACAGAGAGAGAACTTGCTCTTAGTCCACAAGTAGACCTGAGATCCTGCCCAGAAGGAGCCGGTAACCCCAAAGACTATTGACTGAATGAGTTCCCACAACAGGTGATATCAGAAGACCGTTTGGGAACTATCCAGGTGAACAACCTGGAGAAGATATTCAAGGAAAGAAGAAGTCAGCAAAAGAGCAAAGGAAAGAAAGAAGGGAGGGAGCAGGGAGAAAAGGAGGGAATGCGTGAGGAAGGGAGGAACAATACTAGATAAGGACACAGACAAGTGCTTTGGTACACGGACTGTGGGGGAGAAGACTGGGAGGTGGAGAGGTTAGACTGCCAGGTTCTAAAGGCCCAGAAAGGTGTATATCAGATGTATATCCTGCAGGGCAAAGGGAGTCAGGAAGATGCAGCAGGAATCACTGCTGTGGAATAATCCTCTTGTACACTGTAAAGATTTGTCACACAAATGGTATAATAAAATGCTGATTGGCCAGTAGCCAGGAAGGAAGTATAGACAGGGTGACCAAACTAAGGAGGATGGGAAGAAGAGCAGTTGCCTGCCAGATGCAGAGGGAACAGGAGATGAATGTGCCAGCTAATAAAGGTACCACCACATGGCAGAGTGTAAATAAGGAATATGGGTTATCTTAAAAGGTAAGAGTTAGTTATTAATAAGACTAAGCTATTAGCTAGCATGCATAAATAATATTAAGTCTCTGTGTGGTAATTTGGTAATGTGGTCAGGACAGGAAACATCTGATTATATAAGACACCCAACATGGGACCAAAATTTCCACATAAAACCTGACATAAGAATGGAGTCAAGCACTGCTTCTTGGTAGTTGTCTTTCTTTGGGTGGGCTCTATTTGCTGGCTGTGAGCAGAGACATGGCACCATTAAGAGACAGCTTTCTTAGGGGCAAAAACAGGTGGCTCTTTTTAGAGGTACTACTACCAAATACTTATATGGTGTTTATGAGCAGCTGGCAGCATGCTACTTGGTGGCAGCCTAGATCCAGTTGAGGTGGTAAACATGGCTCCCAAAGCTGGATATAAACATTCCTCCACCATGAGACTAGATTCTTAGGGAACCAAGGGGGAGGAGCCAGCACCAACATGCCATGATCTAAGTTACACAGCAGATTTTTTGCTCATGTAGACAGAAAAGGCTACAAATGTGTAGTAAGGACAATCAGATGAAAAAGAGCCTCAAATTCATCACAATGCATTAAAAAATGTACATAGGCTTGGGAGAGAAGAGAAAGAATATATACAGTCTCAGACAAAAAATAGTTTAAAAAAAATCCTTTAAAAAATACATAGCGTGGGTTGGAGAGATGGCTCAAAGGTTAAGAGCACTGACTGTTCTTCTACAGGTCCTGAGTTCAATTCCCAGCAACCACATGGTGGCTCACAACCATCTATAATGAGATCCAATGCTCTCTTCTGGCAGGCAGGCAAACATGCAGACAAAATACTGTACACATAGTAAATAAATCTTTAAAAAATGTGTAGAGTAATAAATATAAAAAAGCCAAGTAAAGATGGTAAATACAAAGAGAGTCTGAATACTGTATGTTATTGTGTTTTCTTTAAATTTTTGACTGCTAATGAACAAATAATAACTGCTGAGAGACATTTGATTATGGAAGCTGCTAGATTAAACCAACCTATATATTTTAAAAATACACTGACTTCAAAATTTAAAAGGTATGTTACTTTGGGAAAGAGGTTCTGCTTTTATTTTCACAGGAAATGAGAGGCAGTGGATTCATTCTGGGTTAAGAAAAATCAGGTTTGTTTGAGGAAGACTCCCTGTAAAATCTCTGATGGACACAGATGTCCCAGATGATCCAAAGTTTCAGAGCACCTCTGTTGCAGTTTCCTCTGAGTTCAAGGCTGCTGCCTGAGATGATTCAGCCTCAAAGAATACTGCAGTCAGGACTTGACCATAATCCTAAATTTTCTCAGGGACCCCCAAAGATTATCAGTGTCCCCAATCAACAGGAAGTAATCTAGAAAAGTATGCTCATATTCCCCCCAAAATGGGTTATGGATATTTATTATCATCTAAGGGGGCTGGTTACAAGTTGTTATTGGTAATGGTCAGAAAAAAAAAGCTGAACAAAGGAGATCATATTCAAGGATCTCTTTCTGAAAAGAAAAAAGAGGGAATATAGAAATGATAGGATAAAAGGTTAGATTGTTGAATCTACTTTATTCCAAAAAGAAACTATTAATCTTAAATATTTTACATTGATATGGATTTTGGTTTATTGATACAAATTTAAAGTTAATTTTGTTATACTGTATGCATATTTCTACTCTTGTTTAAGATACTGTGCTTATACAGCTCATTTAAAATGTATAATTAAAAATACAGATTAATAGTCATTTATAATAGTCAAACTTAGAGTCATGTTAGGTACGTTTTCAAGGTCATACACAGATATATTTAGGTAGACAGAAGGTCTTCAAGCACTTCAAAGACCTATGGAATATGGCATTTAGTATGTTTAACAACCTAAGGCTTTTCATGACAGTAGGACACGTCTGCTCCTGGAAGCAGTAATCTACTTCAGAGAAGATGATGGGCATCAAAGAACCTCCATATAGAGTTTGCTTTCTTTATGGCAAATGGTAGCCATTTGGGCAAAGAAATTGCCTTTGCCTCAATTACTGACAGTTGCTGTCCAAACTGAACCAGCAGGACGCAAAAGAAGGCAACTGCCAAACTTTGCCAAGATAAGGTGGGCCAATCCTTCAACATTCCCTGCTTCACAGGTAAGGCTGTCAGATATGCTAGGCCTGTAGGACAGAGTTGGATGCCCCAATGTTGCAGAGGAACCTAGGGTGACTGTTTAGGTGGCCTAATGTCCCTGTCATTAGGTAACATTTCACCCTTCTGAGGTCTTTGATAGAGATGAAGACTAGGTACTTATAATTATAGTTTTCCTTAATTGTGATGAAAGTAAAACTTTAGAGTAACAAAGATGAAATAGATAATAAAATATTTTCTCAATTTTGCCAAATACAAATAGACTCGATATTGTAACTACAGTTCTTACTTGATAACTGTGTGTGTGTATATATATATATATATATATTCTTACTATGTTAAAGTTAAAACCTTCCTTTTTTAATTAGACAAAAGGGGAAATGCTGTGGAATAATCCTCTTGTACACTGTCTTGTTCTATAAAGCAATTTCAGATCCTTATAAAAAGCATAATAATGGGCTGCACCATCTATGCTATTCAGTCTCATGTCTTTATTTCCGATATAAGATCCACTGCATGGAGGATGCACTCTTTGTTTAATGCAAATAGCATACTCATTAGTATAGCATGTCCCTTCTACTCGCCATCTTGATCCAGATCTTGTACACCTATCAACTGTCAATAACTCCTCAACTGGGTGGCTCTTTGTGCCCACTTCCCCCCTATATGTTGATATTCGAGATGGTTTGAGTTTGCACAAGTCTTGTGTGTGTTGTCACAACCCCTGTAAGTTCATATGTGTAGTTGCTGTGTTGTGTCTGGAAGACACTGTTTCCTTGTAGTCATTCACTGTATCTGGCTTTAAAATGCTTTCCAGCCCCTCTTCTACAATGATCCATAATCTCTGGGAAGAAGGCATGTAATGCAGGTGTCCCATTTAGAGCTGAACATTGCTCTAATTTTTCACATATCTTGAGTCTGTCTCCTTATTCAAACCATACCATGCTTTAGTATATAAATTCTGTCTTCTTTGTTATCCTCTATGGTGCCTAACACAACACAAGGAGTCAATTGGTACTAACTGGTCAATGTAGATATTTAAATTAATCAAAATATGCTGCATAAAAACAGTTTGGAAGCATATTTCAATAGATACATTGTGATGATTAGGAATTAGGGAAATAATATTACTGCAACATTAATGAGGACAATGATCTACCTAAGATACTATAAAATTTCTATCCCAGAAAAATAAATTTTGAAAGGCAAGGGATGTATCCATAAATAGGAGTTTTGGAAGATTGAAAATTAAGCTTGTTTCATGCATTCAGGAATGCATTCAGGAATAATTATTGTATCTCTAATAATTAATTATTGGATACTATGTTTTGGGCATAAAATAAAGTTAACAATTTTCCTGCTAAAAAGAACATAGTTTGCCACATTTAAAATCAAGTTTTGCCATTCTAACTTGAGTGGTAGTTGTATGTGCAGAAGCAGAACTAGAATAGGTCCACATGGTTAATGATACCTGCCCCTCTACAGGGCACAGCATGGCCAGTGTCCATACTCTGTCTCTCATTGTTAATGCTCCATGAGGTGCAGACAAAGAAAGAAAGGATCCAAGTAAGCGCTCTTCAACACAGGCAGCTTGACTTGAATAAAATGTGCATCAATAATCACCCTATGTTATGCACCACAACACCTTTGGTGTGCTGAAGATCAGGGGTTCAAGAGTTTGGCTTGTTTTCAAAGCCTGAATTATCTTAGTACTTCTGTTCTTTATTTGTTTGAACTACAGCTAGATAAATGTTAGCCTCAAAATTGTCTTAAAATACTTCATACATAAAAGATCAAACTAAAAAAAAAAATGGATAACTGTGCTATAAAGACACAGTTCAAAGTCCTTTTGCAACTGTCTTGTCATGTGGCTCAGTCTGGCCTGGAATTTGCTATGCAGTCTAGGCTAATATTTTTTCTTTTCTTTTCTTTTCTTTTTTTTCTTGTTCAAGGCAGGGTTTCTCTGTATAGCCCTGGCTGTCCTGCAACTTGCTTTATAGACCAGGTTTGTCCTGACCTCACAGAGATCCACCTGTTTCTATCTCCCAATTACTGGGACTGAAGGTGTGCATCACCAAACCCAGCTGGCTAATTCTTGTAATTCTTCTGCCTCAGAGTATAAAACTCTTTGGATGATATATCTCTTTTACTTTAAAACTCCATGTTTGCAATGAAATTCACTGGGGCAGGGGACATGCCAGGATGTTTCCCTTTGCCAATCTCTAACCTTGTTCTAATTTCCCACTCATCCTTCTGCATTTGGTATAGCCAAGCTCCCTAGAAGTCACATTTCTGTATTACATGATTTGTCATACATTATCAATTGCCTCTGGGGTTAGGACAAAGTGAGAACTGACTAGTAAAGACTGTGAACTTTCTGGAGAGAATGGTGGTCTCTGTTTTGAGTTCTGGACTGCATAGGACTATGCATTTATAAAAATAAACAAATGCACATGTAGCATTTGTGTTTTTCCATATAGATTCTATTTAAAACAAAATAATCCAATTTAAAAAATGGGGTACAGATCTAAATAGAGAATTCTCAACAGAACAATCTCAAATAGCAGAAAGACACTTAAGGAAATGCTCAACATCCTTAGTCATCAGGGAAACGCAAATCAGAACCATTCTGAGATTCCATCTTACATGGCTCAGAATGGCTAAAATAAAAAAAACAAAACAAAAACAAAAAACAAAAAACCACCAATGACAGCTTATGCTGGAGAGGATGTGGAGAAAGGGGAACACTCCTGCATTGCTGATGGGAGTGCAAACTTGCACAGCTGCTATGGACATCAGTATGGCAATTTCTCAGAAAATTAGGGATCAACCTACCTCAAGACCCTGCAATACCACTGTTGGGCACATACCCAAAGGAGGCACATTCACCCCACAAGGACATTTGCTCAATTATGTTCACAGCAACATTATTTGCAATCTCCAGATCTTGAAAGCAGCCTAGATGCCCCTCAGCTGAAGAATGGATAAAGAAAATGTGGTACATTTACACAATGGAGTACTACTCTGTGGTAAGAAACAATGACATCCTAAAATTTGCAGGCAAATGAGCAGAACTAGAAAACAAAAAAACAAAAAACTAAAAACAAAAAACAAAAACATCCTAAGTGAGGCAACCCAAAGCCAGAAAGACAAATCTAGTATGTACTCACTCATAAGTAGATACCAGACATAAAGCAAAAGATTCCCAGCCTACGATCCATAACCCCAGAGAAGCTTGAACCCTCTTCCAGAAACAGATGGAAGCAGATGCAGAAATCCACAACTAACCAATGGGCCAAGCTCCTGGAGAACAATCAAAGTGAGGGAGGAGCAACAATATGAACAAAGGAGTCAAGACCATGATGGGAAACCCACAGAATCAGCTGACCCGAGCTAGTGAGAGGTCTGACAAATGGAGAATCTGCATAAGACCAAACTAGACTCCCTTAATATAGGTGACAATGATGTGACTGAGACAACATATGAGGTCACTGTCAGTGGGTCCAAGACCTAACACTAATGCACAAACTGACATAGTGGAGCCCATTCTATATGGAGAGATACCTTGTCCAGCCTAGACACAGGGGTGTGGGGGTGGAGAGGTGCCTTGGTCCTGCCTCAATGAGATGATGGGACAGACTTAGTAGACTTCCTGTGGGAGGCCTTACCCTCTCCGTGGAGCAGATGGGAGAGGGGGAGTGGAGGGAGTGGGAAAGAAGGAGGGAGGGGGAACTGGGATTGGAATGTAAAAAATAAATTAATAAAAAAAGAGAAAAAAATTGTTGAAGGCTTTTCAGCATCCAGTGATATGATAATGTGTTAGCACTAATTTTTAAAAGAGTAGAAAGTAAGTTATATCTACAGGTAATTCTGCACAATAGCTTCCAAGAAAATCCTGTATAGTTTGCTCACAAAGCACTGAGGTTGGGATGGCTACACCACAGCCCTTACTTTAGGCACACACACTAATGAGAACACAACGTGGAAAAGGCCCAGGAAGGAAGTGTTCCCAGTGCCTCCCTACCTGGTTGTACATGTAGCGCAGCATGAAGTCCATCAGGAAAGACTTTCCTTTCCTAAAGGCTCCAGCAACAGACACAGCCACCACCTCCTTGTCTCTGACGGGCTCGGAGAGAAGGATCCGGTTCAGTGCAGCCTCATCTAACTCAAATGAATGGTCATCTTTGACAATGAGCACTTGGACAGGTCCCGCCTTTTTCACTGGCTCCTCCTCTTCTGAGCTCCATTCGCTTGACTTCTCTGAAAACCCACCTGTCAAACAAAGTTATCAATTACTTTAGCTAATTATCTCTAAACACCATGAAATAGGTGCCTCTCGGCTCTCAAATGGAATTGGGAATGCTCACATGTTTTATTTCCTTCAAACCATATCACTTAGTCCAGACCAGAGACTTAGTCTTCCTGGTCATGTGCTCAATCAACCATTATTTTCTTTTCAAAATGTTCTAAGTTGGTACAAAGTTCTTTACTAAAAAAGAAAAACCTGTAAGCAAGTATTCAGCTTTTGGAGCAGATGAATATCATGGTTACATTTGGCACATCCTCCATCCTCCAGGAATAAGCTTGGTTATTTAAGCACAGGGTACTTTGTTTAAATGCTTATTTGTGTACATGTGTGTGTGTGTGTGTGAGTGCACACGAATATGCGTGTGCACACAATACAGATGGAAGTCACAGGTCTTTAGCAAGGGTCTGCTTCAATCACTTTCTACCCTATTTTTTGAGACAGATATCTCACTGAATCTGGAGTTCACTGATTCAATTAGACTGGGACCAGCAGCAAGGTGTATCTCCACCTTCCCAGTGCTGTGCTCCTGGGTACACACAACCACGCCTGGTTTTGTAATGGCTACTGGAAATCAAGCTCAGGCTTTCATGCTTGTTCAGAAAGCAGATAACTGACTCCAAAAACTTGTTTTCAGATCTCCATGTGCATGTCCACACACATACATACACATTTTTACTTTTTATTTATGTGTATGGTATGTATCTCTGACAGAGTAGGCCATATGTGTGCAAGTGCCAGTGGGGCCAGAAGACAACACTGGATCCCTGGAGCTGGAGGTATAGACAGTGGTGAGCCACCTGATATGGGTACTGTGAACTGAGCTCAGGTCATCTGGAAGAGCAACAAGTGCTCTTAGGCACTGAGTCATCTCTCCAGACCCCATATTTTAAAATAAATAAATAAATAAATAAATAAACAGACAAAAAGAATGACCAAAATGACCAGGAACTCTAGAACCTAATAAAGAGGCCAATTCTAAGAATGCATAAGATAGAAGGCATTAAGATAAATACTAGAGCATAGAGTATTCAATGAAATTACAGCAGACGTTTTCCCAGTCGAGGAAGAAATGAACATCCAAACACAAGAGGCATTTAAATGACAAACAGAAAACACAGGAGGAGAAAAGCATATACCCAACATGCAACACTGCAGCACAAGCACACCGGTGCCTTTTCACTCTTAACAAGTTAATGCTGATGTAGAGCAACTGGTAATTAAAAAATTTTATAATATTCATATATATTTAGCACTTTTCTATGTTTTACAAACTCCTTATGAAAAATCTAAGAAATATATCTATTGTGCTTTAAAGTTTTGCGTTTGATATTAAATCTGTGAGGAACTGATACTTGGATAAAGTATAAGAGAAACCAAACTTGTCCTATGCAATCACCAATAACACTCTATCTTAATTGAAGTAGATTAGAAAAGTCATTACCTGTAGTATGGAAAGCTTCTCTTATTCATTTAATTAATATTAGTTTGGGCTATTTTAACATTTTGCAGCTAAGTATAAGAATTAACATGCTAATTAATTTTTAGATTTTAAAATACATTGTACTGTTAGGCATGGTGGCAATCCAATAATTGGCAAGGCTGGGGCAAGAGGACCTTGAATTTGAGGCTAGCCTGGGCTATGTGGTAAGAAAATGGTTTCTATGCCCTCTTCTGGTCTCTTCAGGCACTGCATACAAGTGATAAAGATGCAGGCAAAACACTCATACAGAGAAAATAAAAATAAATATAAACTTTCTTTAAAAAATAATACTAGAGATTGTGCTGGTTTAGCAGAGCAGTGGTTGGAGATTTTCCTCCAGGGCTCATGACCTCACTGGCCCTGAGTAGTAGGTGTCCAGTACCTACCACTGGGACAAACTGTTTCCCTCTTCTTGAGAGAGTCTTAAGCCCAATTAGAGACCTGTTGGTTAGCAAAGTTATGTGTGTGAGCATGATCACTAAAAACAATCTAACCATCTCTCCTTATACCCACAGATAGGTGTAGTCTTCACCTCTCCCTCATCAAGGAAAATTCTGTTTGAAACAGATGGAGACCACTACAGAATACCACAACCAATCAAAATGTACAGTTATAGATAGAGCCCATTCAGAATGGATATACCTACCAAACACTCCCACACACAAGGTACAGGGAACATTATGGAAAAGGAGGAAGAAAGATTGTAAGAATCTCAGGACCATGGAGTTTGCTGTGAGATTGTGCTTTTAGTAATGTCAAAAGTTACAATCATAAACTCTCACCAAAATGACTGCCCAAACATGAGCTGAATGAGGATGACATCAATAGATATGCCAAAGTGGACAGAGAAAGCCCATAAGGCCTTAACCCTACACAAAGAACTACAAGCAACTAAGGAATGCTGAGCAGAAGAAACAGCCTTCCCCAAAGAAGAATACAGCAATTGGTTATCCAATACCAAATAGTCGGTTCTAATACAGACAAGTAACATTATACCACCTCAACAGGCTATATTTAGGAATATATATGTATACACATGTATGAATATAATAACAATTAATATAAAAGAGGCCATGAATTTGAAAGAGAGCAAGTGGGGTACAGGGGGAGGTTTAAAGGGAAGAAAGGAAGGGAAAAATACCATAATTATAATTCCAAAAATAAAAAGGATAATACTATACACTTAAAGAAAACAGAATACTAGGCTTGCAGTGGCAGCCCATGCCTTTAATTCTAAGACTCAAGAGGCAAAGGCAGGCAGATCTCTGAGAATTCTAGAGTAGCCTGGTCTACAAAGCAAGTTCCAGAACAGCCAGAGCTACAGAGAGAAACCCTGTCTCAAAAGAGAGGGAGGAGGGGAGGAAGGAAGGAAGGAAGGAAAAGGAGAAAAACCAAGTGCTGACAAGAATGTGAAGCAATGGCTGGAGAGGTGGCTCAGAGTTAAGAGCACTGGCTGCTCTTCCAGAGGTCCTGAGTTCAATCCCCAGCAACCACAACAAGGTGGCTCACAACCATCTATAGTGAGATCTGGATGCCCCCTTGTGGCCTGCAGGCAAAACACTGTATACATAAGAAAATAAATAAATATATCTTTTTTTTTTAAATTTATTTATTAGTTCCAGTTAGGGAACAAGCTTGTTTCACGTGTAAGTCCATTCTCCCTCTCCCTTCCCCCACCCCATCCCTCCTCCCCCCCCCCCCAGCCTACCCCCCATTCCATCCACCCACCACTCCCCAGGCAGGGTAGGGCCCTCAACGGGGGCTCTGCAAAGTCCACCAAATCTTCCTGTGTTGGTCCTGGGCCCTTCCCCATGTGTCCAGGGCCAGAGTGTAACCCTTCATGTGGGATGGGCTCTCAAAGTCTCTTCTTGCACCAGGGAAAAATACTAATCCACCACCAGAGGCTCCCTGGAGTGCAGAGGCCTCCTTATTGACATCCATGTTCAGGGATCTGGATCAGTCTTGCACTGGCCTCCCAGACAGCATCTGGGGTCGATGTGCTCTCCCTTGTTCAGGCCAACTGTTCCTGTGGGTTTCTTCAACCTGGTACAGACCCCTTCGCTCTTCATTCCTCCCTCTCTTCAACTAAATTCCAGATTTCAGCTCAGTGTATATCTGTGGATGTCAGTCTCTGCTTCCATCAGCCACTCTAGGATGGCATAAAGAGAAGTCATCAATCTCATTTTAGGGGAAGGGCTTTTAGGTTATCCTCTCCACCATTGCCTGGATTGTCAGATCGTGTCATCCTTGTAGGTCTCTGGAGATCTCCCTAGTTCCAGATCTCTTCTTGGGCCTATAGTGGCTCCCTCTGATATGGCATCTCTCATCCTGCTCTCTCTCCTTTATTCTTCCCCAACTCAATATTTCTGCTCCTCCATTTCCTCTCCTCTACTCCTCTTCTCTTGCTCTTATTGTGGCAGCTCCCTCTCCCCTACCCTCATGCTCCCAGTTAGCTCAGGAGTTCATGTCACTTCCATTCCTGGGGACCATTTATCCCTTAGAGTCCTTCATGATTCCTAGTTTCTTTGGTGAAGAGGATTATAGGCTGGTAATCCTTTGTTCTATGTCTAAAATTCATATATGAGTGAGTACATACCATGTTTGTCTTTTTGTGACTGGGTTACCTCACTCAGGATGGTTTCTTCTAGTTCCATCCATTTGCCTGCGAATTTCAAGATTCCATTACTTTTTTCTGCTTAGTAGTACTCCTTTGTATACATGTACCACATTTTATCAATCCATTCTTCAGTTGAGGGGCAACTAGGTTGCTTCCAGGTTCTGGCTATTACAAACAATGCTGCTATGAACATGGTTGAACATGCACTATTTGGGTATATACCCAAGAGAGGAATGGCTGGATCTTGAGGTAGACTGATTCCCATTTTTCTGAGCAACCACCATACTGATTTCCAGAGTGGTCTTACAAGTTCGCACTCCCACCAGCAATGGAGGAGTGTTCCTTTTCCTCCACATCCTCTCCAGCATAGATTGTCATTGGTATTTTTGATTTTAGCCATTCTGACAGGTGTGAGGTGGTATCTCAGGGTTGTTTTGAGTTGCATTTCTCTGATGGCCAATGATTTTGAGCACTTTCTTAAGTGTCTTTCAGCCATTTCAGATTCCTCTGTTGAGAATTCTCTATTTAGTTCTGCACCCCACTTTTTAATTTCATTGTTTGGTGTTTTGGTGGCTAGCTTCTTGAGCTCCTTATATATTTTGGAAATCAGTCCTCTGTCAGATGTGGGATCAGTGAAGATCTTTTCCCATTCTGTGGGTGGTCGTTTTGTCCTACTGACTGTTTCCTTTGCCTTGCAGAAGCTTCTCAGTTTCAGGAGGTCCCATTTATTAATTGCAGACCTCAATGTCTGTGCTACTGCTACTGTAATGTTCAGGAAGTGGTCTCCTGTGCCAATTTGTTCAAGGGTAATTCCCACTTTCTTTTCTAGAAGATTCAGTGTGGCTGGATTTATGCTGAGATCTTTGATCCATTTGCATTTAAGTTTTGTGCATGGTGACAGGTATGGATCTATCTGCAATTTTCTGCATGTCCAAATCCAATTGTACCAGCACCATTTGTTGAAGATGCTATCTTTTTTCCATTGTATAGATTTAGCATCTTTGTCAAAGATAAGGTATTCGTAGGTTCGTGGGTCAATATCAGCATTTTCAATTTGATTCCATTGGTCTGTCTATTTTTGTGCCAATACCAAGCTGTTTTCAGAACTATGGCTCTATAGTAGAGCTTGAAGTCAGGAATGGTGATGCCTCCAGAAGATCCTTTATGGTAAAGAGTTGTTTTGACTATCCTGGGTTTTTTATTTTTCCATATAAAGTTGAGTATTGTTCTTTCAATGTCTGTGAAAAACTGTGTTGGGATTTTGATGGGGATTGCATTGAATCTGTAGATTGCTTTTGGCAGGATTGCCATTTTTACTATGTTAATTCTACCTATCCAAGAGCATGGGAGATCTTTCCATTTTCTGGTATCTTCTTTAATTTCTTTCTTTAAAGTCTCAACGTTCTTATTGTACAGGTCTTTCACTTTTTTGGTTAGTGTTACCCCAAGATATTTTATGCTGCTTGTGGATATTGTGAAAGGTGATGTTTCGCTGATTTCTTTCTCATTGGATTTATCATATGTAGATAGTAGGGCTACTGATTTTTTTGAGTTAATTTTGTATCCTGCTACCTTGCTGAAGGTGTTTATCAGCCGTAGGAGTTCCCTGGTAGAGTTTTTCGGGTCACTAATGTAGACTATCATGTCGTCTGCAAATAGTGAAAGTTTTACTTCATCCTTTCCAATTTGCATCCCTTTGATCCCCTTTTCTTGTCTTATTGCTCTAGCCAGAACTTCAAGTACATTATTGAAGAGATATGGAGAGAGTGGACAGCCTTGTCTTGTTCCTGATTTTAGAGGAAACACTTTGAGTTTCTCTCCATTTAGTTTGATGCTGGCTATTGGTTTGGTTTATATTGTGTTTATCATGTTTAGATACGTTCCTGTTATTCCTGTTCTCTCCAAGATCTTTATCATGAAGGGATGTTGGATTTTGTCAAAGGCTTTTTCAGCGTCTAGTGAGATGATCATGTGGTTTTTCTTTTTCAGTTTGTTTATATGGTGGATTACATTGATGGTTTTTCGTATGTTGGACATCCTTGCATCCCTGGGATGAAGCCTACTTGATCATGGTGGATGATTTTTCTGATATGTTCTTGGATTCGGTTCGCCAATATTTTATTGAGTATTTTAGCATCGATGTTCATGAGGGATATCGGTCTGTAGTTCTCTTTCTTAGTCATATCTTTGTGTATCAAAGTGATTGTAGCCTCGTAGAAAGAGTTTGGCAATATCCCATCTGCTTCTATTGTGCGGAACAGTTTGAGGAGTACTGGAATTAGCTCTTGTTTGAATTTCTGGTAGAATTCTGCAGTGAAGCCATCTGGCCCTGGGCTTTTTTTGGTTGGGAGGCTTTTGATGACTGCTTCAAAAGCAGTGCTAAGAGGGAAATTCATAGCACTAAGTGCCCACATGAAGAAACTGGAGGAAAATTAAATTAGAGAATTGACAGAACAACTGAAAGCTTTAGAGCAAAAAGAAGCAAACACACCAAGGAGGAGTAGACGCCAGGAAATAATCAACCTGAGAGCCTAAATCAACAAAGTAGAAACTAGGAAAACAGTACAAAGAATCAATGAAACAAAGAGTTGGTTCTTTGAGAAGATCAATAAGATAGACAAACCTCTAGCCAAACTAACCAAAAGGCAGAGAGAGAGAGCATGCTAATTAACAAAATCAGAAATGAAAAGGGGGATATAACAACGGACACTGAGGAAATCCAGAGAATCTTCAGGTTATACTTTGAAACCTGTATTCCACAAAATTGGAAAATCTAAAGGAAATGGACAGCTTTCTGGATAAATATCACTTACCAAAATTAAATCAAGATCAGATAAACAGTTTAAATCGACCTATAACCCCTAATGAAATAAATATATCTTTTTTTAAAAAAGAAACACTGTCTTTGGGGAAAAATGTAAGTAAACAGAATACTAACATTTTCCGAGTAAGAAGGCAAAACTGGACAGCATATTTGCAAATAGTTTGTTTCTCATGGAGCTGCATATATACTTATGCAAAGACCCAGATATACCACTTCTAGAAACTTAGCCAAGATAAATAAAAACAAAAAAAGTTTATCCAGAGATGTTTACAGTAGCTCTATTTATGCTGGTTAATGCTTTGAACTGTAAACAGATGCTCCTTGGCTGGGGGTTGAATAAACAGACAGAATATTCACACAATGGGAAATTACCAGAAAAAAGGAATGAACTACTGATTCATGCAACATGATTTAATCTCACCATGAATTGCATTTAAATAGCAGTATGCTACATGGTCCCACTTACAAGAAATGCCAATAGCAAGCTAAGTAAATTAGTGGTGGCCATAAGTTGAGTAGAAGAAGAAATTGACTACAGAAAGAGGAAAAAGTATATGGAGTTCTGTAAAGATTATACTCTGATCGTGGTATCATAACTTGATTATATAAACTTGTCAAGGCCACAGGATGGTATATCAAAAGCATGAATTTTACTCTATATATTAATTTCAGTTTTTGAGTAAGAAATATCATGTATACAATATTATAAATGTGACACATTTAGCAATAAATTTAAGAGAAATGTTAGTATATAGATAGCAATCAGATAATGATTATGATTGGTGAGAAAAGTGAAGATGTGCAGTATTTGCCAAGTACCATGAGATAATGCTATCACCAAAGCCCCACTGCAGTCTGACTGTGGGGATGGGAAGAGATTCACACAATCAGTCACCGTGATGCCAACATACTATTGCAATCTACTGAAAGGCACTTTAGACCTATAGGGAAAATATAAAACAGTGCCAAAGTATAGTCACAAATGTTCCCAAACTTAAAGGCTCTCACGGTGAAATGTGTCAACACTCTCTTTGATTTCTGGATTAACTATAACAATAATCAAATTCTCAGCAATATTTTTTACACAAATCAATGAGCTAGAAACACAAAGAACAAAAGCTAACAAATCTTGGAGAACAAAGTTGGAGGACTTAACAGCACTACACATTGATATTTAGAATGCACAGTAATTAAGATCTGGTGAGATTAGCAAAGTGTGGTGATACATGCCTGATATCCTAGCATCCAGGAAGCTGAGGCTAGAGAACTACTGAGAGCTCAAGGCTAGCCTGAACTACAGAGAAAGTTGTAGTCTGGATGGAGTAGGCTACATAAAAGAAAAAGAACACAATTGTGGTGGCTTATGCCTATAATAGTAGTACTAGGAAAGCTAAGTAGTACTTTTACTTTACAGTAAAGTAAACCTGAGCTACAGAGTATGACCCTGTTTAAAAAAAGAAAAGACAAGGCAATAGAAAAGGTTTAGGGTTACACACACACACACACACACACACACACACACACACACACCTAATTTATAATAAAGCTGTAACTGCAATGAACAAGGAAAGAATGCTCTTCCAAAAGTTATGCAAAGCTATTGAATATGCATATGGTAAAAATGAACCTATACTCCTACTTCTCTCTCCTCCTCCTCCTCCTCTTCCTTTTCTTTTCTTTCCCTTTCTTTTCTTTCTTTCTTTCTTTCTTTTTTTTTTTGAGACAGCATTTCTCTGTGTAGCCCTGGCTGTCCTGGAACTCCCTTTGTAGATCACACTGGCCTTGAAGTCACAGATATCTGCCTGCCTCTGTAACTCACAGATATCTGCCCGCCTCTACCTCCCAAATTCTGGGATTAAAGGAGTACACCACTATGCCTGGCTTCCTACTTCTCACCATACACAAAAATCAACTTAAACCACAGATCTAAGTATAAAATAGGAAAAACAGACAAAGGTTACAAACAAGCAACTAACAAACATATCGAGACTCTACACTTATAAATAAAAAGATATTCAATGTCATGCAAATAAAAGTGAAAAGTATACTGATAAGCATTGTAATATATCTGATTTACAAAGATCAAGGGTATGGCTATTCCTTTCATGGTTGGTCAGTCATTGCAAGGGGACAGTAAAATGAATACAGTATCTTATATAATGGTTAGGCAAATAACTATGAAAAGTATATGATGGGGAAAGTCCTTCTGAGTATATGTTTGTCTTGTTGGTTGATAAATAAAGCACTGTTGGCCAATGGGGGAGCAAGTTAGGCAGGACTAGGAGTTGAGGAGGATTCTAGGAAATGTAGCAAGAGATGGAGTTGCCATGTGATCCTGGCAAGAGAGGACACATGCTGCCTGTGTCCTCGGTAAGATAAGTCTTTATAAAATATACAGATTAATGACTATGGTCAATACTTAGGGCAGAGCTATCAAATGAGAAATCCTAGTCATTGGCCAGCATCATTGTAAATAACATAAGACTCTGGTGTTGTTTGGGGGCCCTAGTGTGGTGGCAGAACTCAGGTGGCTGGTAGAAAGACTAATCATTACAAGTATAAATGTATATATTCCTTAACTTATAAAGGCTATTTCAAGGAATTTGTTCCACAGATACAGTCACATAGACACAAAATACCAGAAGCAATATAAATGTTCACCAAATGAGGGACTGACTAATCAAATGTGGTTCATTCACCTATGAAATATAATACAATGACGGGGCTGGAGAGATGGCTCAGAGGTTAAGAGCACTGACTGCTCTTCCAGAGGAGCCGGTTCAGTTCCCAGCAACCACATGGTGGCTCACAACCATCCGTTATGAAACCTGGTGCCCTCTTTTGTGCAGATATACATGGAAGCAGAATGTTATATATATAATAAATAAATAAAACCTTAAAAAAGAAAAATATAATACAATGGCAAAAAATGAGGAGGTTCATTTGAAATAAATGTCACTGCATATTCTAATAACTCAAGATATAACATAGTATTGCAATATGTATAACTCTGAGAAATGTGTGCGTGTTTGAAATGTTTGAGGGGTAAGAAGGACCATGGCATAGACAGAATTGGTTTACAGGTTACCTGGGGTCAGATCAGTGGGAGGAAGATGAGAGATCTGGGAGGATTTGAGACAAGGTGGGTGTCTTGAGGTTTCTATTGCTGTGAAGAGATACTATAACCACAGCAACTCTTATAAAGGAAAACACTTAACTGTGGTGGTTCATGTACAACCAGAGGTTCAGTCAATTATCATCATGGTGGGACAAGGTGGCAGGCAGGTAGACTTGGTGCTAGAGAGGTGGCTAAGTGTCCTACATCTTGGCTTACAGGAAGCAGGAAGTGGTCTAAGACACTGGGCTGTATCTTGAGCATATATGAGATGTCAAAGCCTGCCTCCACAGTGACACACTTCCTCCAATAAAGTCATAGCTCCTAATAGCACCATTCCATTTGGGGGCCATTTTCTTTCAAACCACTACAGGGAATATTAGGAATGTGGAAGATAAAAGACCAGTGCATGTTTCCTGCATACAGTTCTTGGCTCTGTCTCTGCAAGGCAGAAATGGATGACACAGGTAAATCTGAACTTGTTTTTCTTGTTTGTTTGTTTGTTTGCTTCCTTTTGCAGTACTGGGTATGAAACCCAAGGTGTTTAGTGTACTAAACAAGCAATCTACTGCTGGACTATCCCCTGCCCCTGCCCTAAACCAAGATTAGTCCTCTTCAGATATCTGCGTTCTGAAATACGTTTTCTTTAACTAAACTCAGTACCAATTCCCCAATCAGTATTCAAGTCTCAAAAGAGAAGAAGGAACAAAACAGGTCAGAAATCGAGCCAGGTCAGGAGAGAATTTTACTATGGTGGATATGGGCAAATGAGAACCACCTGGCTATGGTCTGAGAATGCTTTGTTCCCCCTGAGACATGTTGAAATTTGGTTCTCATTGAGAGGTGGTAGGACCATTAGGAAGTGATAAGGTCATTAAAACTCTTATGAACATACTGTTGTCTTTCTAGAAGGACTCAATTAATTCTCAGAAGAGTGTGCTAAGTTCTGCTCTTGCAGGCCAATATTAATTACATCAAGAGAGGATTGTTAAAAAGTGTTGCTGCTGGCTGTTACGGACAAGGAAGTTCAAGTGGCATCCATGACTGCCGACTCACAGTTGAGACTGAGAGATTTCGAAGGCTCTATGACAACCTCTCCCCAACCCCAACCCCAAAAGAAACAAATCTAGATAGGAAGCCATTGAAGAGAGCCCTTAAAAACTATGATGCAATGCTGAGGTATAGCTCTTCACAGTTGATGGCCTCTAGTGAGGGGGTGGAGGGTACACTAACTTTTCTTTAAGAGGCAGGCCACTTGGAGTTGGACCATGCTCCAATGAGTATGTGGGCAACACAAATTGGACTTGGTGTATTTTTTCTTTTTTCCTTTTTGGAGAGGGCACAAAGTTGAGGGTGGGGAATGGACCTGGGAAGACAGGGAAGCAAGTGTGGTCAGGATGCATTGTATATAATTCCCAAATAAGTAATAAGAATATAATGCTGGAAAAAGTATTTCAAAAGTCTTTAATGTTAGTAATCCCTTCCCATACTCCCTCCTCTTCCACATGCCCCAATGCTCTACTCCACTATCCTCTTGTTCTATTAATTACCCTACAGAAGTTAATGGTAAGCCCTTGTTACTGATCACCACATACTTGAGTCATAAGCTGTAAAGAAATTAAGCTTTACCAACCTGGAATCTTCATCTCTACAGCTAGCTTTCATGGAGTTGGAAGGGAAGCAAAGTAATCAACAGTCTTACCTAGCTGTGAACTGTGCAAGCTACAATAACAACCCGGCAATATTTTCTCACTGATGAAATAGTGGCATGAATGTTATGAGAATAACCAGCTACTTTTCTGATCAAATTTAATGTCCACTCAAGATAGAACCCAGACCTGGTACTAGTGACTGGGCCAAACCTGTGGCTGGCTAGGTCATGGGTCTTAGGGGAGAACTTACTATTCTCCTGCTAAATGCCCAATGTAATAAACTGTCCCCTAAGTTCTTATCTTTATATCCAAAGATTAGTGCATCTCTGGACCTCACCAGAGAAACTTCTTTTTGCAGTAGATGGTAATTAATACAGAGACCCAGCATTGGTCATTACTCAGAGAATAAGATATTATGGAGTTCTTAGCTCTAAATAGGACTTCTGTATTATACCCCCTTGCCCCAGGGCTCAGGTATTATTATAGTAGAGAGGCAAGAAAGACTGTAAGAGCTAGATGCAGCAAAACAGTATTTTCCAGACACGGCAGAGTCCTTGTCCACAGAACTCACAACAGCCATGACTGTACATACAAGACCTGCACAAGATCAAGTCAGCAAGATCCCAGCATGATGGGGAGGGACCCATGATGTCCCATTCCTAGCTGAGGAGCTATTGGCAACTCTTCCAACTTTTTGTAGACTGGATTTTTTATTCTAAGCAGAGGAATTCTAATTTTATGTGATATTTCTAGGTAACTAGAAACTGGTACTCAGGTATTGAATTTTGATATGCAGAAAGGGAAATTTTAAAACATTAGAACAACCACAGCAAATGAACACCACTATATAATAGAAATGCTATCAGAATGTGTTACTAATTTTCTTAATTTAAACTTAGTTAAAAAGCCATATTCTATTTTCTCAGCAAATATTAAACTGAGAGAGAATCAGCTCTGAGTATGCTAGAGATATTTTAGAGAAAATACATGGTGCCTAGGAACTGTATCTTGGCAACAAAAATGTAAAGGAACTGTTACTTTTCTTTGAGATCTGTCTAATGATAGAACTGAAATTCTCCTGAAGGAGTCTCTGTCTGATTAAATGCAAGAATGCCTCCAAAGTAACAGTGCTTACACAGAGGAGCCTGTGGGAGCTGAGGAGACAGAACAAAATGGTTAATTCATGATGACAAATCTCAGAGCAAGAGTAGAGCTATGGGCTAAAGAGAGATCATGTACTGGGTGCATCTCAGAGCATGAGTCTCAAAGTGCTACATCGTGGAAAGAATAAGGATATCACTTAGCAGGATTTTTATTTATTTAGGAGCAAAATTCCATAAATCATCCAAAGTATGTCAGTGACCATGAATACCTATGTATTTGTTTGCTCATGACTTTGCACTAAGAGCATGGTGTGTACACATGCTTCAACAGAGAAAGAAAGAAACTAATGCAAAATGAAATTCAAATTCTTGATAGGAATACAGGGAAAACCTCAGTCTTCCAAGGAAAGACACGTTAATTAAAAAGAAATAACCTTCGAAGCCAGCATGGTCTACAGAGCAACTCCCAGGGCAGCCACAGTTGTTACACAGAGAAACCCTGTCTCAAAAAACAAACAAAAAAAGAAAAAAGAAAGAAGAAAAAGAAAAGAAATAAACTTTTCTGGTAAATACATGCGTGTATGTTTGCAAGTACATGCATGTGTATGTGCTCGCATGCACATATATACACACATTATATGTACACTTGGTGTTGGAATAAAAAATTAAAAATGTATATAATTTTTGCCCAAAAATTCCATTTCCTGGAATCTATTCTAAGGAAATTATCAAAACAATGCACATGTATTTATAGAGAGATTCATAACAACATTATTTATCTGGTAACAAATCAGAAATAATCTAAAGGTCTAATTGCAAGACACCGTAAATAAATTGTGGCACAGGTATTTTATTTGACATATACAGTCATTTGAAGTCACATTATAGAAAAAACTAATTATAGGAAAACATATTCACACATTTAAGCAAAAGAGCAGATGGAAAGTAAAATTCCTATGAAAGAAAACAAGCAAATACACGTGGACTTAGAGGTACATGTGGAGTTGGTTTTAGAAGTATTTGCTTTCTACAGAATTGTTTGGTTCTCTGCCCTCTGGTCACGTCTGAGTAAGTTACTCCAAGAAGAATGGGTACTCTTTATCTGCAGTATTGTCTGTCCTGCTCACGTCTCTCCACCATTCTCGGCTCTTCTCTGTGTTAAGAGACTGAAAACACGGACTGGAACTACAGCACTATAACATAGTTTTTCTTAATCAAGTTCTAATTCAGATCTTGTCAAAGGAAGGTGCTGACGACAGTGGAAGACAGAGGGAAGAAAAAGTATTGTTCGCCAATAGAACCAATGACATGTGGAAAGATAGCAGCCATACTAAGGTTCTGGGATCACCCCATCTCTTAGCCCTTTAGCCAGATCGTCAGGTCCTCGGGATCGTCACAGTGAGCACAGAACCCTCATTCTCATGGAAGTTCACCAACAGCATTCGAATTCAAGAGATGGTGACTAATCAGATGGGCAAGATGATATATTTTATAGGTAGTGGTTGGTAGGATCACAAATGAAACTAGCAAAAGAAATACGAAGCATTTATGTTAGTTAGCATAAAACAAAAAAGATTTTGAGTAAAAAACATTACACTAGAGGCCTAATATACAAAAATAAAAGGTTGAATTCATCAAGAAGATATGATAGTATCATATTTGTAAATACTTAATAGTTCAAAGGCATATAAGTAAAATTTAACAGAAAAAAAGGAATAATTGACAAATATATCAACCTGAGAATTTTAAAATAAACAGAAGGTAATGAAGTACACACTGACAAAGTCTGAGCTAATGGAATATGTTGCAGAACATTCCTTTACAGTGTGGGAAGATGTGTCACTGTGGTTGGTTTAATAAAAGCTAAATGGCCAACAGCTAGGCAGGAGGTATAGGCGGGCCTTCTGGGCAGAGAGAGCTCTGGGAAGAAGAAAGGAGGAGTCGCCAGCCTGACTCAGGAAGCAAGACATGCACATGGAGGAGGTGAAAGCCACGAGCCACACAGCAGCACAAACGGGCTAATTTAAGTTATAAGAACTAGTTAGAAACAAGCCTAACCTACAGGCCATGCTTTCATAATTAATAATAAGCCTCCGTGTCATTTTTTGTGTGTGTGTGTGTGAGCTGGAGGCTCAAAGAAAAATCCAGCTATAGGAATATATAGCACATTGAATGGAAAATTAGAAAACACAGACTGTGGAGATAGCTTAGTTGGTAAAGTACCTGCTGGGCAAACTGAGGACCTGAGTTAAATCCCTAGAACCCACACAAAAAAACCAAGCATGGTATGCACATGTGTAATCTCAGTGCTGGGAAGATGGAGGCAGGCAGAGCTCCTGGGGCTTGCTGGCTAATCATCCTAGAGGCCAACTGAGAGCACTGTCTCCAAAAGCAAGTAAACTTCAAAAATTTTATTCAAACTATTAAGGGTTAGAGAGATGGCTCAGCAGTTAAGAGCACTGGCTGCTGAAGAAACCTGGGTTCAGTTCCCAGTACCCACATGGCAGCTCATAACCATCTGTGACACCAGGCCCAGGGGATCCGACACTTTTTCTGACTTCTGCAGGTATTTCATACATGTGGTGCACAGACATGCATTCAGGCAAACATTTATACATGGAAAATGTAAAAAATAATAAAACCAATTCAAACTATGGGTATTCTATACCATGAATTGCTTTACATTGCCGTCAGTAGCCATAAGTAACTAGTTAACTTACAGAATTAAACTTAAATACATTAAATATTTGGTTCTTCACTGTTGTTTGACCACATTTAACATGTTCAATTGCCACACTTGGCCTATGTCTGCTCACATTGGACTACTGCAGGTATGGAACATCTCTGTTACCATAGAAGGCACTACTGCTTCACAACATACATTCTGACTAGAATAACCCAAGCATACATTTAATAAACTGTAATTTAGGAAAGTCTATACAATTATGGATAGTTAATTAAAAACCAATGAGAATAAATTACATCAACATATATTAGAAACAGAATTGCCATTTAGAAAAAATCTATAGCCATATATATCTATTATATCCTACAATTTTTAAGTTAGAAAAGAATAAAAGGATATGTCTAAAAAATAAGAGATGCACGGAAACTAGGGAAATACAGCAGAAAAAAAAGATGCTGAATAATTAGAGATGTAAGATATACAAATTTTAAAAAAGAACTTAAACCAAGAAAAATAATAGAAAGCAAGAGCAACTGTGCCATGTGAATGAAATGGACAAATTCTAAGAAAGCTATGAATTACTAGAAGTGACTCTAGGAAAAAAAGAAAGTATTAATTACTCTATACCCAATTCAGGATCAATAGTTCAAAATCTTAGAAGAGATAGCAGGTTAAGGTGATTTCATAGACTAGTTTCCTTGAACTGGATCATTGTCTTATATTAACTGATACAAATAATAGAAAAAATAGATAGCCTCTACTCATTTTATAACCTTAACATAATCTTGATAGTTTAATACTAAAGTCAAAAGAAGTACAAGAAAAGAAATTTACCTATAAACTTGTTTGTAAATATCTTAATCACAGGGTTAACAAGCTCAGCAATGCATTTCAAAGGTAACACTTGTAGCCTAGGTTTATTGTAGGCTCACCAGGTAACTTTAGTGGAGACTTAATATTGTACTGAAACATCCTAATGAAGTGAAAAAAATCATATTGTTTGATTGCATGCCAGGAAATTATTTGTTAATCTGTTAAAGTTCAATATTCAGTGATGATTTTTAAGCACTATAATTATGACACAATCCCTAGGAGGCCTGCCTTTTTCTGAAGGGAAACCGAGGAGTGGATCTGGGGGAGAGAGGAGGAGGTGGGGAGGAACTAGGAGGAGAGGAGGGAGGGGAAACTGCAGTTGGGATGTAATATATGAGAAGAGAATAAACAAATAAAGGTTTAGGACATAGCTCAGTAGTAGAATACTTGCCTACAATGTGTAATACCCTAGGTTGAATTCCCAGTACCATCTCTCCTTCTCCCAGCACACACAAAATGCAGAGAATTGGAAATTATTTTATTTATTTATTTATCTATTTATTTTTGAGGCAGGGTTTCTTTGTGTAGCCTTGGCTGTCCTGGAACTCACTCTGCAGACCAGGCTGGTCTAGAACTCAAAGAGATCCACCTACCTTTGCCTCCCAAGTGCTAAGATTAAAGGTGTGCACCAACATGGCACAGCAAGAATAGAAAATTAGGGAAGGAAGGAAGGAAGGAAGGAAGGAAGGAAGGAAGGAAGGAAGGAAGGAAGGAAGGAAGGAAGGCCGGTCTTGATCTTATGTAGTAGAACAGGAGAAGTGTAGGGAAAGATCTGGGAACATTCAGGTCTCCTGAAGGAATGCAAAGTTGAGGAACAAGCTTGGCAGGAAATTGCAGTCATTTCAGTCAATGTTAGCTCTTAGTTCAGAACCCTCCTCCCAGCCCCATTTCCTGGAGTAGTGTGTGAGCAGGTTAGAACCAGGATGGGCAATAAGGACTTCATTCTTTATAATTCGGCATCTATATTCTCACTGTTGAGTGTAGCTTTGATCATGGAAGGGGACCCGCAAGCAGGAAGCCATTGTTGCAAGCTCTCTCACTGTGGCTCATGTAGACTTCTGTCTTAGGGTTTCTATTGCTGTGACAAGGCACCATGACCATGGCAACTCCTATAAAGGAAACATTTCATTGGGGCTGGCTTACAGTTCAGATATTGAGTCCATTACTGCAGTGGCAAGCATGGTGGCATATAGGCAGACATGGTACTGGGGAGGTAGGTGAGAGTTCTACATCTGGATTGGCAGGCAGCAGGAAAAAAAAAAATGCCACACACTGAGCCTAGCTTGAGCTTCTGAACACTCAAAACCCACTCTCTAGTGACATACTCCTCCAACAAGGCCATACCTACTCCTATTCAGTTCAATTTAGCAATAAGAACTCCATTTTTGCCTAGGTCACCATTTCAATAGAGGGAGATGACTTACCTCCTAAAACTTGTTTCATCCCAGATTTCTAGGAAATGGCCTAACCCCAAATGCCCAGGAAAAAGCCTAACTGCAAAAGTTCCACCCTCCCATGATTGGAGGGCACTAAGCTGGGGCAGAATCACAAACCCCAGAGGCTCCAGGTTTGAGGTCCACCATCCTGGAAAGTCCCTAACCTTGTCTCCCCATGTTCTGTTATGATTTGTAGTTTTCTCCCCTTAAATTTTGCTTGCTCAAACCTGGTCTTCCTGTTGGATTATTCCCGGATTCCCAGATCCTAACACTCCTAACAGGCCACTCCCTATGGGTCTTATGAGGGCCACTTTCATTGGAACCACAACTTGCAAGGATGTTAAGATCTCAGCTACTGCTGAGCACCACGCCTACCTCCTGCCTCTGTGCTCCCCACCATGATGGCCATGGACTCACCCTCTGGAACTGTAAGCCCTCATAAACTCTGTCTTCTGTAAACTGCCTTGGTCATTCATGATGTCTCTTCACAGCAGCAGAACAGTAATTAAGACTTCTAGAAGTTGGTACCAGGAAGTGGACTGTTGTTGTGATGGGCTTGACCATGCTGTTTTTTTGGAGGAATGTGGAAAACTTTGGACTTTGGATTAGGAAAGTGGTTGAACATGGTAATGGGATTTAATGGGACATGCTAGTAGGAACTTAGAAGACAGTAGTGCTGAGAGCTCTGTGAACTGTGAAAGCCTGGCTCAAGAAGTTCTTTTTGTTGTGGGGGGATAATATTAGCAACTAGGCTAGAGTTCATTCTTAGGTTATTTTGGCAAAGAATGTGGCTGATTTTTTACCTTGTCCTAAAAATCTGCCTCAAGCTAAATTGAAGAATTTTAGACTAATTTTATTGGCAGAGGAGAATTCAAGATAATTTTTATGTGTCATGTGGTCTTTGTGATCACTCTAAAAAGAGGAAGTAGGGAAAAAGAAATCTAAAATGTACAGTCTAAAGAGAAAAGAAGCACCAGGAAATTTGTGTTGGAGCCAAGGTTTGTGCTGAAAGAGATAAGGAGAAATAGACTAAAAGAAGTGGTACCTGCAAGATGAGACCCCCCCCACCCAGATAATCCTACAATTTTCAAAAATAAAAGGCCCAAGATTACCCTTTCCTAAAGAAAAAAAAACTAAACATGGGGTCTCAAAGAGAAATTTGCATGCCAATTTTTACAGAAACATTTACAATAAATAGCTAAAGCATGGAAGCAACCCAATGTCTATCCACTGATAGAATAAACAAAATATGCTGTATATGTATGATGAAATATCATTTGTCTTTACAAGGGAAGAGAATTCTGACATGTGCTAAAATATAAACATAGAAAATAATCAACTGAACAATTACAAAAGATAAACACTCTAACACTGTACTTACATAAAGCACCTATGGTGGTCCAAATCACTGAGAAAGAAGATACAGTGCTAGTCTTAAGGGGCGGAGAGGAGAATGGATGGGGAAGTGTGCCTAACAGGTGCAGAGTTTCAGTTTTACAATGAATTTAAAATGGATATGGAGATACACAATACAAGTATTTAATGTCATTGAGCCAAATACTTCAAATAACTAAAATGGTAAAATTATGTACATTTTACAATTAAAAAATCCTGAAGAAAAGTAAGTACGATCATTTAAAATCAGGTAAGAGATTATGTTTAAACCTTCAGATATGGAATGATTTCTTATGCTATAAAAGTCACAAACCATGAGGTATGGGTGAGCCAGCCCCGAGGTTGTGAGCATGGCAGAAATGTCCCCATTACTCATTTGTCTTGTGGCAGCATGGGCAGGGGAGAGATACCCCCCTCCCACCAATGCCTGAAGCAGGTGGAAGAGTTGTGCCTGAGGTCATAAGAGCAGGACAGCTGCCTCTGACACCCACCAGCTGCAATGCTCGGGAGAGCAGGCCCTGTACCTCACCTGGGCAGCATAGGGCTAACCCTGTCAGCAGAGGTATGTGTGAGTCAGCCAGAAGTTGTGAGTGTGGGTCATCTGTCGCCCCTACTTGTCTGTCATGAAGCAGTGCGGGAAGTGCCCCCTTAATCCTTTCCCCCTACTGCCTATGACAGATGAGTGAGCTGCCTGTCCCCCTTACCAGCTGCACTCAGGAAAGTGGACCCCATACCTCACCTGGGCAGCACAGTAGAGCTGACCCTGTTGGCGGTGGTGTGGGTTAGTCAGCCCCCAAGTTGTGAGCATGGGAGAGCTCTCCCCATCACTCATCTGCCATGTGGCAGCAGGGGTAAGTGGAGATGCCCTGACCCCACACCACCCACCAATGCCTGGCCAGGTGGAAGAGCTGGCCCTGAGGTCATAAAAGTGGAAGAGCTGGCCCTGTACCTCATCAGCTGCTGCACTCTGGACAGTTGCCCCTACACTTTTCCTGGACAACACAGTAGAGCTAGTCCTGAAGGTATAGTTGTGGGAGAATCCTCTCTGAGGATACAAAAGCAGGATAACTAGCCCTGCCCCTTGCTTATTGCTGCAAGGAGTGAACAAGTCAGGGCAATGCCAGAGAGCTCACCCTGGTGGTGAGGACAAGGGAGAACTGGTGAGCTGACCAACCCTGCAACTACCCAAGCCCAGAACCAGGGTTATGAGTTGGTCCACCCCAAAATCCACCCCACATGTGATCTGCTGGAGCACAGGGGAGGGGGTTGGGAGGGGGCAGTATTGGTCCTTCGGATTCAGAGCTACAGGATCTCCACAACACAGGGCAGCAACAGGATGTCCAGGAAGAATCCCAGTGAGGGTCCAGAGTAGATGGTGCAGCAGAAACCAGGGTCCTCAAACCATACCAGTGATTATTTGCAATGAATGCTTACATGTAAAAATGTATGGATAAAGGAATTTACTATGTGACTGACTGGGTCATATTGCAGCTTCCATTGCAAGATTTTTCTTTTCTCTTTCTCCCTTTTTTTTCTGCATTAAATTTTATTTTGTTTTATTCTGGGGAAGGATGGGTGGGATTGAGAGGCAGGATATTAAAGACACAAAGAATAAATAAAAAGTTAAAAAAATATTCACAAACCATAAAGGGGAATACTGATTAGCATGACTACATCTAAACATAAAATGTCTGTTTACAAAAAGCAAAGTCATATCACAAAATAGGAAAAAGGATCTGCACAACAAAAATACATAAAGAATTCAGAAAATCAAGAAGAAAAATTAAAATGGGCAAAGGACAAACAGGCATAGAGTGGAACTCATGAACATGAATAAACACAGGAACTTGTGCTCACACATCAGTTCAGGTGGGCTGAGCAAATGATGTGGTGCACCCTATATTATAACACTCTATGACACCAAGAGTGGGTGAGGATACAGGGTGAACAAAATGGTTTTGGAAAAAGTAGACTCTAGGAGATCCTATCTCCTAGAAATGTCACAGATGCTAGACCCATGAAATCTCATCAGCATGGCTGCCTCAACAAGGATTGAATAAAGACAATACCAATAGATATGCTAACATGGAAGGGGGCAATCTCATGACACTTTAACCCTAGACAAAGAACTACAGGCAACTGGATTGCTGAGAGCAGGAGAGACAGTCTTCCCCAGAGAAGAGCCCTCAAATTAGCTATCCAATACAGCCCTGAAGTTATCTGCATACAAGTAACTTTATATGGACTGAGCAGGGCACATTTATATATTTAGGAGTTTATGTGCATATGCATACATATGTAACAACAATTAAAGAAATAAAGGGCATGAATTTGAGAAACCACAAGGGAAAGGGGTACACGGGAAGAATTGGACTGAAAGGGGGAGAGGGAAATGATGCAATTATATCTTCATTACAAAAAAAAATGTAAGTAAA
This sequence comes from Cricetulus griseus, assembly GCF_003668045.3. Taxonomy (NCBI): domain Eukaryota; kingdom Metazoa; phylum Chordata; class Mammalia; order Rodentia; family Cricetidae; genus Cricetulus; species Cricetulus griseus. Next base: position 133,481,760 of record NC_048598.1, read on the forward strand.
CCTAAGGCAATCCTGGTGGCATAAGTCTATAACGCAGGCTACTTAGGATGCTGATGATAATAAGTTCAGCACTTTCCTGAGCTACAGAGTGAGTTCAAGATTATCTGAGCAACCTAATGAGACTTAATTTTAAAATAAAAAGCAAAGAATGTACTGAGAATATAGCTCAGTGGTAGAGTGCTTGCCAAACTCATACAAGGCACAGGCTCATTCCCCAATACTACAAGAAAGAAAAGAAAAATAAAACTAAATACCTTAGGTACATATATTCACTTAGGTACACATTGGACTTATGATTTAAGAAGGGAGGTACATATATTTGCTTAGTGGAACTATTCAAATTATGAGAGGATAAGAACAAGTGTGCCAATGTGTATTTTCTATGCTGTTTTCATGAAGATACTTATATGAATTTTTACAGTAAAGAAGAAAATATTTCAAACCTAAAACCCTTTTCAATAGTGGAAATATCTTAGGGTGAATCATTTTCCCAGTGAGCATAGGATCTAATTTATAGTTAGTCTGGACTAAAGGTAAGTTTGAGAAGGGGACAAAGGTTTAATCCAGGAGTCATCAAAACAATTTGGTATCAGAACCTAAGTCTGCATGTGCATGTGTGTGTATGTGTGTGTGTGTGTGTGTGTGTGTGTATACATGTGGGCACATATTTATGTATGTGTTTGTGAGTGCTTGTGTATGTGTCTGTGTGTGCATGTGAATGTGTGTATGTATATGTGTGCATATAGTGTGCATATATGTGTGCATATATATGTGTGAGTGGTATGTGTGTGTGCGTGCATGTTTGTGTACACAAATGAAAACTGTATCTGAAAGGAGAAGCAGTGCAATCAAGTTAAATGAAAAAAATTCAGGAGATGAGAATATATAGCAAATATGTGTGTGTGTGTGTGTGTGTGTGTGTGTGTGTGTGTGTGTGTGTGTTGTGTGTGTCAAACAGTAAATAGGTAAATATATGTGTTGTGAAGCATGGTGTCTGTGTGTGTGTGTGTATGAGAGAGAGAGAGAGAGAGAGAGAGAGAGAGAGAGAGAGAGAGAGAGAGAGAGAGAGAGAGAGAAAGAGAGAGAGAGAGAGAGAGATACAGTACATGTGGAACCTAACAGAAATTTAGAAATTTGTGATTTTGTTTTATGAGGACAACACCTGTGGAAAAACATCCCTCATGGGGTCACATGTTTGAACACGTGGTTCTCCATTGGTGGCATTGTGTGACAATGTTTGGAACTCTGAGGAGGTGGAGACTTATTGGAGGAAGTGGGTCAATGGGAGTGGACTATAACATTTTATAGCCAGGCCCTATTTTGTGTCAGCTCTTCCTGCTTCCTGTTGATAACGTCATGTTTCTGGGCCATACTTTCCTAGAATGCTAGACTATCTCCCTTCTTAAATCATAAGTCATATAAGCCCTTTTTACTTAAGTTGTTTTTCTCAGGTAGTTTGTCTTGAAGTAACTAATACAGTTAGGCATGGTCACTTTTTAAACAGGAGACAATAAGCAGTATTGGTCAGAAACAATAGCCCAGATCTAGGGCAGGTTTCAAAGTCGACTTTACACTTCAGTAGTCAGGAGAAGGATCATGCTCTGGAATGCACTCTGTACCCTCCATGACTATAGGAAGAAGAATGTGGCATCCTATGTAGATCTGACCTCTGTCTTGAGTGACTCTTCACCCACCAACTTCTCCATCTCCTCCTATATATGACTGACATAGCAGTCCCCGTCATCATAGCCTCAACCACACCCTCTGTCACAATAACCATGACAGTGGGATCTGACATAGGTACTTCTCCCGTTTGCCTGGTGCTGGGTATGTGATCTTTTTGCTAGCTCTGTTCTACTCTAATTAAGCCCCATTTCACCAGACTGCTCTTCAGCTTCTTTGGCATTATCTGTATTTCCAAAACGCACAAAGGCAAGCTCATTTAAACACTTTGACTGCTGGTCATGTACAACATCAGTAATGGGAATTACCTAAAGAACATGTCTTTCTAATCTTTTTCTATGGTGTACAAAACTCAGTTCACATTCTCCAAGACAGCAGGAGCTTCCTGATTCCCAACATGGCACACTCGAGTAGACATGGAGAAAGCAGCTGTGTCCTCTGAGATAATCTGGCAGTGGGACTGACATCACGACCTTGCATCCCACCTTTGAAAGCTTATTCTAAATCAAAACCTAGAGTTGGATCTTGACCTGGATTTTGATCTAAGCCCCCAGATACAGTGCTTTCTGATTACACCACACTTCTTTCCTTTGGTTTATTTTCTTACTCCCTGCACCCCCCCACCCCATTACAACCCTCATTTATTATTGGTTGTATTAGTGAACCTCAAGTCTGATGACTCACATTCACCCACTTTTTTAAATATCAGTTTCTTTCATCCCCAACCTTCAAGTATGCACTTAGCAAACTTAGTTAAACAATAACTTCTACATCTTCCTTCTTCAGTATTAGCCCATTCACCATAGCTCTGTTCATAACCGTATCATATCCATATTGTTAATTTCCCCTCAAAAACAAAACCAGAAACCTAAAACTTCCTAACCTAAAATCTCCACAAATGTCTTTTCTACAAATAGAAACTTCTCATATTTACTGTGAAGCTAAGATGGTTTTTGTTTCAAGGAAGCCCAAGTTAAAAGTTTATTTCACACATTTTTGTATGGTATTATTGTACTGTAAGAGCTGTCAAACTGTAGAAGACATTCTTACACTGTATCTCAAGTTTTTGAGGAAGTTAAAGGAACAGAAATAAACAGACAGAAAGGTATACAGTGTTGCTCTGTCTCTGGTAGATGTGGCTCCAGCCCACACTGAAAGACTGCTTTCTGGGCTACTGTTTCTGATACTCATCTGTCCCCTTTACCTCCCACACTAGCACACTTTATCTATCTTTCCAGTCCAAGGTGATTGAGTTTATAGAGCATTGATTTCTTCTACCAGCTAAGTCCTAGATAAGCTTGTTGTGACAGCTTTGGGCATTTGTTCTAGCTTCTAGACCTCAGTAAATGGACAGTAGGAACAACCAATTATGACTTAAATCCTAGCTCTAGAACACAGAAACCATGGTGTCTCTGGCAAGTTCCTTAGGGTCTCTAATCTCAGATTTCCCAATTATTAAAACAACAATAAGCCGGGCGTTGGTGGCGCACGCCTTTAATCCTAGCACTCGGGAGGCAGAGGCAGGCAGATCTCTGTAAGTTCAAGACCAGCCTGGTCTACAAGAGCTAGTTCCAGGACAGCCTCCAAAGTCACAGAGAAACCCTTGAAAAAACAAAAACAAAACAAAACAAAACAAAAAAACAATAATAACACCTACCCATGAAAGTTGCCTCTTAAATGCTTACATATACTCAGACTACCTACATCCAGATGCCGGTTCAGGGGGTGGACTTTCAGTTCTGGTTACACATGGGCTTCCCTGTGGTGTCTCGAGTATGACCCCTCAACTCCACTTCCAACTCTGCTGGACAGCACAAGTATTTCTACTCTCCAGCCTCCCTGGTCTCTGCAAGACCCAAAAGGCAGTGTTCCCTCAGTGAAAATAATCCTCATCTCAGAGTTCTATAGGGTCCTGAGCTCTTGAGCTCTTATGTACAGATTTGCAAATGCCTTTCTTGTTCTTTATTTGAGAACCATTGCATTTCCCAAGTCTGGGATATCTTCTGTGTCTCATTTTTTTTTGTTTTTTTTTTTTTTTTCTTTATAACATTTCTGACAATAGCTAGCTGAAAGGGCCACTGAACTGTTATTTAAAAATCAGCAGACTATTTTCTCATAAGAGAAACCTGTGGCTTCTTTTGAGAACCTGTTTTCCCTACCTTACACCCCAACTCACTCATTTGTAAAAATACTCCACAGTACCCTGCTACAAAAGGCAATCAGAAGAAAACCCTAGCTTCTAACCACAGTTCTCTAACTTACAGAATATATGACTTTAACTACGTCATTTATCCTATCAGCAACTTCCATTTTTCTAATCTTCAAAAAGATAGTGAACACAATTATTTAAAAGGCTAAAGACCAAAGGAAATAATTCAGATGAATTTGCATTGGAATGCAGTCATGCAAAACTGCAGACAGAACCACCCATTTACTCAAAGAGGTGGTCTAAGATAAAAGAATCTGAACTCAAGCTCCCAGATGGAAACACCAATCTATCATTTACTAGCCCTGTCATTTAACATAAAAGGTGAAGATTATAGCGTCTACCTCACATGATGTTATTTCAATGATGTAAGTCTCTATTGCTGTCATTAGATACCTACTGTGTGCCTAGCAGGCACTGTACCAGGCACTGTAAATAAAATGGAATTAAGGTAGAAATGGATAATATCTTTGTTAAAATGTCTACCTCACATTACTACAATTCCTAAATAATTTATTTTATAATGCTTCACAGAAAGTAAAAACCTAAGTCGTGAAGTATTTCCACAGAACATAAGGTTGCACTCAACAATTCCAGTGCTCATTTTCAATGGGAGTTTCCAGTGGACATATAATGACTCTGGCATTTTCCCCCTCTGATTTATCACTTATGTTTTATATTGTCCTGATGACTTTGGAGTAAACTGTTTAGAAGATGATTCTATCAAACATAAACTGTTTCTCAAAGTAACATCATAGAGGACCTGCTCCTCTGCCACCTACAGAACTAGTCAAAAGACAATTTTCTAGGTCTTACTTCAGACCTGTTGACTCAAAATCCCTGGCTGGATGCTGTGGGAACCTTCAAAATTTCCAATTTGTTCTTATGCAAGTCTCACTTGAGAATGGCATTGTGTTGGGGGAAGAGGCTGCCTAAGAAACCTGTAACAAATACTGAAGAATAATGAGCCAAAGCATAATAAAGAAGAATTCTTAGAATAAATTTCCATACACCTGGCTCCCAGCAGGGTGGAGTCAACAATCCAATCCAGAGATCAAAACTAAAATCTTAGTTGAACATATACACCTTCACCGTGAATGATCAAGAATGTTCAAATTCCTATTCCAGAACAAGAACTGGAATGGAAAAAGACACTGGAGATCTTTACCCAAGTTTTCAAAGGAAGCAAAGACTGTACCTGATACTGAAATCCAAGCTTGGTGATCTGCGAAAATGAAATTGCTTCTCTTAAATTTAGTCAACTACTGACTGCCTGCTCCACCTCTCCACAGTAACCCAGAAATCTAGGGTACTCTCACAAATGTAAGCCTTGCCCATAGGAGTAGCTAATCTTGTGACCGCCACATCAAAGGAAGGCAAGGAGGCATTATGATCTTTTGACACAAGGAAACAAATAACCAATTAAAAGGTACATCTATCCTCTTGGTAAGACAGAAATAGAACTGGAGACAGAGAACCAAGGAGCACTGAACTCCTAGTGGGCGTGAACTTTCAAAACAATAACAATGCAAAGCCAGTAGAACACAATGTTTCTCTCTACACCACCTGTCCGTGGTTAGAGATCCGCACTGTTTCCGATCATAAAATGTGTTTATTGGGCTTTAGTTAAGATGCCGATGAGCTAACCACTGTGCGGGCAAGAAATCGGGAGGTGGGGGGTGGGGGAGAACAAGGCCGCTCAGGCTGCCCACAGTTCTCCAGATCTAGTCTGCAACAGCAGAGAGCAGAGCGGGCGGGGCGCGGTCTCTCCCGCATCACTGCGCTCCTCTCTGCTCTGCCTGTGTGAGCACCGCCCACCCACTCGCGCGTGAACCCGCTGGGCCCAGCCCTTCCTTAGGCCCCGTGCTGAATCATGAACCCAGTATCCCCAGAAGGTAAAAATCGAAGAACAAAGCCAAGCTTGAGGATAGTCTGAATAAGATCTGGGTTGGGTGGCAGGCTAAAAACCCCCAACTCTGCTTGCCTTCTTCCCCATTCTTCCACTAACCCCAAACTGAAATGAGAGTGCAGTGCTAGCGACTCTCAGGAGGGTACCCCATTTCCCAAGCTGCTGAACCGCAGAGCAGTGTCCTAGCTCGCGCGCTCCGCCTCATTGTTTCACCACCCGCCCAGAGCCCGCCAGCATCCAAATAAGCCCTTGTCCCAGAAAGCGGGTTGGGGCTCTGTTTGCTCCAGACTGACCCTTTGCCCCTCTTCGCCCGCAACTACAGCCCTAGACCACCTTCTTTGCCAACGTTCTAACCCATCTCTAGGGCGGAGCCCAAAGTCCCTAGAGGAGCCGGGTGGGTGCTGTCCAAATGCTAGGAGGCAGCGCGGGATGGGAAAGGAGCCTCAGGCCTGGCCTGCACCAGGCTCAGCGCTGGTGACAGCGCGATTCCTCGGAGCAGAGAGTCTCCCCGGCTACAGAGGTAGGCACCCAGCAGCAGAAAACACAGGGCCAGACCCTGTGAAGGCTGCACAAGTTACCGATTGCTACTCACCCCAACTGTTTCTGTCCCTACGGCTCTTGGCCATGGCGGTCTGTGGGATCGTGGTGGCGAGGCGCTGTCACTGCTCTTGTGGTCTTCTCCAGGGCCGCAGGTTGCTGGCAGAAAGAGGCTCCGTGCTGGCTCTGGGCGCAGTTCACTCAGACTCTGAGGATGTTGCTGTGGCGCTGGTGGGAAGGTCTGGGAAGGAAAAGGGAGGAGAAAGCTGATGAACCAAGCTCAGCATCACCAGCTGGAGCTCACACAAATACCAGCGTCACACCCTCCGTACCCTGGCCCACCCCCAGACTGTGAAGACAGTGACAGACTATATACTGCAACATTTTCAATAGAAAACACATACAAATAAACAGCACTCCCCCCGTACACACTCACAGAATTTAAAAGCATTATCTAGTGACAGAAATACATAAACCATCATTATTGTGGCTGCTCCAATACACTCTAGCAACATTTCAACAAATGAAAGCATTCAGCATTATCCTCCAGGCACCTTTAAAATTTTCATTTTAAAAATAAGGTCAGATTTTAAAAAGAGGATACCTTGCACTGTTGTTCATGTACACAAAGCAAAACTAAGTCTTAAAATTAGGCTAATTTAGATAGAAGTAAGAGATACATTGTAATCTGTAACTGGTTCAATGGCTAACGGAACATCTCCCCAAAGTTGCAAAGACAGTCTGCAGTTATATATATATATATATAGTCTGACAGCAAACATGTGAACTAAAATCAGGCTCCATCATCAGGGTGGTGCAGGACACTTTGGCAGCCACAAAGGTTACAGGCAAATTTGAAGGAAAAGCAAAATGCAACAAATACTAAAAAATATTCTTGCTTTTTTTTTTAATGCTTCTTCCTCTCTGCCCAAACTTCAGTGTGGTCAGCATCCTCCAGACCCATCCCTTCACGCTCAGGCCATTAGATCCTTTCATCCCATTCACCTCCTCAATCTTGTCTTGCTCACACTCACTGCCAGCCTCTTAATGGCCAGATCCTTGGGCTCCACTTAGGGCATATTACAAGCAACGCCCTTTCGTCAAACCCATTTTCCCTTTTAGTGAAGTAATTTATGGGTAAAGACTTTGAGATGGGTCATTACAAAAAAAGCTTCAGTAAATGACTGTGTGTATATATAGTATGTTTTCACTATGTCTTCAACTGTTGCTCAAGGACTTATCACCTAATGATTTCAGCAATCCTGGTATTCTTGTCTAAATTACTTTCATATAATTATTTTAAATGGAAATTTAAAAATAATACTATAATCTCTTTTACATTTTACAGTTAAAAGCACTCTCTTTCAAAGACACACACACACACACACACACACACACACACACACACTTTTATATGTTGAGCAACACTAACACTAGGGTGGTTTGAATGAGATATCTCCCAATAATCTTGGGCATTCAATTGGTGGCACTGTTTTGGTAGGTTTACCAGATGTGGCCTTGTTAGAAGAAGTATGTCACTGAGGGCAGGTTCTAAGAGCTTGCTTGATGCTTGCAGTTGCAAATGTGAGCTCTTAGCTGTTCCTACCACTCTGCCTGCTGCTGCCAGAGTTTTATCCCTCTAGAACTGAAGCCCCAAATAAACCCTTCTATAAGTTACCTTGGTAATTGTCTTAGGGTTTCTTTCTTTCTTTTTGTTTTTTGTTTGTTTTTGTTTTGTTTTGTTTTAGAGGGTTTCTCTGTATTGTTTTGGAGGCTGCCCTAGAACTTGCTCTGTAAACCAGGATGGCCTCAAACTCACAGAGATCCACCTGCCTCTGCCTCCCAAGTGCTGGGATTAAAGGCGTGCACCACCAAAGCCTGGCTTAGTTAGGGTTTCTATTGCTGTGATGAAAACACCATGACTAAACAGCAGGTTGGGGAGGAAAAGGTTTACTTGGCTGACTCTTCCACTCACTGTTCTTCATTAAGGAACTCAAAACAGGGCAAGAACCTGGAGGTAGGAGCTGATGCAGAACCATGGAGAATCATAGAGGGGTCCTGCTTACTGGCTTGCTCCTAATGGCTTTCTTAGCTTGTTTTCTTATTTAACCTAGGACCAAGGATGCCCACCCACACACAATGAGCTAGGTCCTCCCCCATCAATCATTAATTAAGAAAATGCCCTACATCCAGATCTTATGAAGGCATTTTCTCAATTAAGGTTGCTTCCTTTGAGGTAACTGTATGTGTCAAGGTGACATAAAACTAGCCAGCACAGTCATGGTGTTGTATCACAGCAACAAAAAAGAATTACAGATTCATGAACTCTTTAAAGACTGTTCATTGTCGTCCTTATTTACTTTTTAAATGAGCATGTAGAGATGTGCAGATGTTTGTGCTGTTAGAGCTCAGAGGGGATGTCCAGGGTCCTGCTCTTTCACTCTCTGCCTTACTCTATTGAGACTGGGTCTTTCATTAAACTTGGAGCTTACCAATTAGGCTAGGCTAGCTGTTAGCAAGGCCCAAGGATGCTGCTGTCTCTCCCCTACCCAGCACTGGGGTTATAGGCACCAGTGCCATCTTGGCTTTTTACAAGATAGAGATTTGAACTCATATGTGTACAGCAAGGGCTGTTATCCACTGAACCATCTCTTCAGTCTTCCTGCTCTTTTTAATGTTCAGAATTGCCCAGATTTAGCCAAATGGCACCTCTTTGCGTCTGCTTCTGTTTGTAACATTTGCCTAATTTGTTTTAGGCACTTCCTGAGTTCTGGCACAAGGAAATGTTTCAGGATTCCCTCCTCTTGCCCTACCTCAGGACTGGGAGGAGGCATTTCTCAGACAGCTCTGGGTTCCTTTTAGGTTGTGCCCCTGCTGCTAGAGTGTCACTGTTTCTTGATTCTGTCAGTAGGTATTTCTGGAATACTTTACCTATGACAGGATATTGCTACACTGCTCAGGTTGGCCTTGAACCCCTAGTTTTCCTGATTACAACCCCTGAGTAATCCATTATAAGTATGTGCTACTGTTATGCCTGGCTGTAGTGCAGTGCAGTGCAGTGCAGTGCAGTGCAGTGCAGTGCAGTGCATTGTATTTTGAGACAGGGTTTCCCTCTACAGTCCTGGCTGTCCTAAAACCTGCTATGTAGACCACACTGGCCTTCAACTCAGAGATCCTCTGCCTCCTGACCACAGTTTACTAACTGCAAATTTAATAAACCCCAATGAAATACTTTAAACTACATGAAAATAATCATAAAGAGTTATTTGTTATATTTGTGGGGCAGTTGTAATTGTAAAATGCTAGAAACAAGTGAAATGCCTATACATTGAAGAATGGATGAATTAAATGTGATGTATACGCACAATCCACTAGTATGTGTCCTTAAAATAAAAATTCAGAAGATCATTATAAACTGACAAAATTAATTTCCATCCATTTAAATGGAGGCTGGACCAAAGAACTAGTAATATAATTGAAAAGGCTGAATAATGTTCCTATTTATCTATGCTATGAACACGGTAAAAATGAACCAGAGGGCAATGAGACATGCTGCTGATAGGAGACAGGTGAATGGAAATGGCAGGAGGGGCTGGGGTACTGATATTCTCCAAGCACAGCTTGTGTACATAATTCTCTTACAGCTGAGACACTGTTTCACAGTCTCCAAAATAAATAAGTAAACTAACCAGCATGTGGATGGAATTATTTTTAACACAGTGGTTAAGATCAAGCACAAAATGTTGAAGGAACTGAAGTCCAACTGTAAAACTCCATTTAAAATAAAAATGAAGGCCAGCAACATGGTTCAGTGGGTAAAAGATGCTTGCTGCCAAGCCTGACAGCCTGGGTTCAATCCTTGAACCCACATGGTAGCTAAAACCTCTTAAGGTGTTTTATATGTCCCAAATGAACACATGCAAATAGCCAGTGGGGCAAGACACGATGACATCTTCACTCATTACAGAAATGCAAAACCACGTGGTACCCCTTTGCATCTGGAGTGATTATAACCAAAAGAGGCAACAGAAAGCACTGATGAGAATGTGGAAAACTAACACCTTGACACACTACAGGTGAAAATATAAAATGCTGCAGCAACATGAGAAAGAAGTCTGGTACTTCATCAAACCAAACACGGGACTACTATGTGACTCAGCAATTCCCCTTCTAGGTGTGTATCCCAAAGAAGCTACAATGGAAGTCCACACAGAAGCTTGCATAGTAGTGTTAGTGTGAATGATGTTGAAAAAGTAGAAGCAAATTGTGGTGATTTGAAAGAAAATGACCTCCACAGGCTCATAGAAAGTGGCACTATTAGGAGGTGTGGTCTTGTTGGAGAAAGTGTGTCACTAGGGGTGGACTTTGGGGTTTCAAATGTTCAAGCCAAACCCAGTGTCACTCTCTCTCCCTGGTGCCTGCCAAGCCACATACAGAACTCTCAGCCACCTCTCTGGTAACACATCTGCCTGCATGCTGCCATGCCTTCCACTACAATGATAATGGACTAAACCAATCAAATGTTTTCCTTTATAAGAGTTGGCATGGTCATGCTGTCTCTACACAGCAATAAAACCCTAACTAAGACTTGTGGGATATTTGTTTACACTACGTGAAGATGTGTCTATGTTTTGCCTCACCTGCCTAAGGCACCTGACTGGCTGAATAAAGAGATGAATGGCCAATAGCTATGCAGGTGAGAATAAGCAGGGCTTCTGGGCAGAGAGAGGAACTCAGGGTTGGAATCTGGTACAGCAGGAGACACAGCAAGACATAGAGAAAGTCAGATTTACAGAATGGAGGATGGGTAAAAAGTCACATGGCAAAATATAGATTAATAGAAACAGGTTCATTTATAAGAGCTAGTTGGGAATAAGCCTAAGTTAAAGGCCAAGCTTTCATAATTAATAATAAGTCTCTGTGTCATTATTTGGGGGTTGGCAGTCCAAATTAGGTCCAGCAAGAAAGACTTACTACACAAGACACAACTCAAATGCCAAATAACTAATGGGTAAACAAATGTGGTATATCCATACAATGGAATACTATTTGGTCATAAGGAAGAACACTGACACATGCCACAACATGAATAAACTTTGAGGTAAAGCTCTTGTACCTCTAACATCTTATTCTATAAACTGTTTCCTACTCTGTATCCTCAATTATTTTTCTTCAATTGGTTCTTTTTCACATTCATTTTGCCTTATCATAAAGTCCTCCCTAAGTCAGGAATTTTCCATCACTGATGCCCACACTTGCTGTCTCCCTCTATATTATAGAGTCCATGATATACCATCTATGTCAGAGTCTATAACAAGTAGTTTTGAAGAGGTATTTGTATTGAATAACATGCTTTTGCATGTATCTCAAAAACGCTTAAATAAAATAGGATATTACTCTCATATGAAAATTTGTTTGAAGACAGGTTGACCTTGGCTAACTCATCAGCTCAACATATCATAGATTATACTAGTTAGGAAGTAAATTAGGCTGCTGTAAAACAAATTCTAGTGGCTTAAATCAGAAGAATATTTCCCTCTAATGGAACAACATGAACATCAAACATGGTACCTTCAAAAGAAGACCAAGATTTGTACTTCCATCCTTTACTTAGGGCTTCCATCGTACGATGAAGGCTACCTGCTCTAGCTTATTATTATTATATTATTACTTAACCAACGTGAGCATTAAGAGGGATCCAGGTGTAGTTTTCTCTCTTTGTGGAACAACCAGCTTCCCTGTAGTAATTAGGACCAGTAACTCCAACCAGCACGACATCCCTTTTCTCATCTGTTGATTCTGTGGCCCGAAGACCAAACAGCAGACATGGTAACAGCTTAGCCCCCGACCCTGCCCACAAGTTAATGGAATTGTGACTTATTATATGAGGAAAAACATCTGTCCCTTGTCCAGTTAGGCCTTCAAACCCACCAAGCCCAGTGTGTAGAGACAAAATTATAGAGATTAAGTTATAAGGACAAAATTCTACAAGAATTATTAGGAATAAGAACAATGATACTTGTAACCCTTTAGTTCACAGGCCCATGAGTTCTGACCATGGATTATATATGGCAAAATATGAATGCTGGGTTAATTTGTATGCCATGTCTTCATGGGGGCCACATCTCAGTCAGCAGACACCCCCCCCACTATATCAAATTTGGCATTTCTGACTCATAATTGTAAGGCCAAAGCACCTAACTCGACAACAGGACTATACTGACACACCACCTTCTCAGCAAACTCGGTTTCTTGTCCAAAGACAATGCTGTTCGTGACAGTAATACATGGAGATGAAACAAGGTGTTCTATGAGCCCATGGGTTATGACACTAGAAGGAGCTTTATGGACAGTAAAGACAAACACTGTGCAATATATATCTATTTCTGTGGAGGCAAATCGCCTTTCCTATCAACATAGAAAAGATCTAGTACAATTAAATTGCCATCAGATGACTGGCTGATCTAGGAAACAGTATCAGACTTGAGTCTCTGTAATGGCCTCCACTATAAGTATGTTAAACACTTCACAATGCCAATACTGAATTTACTTGGCAAACAGAAATCCATACTCTTAAGTCTATTATTTAGCTTAAGTTCTTATTGCCATATGGGGCAACTAAGCAAGCACTACAGTGACTGGGGCAAAGAGACTGTCTGGCTGACATCTATAAGGCAGACAATCTTGAAGAATCACTTATCAGGGTGAACACCCTCAGGTGGGGAAGAACTTGGTTCAGAAATATTTCCATATTGTGTGTAATTCTAATAATCCACAATACCTTATCTACCGACTTCCTTAATTTGCATCTTCTTTCCAAGTCACTGACCAAACTATTACCTACTGTGCATAAATCAATATTGACTCATACCTCAGGCCAATTCTCCATTCTAACAAAAAGGTCAATGAAATGTACTATTCAACGTTGTACCCACTGGGAGGATTTCTCTTTACTGTCATTCCTCTTTGTGGATCAGCGGCAAGCTACTTCACATTGATGCTAACACAGAATGCTGACTATTAATAAACCAGTCTGCATATGCTCTTCCTCCGCTAAATGAGCCTGAGCCACAATCTAAACAGAAGAAAAGGGGTGTAGGGAGAGGATGAGGAGGGCAGAGCCATGAGGTTTGTCAGAAATGTACCTGTGCTTCCAGATCACACCAAGCTTCTCCAGTATATACTGTTCCATTCAACAATGGAGTTCCAATCCCTGCATTTACAATTTAGTAAACCAGAAAGCACATAGTTCCTAAAAAACAGTTTATGTCAGTTGCAGAGAAGAATGAGTGATGGGCAAAGGGGTCCAGACTAAGCTGGTGAAACCCACAGAAACAGTTGACCTGATCTGGTGCTAAGTATCTACCAAATGCCTAGTAGTAGAAGTCAAGAGTCAGCTTTCAGTGGTGTAGATGCCACAGTGGACATGTGCTTATTCCAAAATCCTAAGTCATATCCTTTGTGCTGCAATTCTCATTTTGTATTTGCAAGAAACTCCATCTGATATTTGTGTCTACCATCAGGTCTGCTAAGAACTAAATTCCAAGTATCAAGACACTGTATGCCATAGCATGAGTCATCAGCCAGGTGTTATGTTGTTCGAGATCCCATGAAAACTGGTAGTCATGTGTTATGAGGAAAGATCAAAGAGCAGTGAATGTAGTACACTGTCTTCAAAACCCACACAGGGCAACTGAGCACATCAAATCATCCTCTGAGATGGATAAATTTCACTGACATACGAGGGCCACATAGATTTATGTGTCATCCTCTGGCCTGTTTTGCTCAGTTTGATCCCAAACTCCTACACTCACGGATCTCCTGTCTTCGGTTTCTAAATATACATGACTGTAAGTATGAGATCACATCTGTCTTAATGGTCTTTCTAAAGTGTGTAGGATGGTAGATACTTCCTGTTTCTATTTATATAACAAAATCAAAATAATAGACTGCCATGACGTTCTTCTAGATAGCAAGGAAACAAAGGTCAGCCTAGAATTACACTGTGTCACTGAGCAGAAGAGACAGAACAGTAGCCATGCTATTACAGCCTCAGGAGAGCAAAGTGCTTCAGATTATCCTTGTAGAAGAAGAACTGAAAAGGCTTCTACATTCTGGGCTTCAAGTCAGCAGCCAGGCTCAGCCCACCACGTTTATGTTTATTAACTCTAGAAAAAAGGTCCTAAATGCAGTATTACAAATTAATTGGCACCAACATTTAGCTGGCAGTTCATGTTTATGTGTGGTGTATATGTGTGCACATGTACAGACAAGCCTCTCTGTTTGCTCACTTATGAATGTACATGCATGTGGAGGCCAGGAATTGACAATTTCCTCCTCAATTACTTCTCTGCCTTTTTATTTTATCGAAGCAGGGTTTCTCACTGAACCTCAAGCTCACTGTTTCAACTGGACTGGTTGGCCACAAGCCCCTGAGATCCTCTTGTTTCTGCCTCCCCAGTGCTGGAGTTATAGGAGATACCACCATGCCTGGCCTTCAGATGGGTGCTGGGGACCTAAACTAAGGATGTGTTATTTGTTCAGCAAGTACTTTACCTGTAGAGGTGTGGTGATATTGTTTATGATGTAACAAATAAAGTTTGCCTGTGGATCAGAGTGCAAAGCTAGCCACACTAGTTACCCATAGAGGCCATTGCCTGTGGATCAGAATGCAAAGTTAGCCATACTAGTTACCCATAGAGGCCAGGCAGTGGTGGTACATATCTTTAATCCCAACAGCCACATTAGTTATCCATAGAGGCCAGACAGTGGTGGTAAATATCTTTAATCCCAACAGCCACACTAGTTATCCATAGAGGCCAGGCAGTGGTGGCACACACCTTTAATCCCAGCAGCCACACTAGTTATCCATAGAGGCCAGGTAGTGGTGGCTCACACCTTTAACCCCAGGACTTGGAAGACAGAGGCAGATGGATCTCTGTGAGTTCTAGGCCACTCTGGGCTACATGAGATTGAATCTCTCTAAAAGAGAAACAGAGCTCACACAAGGTGATCCCAGAACTTGGAGTGACATGATTTTAATCTCAGCACTAAGGAGATGGAGATAGGAGTGATATGGCTGGGCAGAGAGAGGAATATAAGACGGGAAGAGACAAGAGAGATGCAGTTTGAGGAGCAGTGCAGTCTGAAGCAGTCAGTCTGAGGATGCAGTCTGAGGACAGCATCGCTCCTTTGGTCTGAGCAATTGGGAAAGGTGAGAATTCTCTAAAGGCTGGCCGATTTGATCTTCAGCATTAACCCCATTATCTGACTGAGTTTTTATTATTAAGTTTTTATTATTAATCTTTTATTATTTTATTATTAAGAACAATTAGAATTTGTGCTGCATTGAGTTATCTCCCCTGAAACTGGTGAATTTTTTTAAAATAATTCACAAACATCTCCAAAGCTAATTTGTCTATTTGGGATGGTTTGGAAGTGTTCACCAAAGTCCATATGCTGGAAAATTAATCCCTATTATAACCATGTCAAAAGATAGGCCCTTTAAGGGATGAGGAAGTCATGAAAACTGGGCCACTTAAATTTTTTAATAAGTTTCCCTCATCTACCTATTTCATAATAGCAAGTTCTTGTCCCCCTGCCTTTTGTTAAGTGATAATACAACCAGAGGTTTTGTTAGAGGCCAACACCTTGATATTGGACTGTGTAGTCTTCAGAACTAAGAGATATGAATTATCAGTCTGTGGTATTCTGTTATAGTAACACAAAATGGACCAAGACACTACTAAATGAACCAAGCATATATGTTTAAATCTCTTACATTTAAAAAAAAATTTTTTTAGATTTTACTTGATGTGTATTTTGCCTACATGTATGGTGCCTGTAATGGTCAGAAGAGAGAGTTGGATTTCCTGGAATGTAGTTATAAATGGTGAGCCACCATGTGGGTGCTAGAAAACAACCCCAGGCCCTCTGAAAGAGCAGCAAGTGCTGTTATTCTGTGAGCCATCCCTCCAGCCCCATTCTCAGATATTTAACCAATGCGCTAATGTCTTTTAGATCTTTAACAGTGATAATGAACTAATTTCCTAAGTGATAAGGTTTAATTTGATTTTCTACTTTAGGCACAGGGGTCACACTGGTCCTATCAGTCCTACAATTTCATATCCCTAAGTTGACATTCACAAGCCTCTTGCTGAGTTTCCTCTGTACAGTGTGCTCATTCTCACATACATTTTGTAACTTGGAAAATAACCTCAGCATTTATGGTTGCTTCTTCTAGATCTTTCATGAAAGACATTTAGGATACTCCATACTATAGAATACCATTGTTTCACAAGGACATATGTTCAACCATGTTCATAGCAGCATTGTTTGTAATAGCCAGAACCTGGAAGCAACCTAGATGCCCCTCAACTGAAGAATGGATTGAGAAAATGTGGTACATGTATACAATGGAGTACTACTCAGCAGAAAAAAGTAATGGAATCTTGAAATTCGCAGGCAAATGGATGGAACTAGAAGAAACCATCCTGAGCGAGGTAACCCAGTCACAAAAAGACAAACATGGTATGTACTCACTCATATATGAATTTTAGACATAGAACAAAGGATTACCAGCCTATAATCCTCTTCACCAAAGAAACTAGGAATCATGAAGGACTCTAAGGGATAAATGGTCCCCAGGAATGGGAAGTGGCATGAACTCCTGAGCTAACTGGGAGCATGAGGGTAGGGGGGGAAGGAGCTGCCACAATAAGAGCAAGAGAAGAGGAGTAGAGGAGAGGAAATGGAGGAGCAGAAATATTGTGTTGGGGAAGAATAAAGGAGAGAGAGCAGGATGAGCGATATCATATCAGAGGGAGCCACTATAGGTCCAAGAAGAGATCTGGAACTAGGGAGATCTCCAGAGACCTACAAGGATGACACGATCTGACAATCCAGGCAATGGTGGAGAGGATAACCTAAAAGCCCTTCCCCTAAAATGAGATTGATGACTTCTCTTTATGCCATCCTAGAGTGGCTGATGGAAGCAGAGACTGACATCCACAGATATACACTGAGCTGAAATCTGGAATTTAGTTGAAGAGAGGGAGGAATGAAGAGCGAAGGGGTCTGTACCAGGTTGAAGAAACCCACAGGAACAGTTGGCCTGAACAAGGGAGAGCACATCGACCCCAGATGCTGTCTGGGAGGCCAGTGCAAGACTGATCCAGATCCCTGAACATGGATGTCAATAAGGAGGCCTCTGCACTCCAGGGAGCCTCTGGTGGTGGATTAGTATTTTTCCCTGGTGCAAGAAGGGACTTTGAGAGCCCATCCCACGTGAAGGGATACACTCTGGCCCTGGACACATGGGGAAGGGCCCAGGCCCAGCACAGGAAGATTTGGTGGACTTTGCAGAGCCCCCGTTGAGGGCCCTACCCTGCCTGGGGAGTGGTGGGTGGATGGGGTGGGGGGTAGGCTGGGGGTGGGGGAGGAGGGATGGGGTGAGGGGAGGGAGAGGGAGAAGGGACTTACATGTGAAACAAACTTGTTCCCTAACTTGAACAACAACAACAAAAAAATACCATTGTTTCATGTTCCTCTGCAGGTTTTATGCAGTTCATCACCAGACAGGTGGCACCATTCCTGAATGCAATCTCAGGGGTCTTTCTTTCTGAGACTATTTCCAACTCATTTAATTTTATCAATCAGGGTTTGGAGAGGAAAAGAGACATAAAATGAAGCTAATAAAGAACTTCTCATAAAAGTAAAGACAGGATTAGGAAATCAAGCAGTCAGTGTTCCACCTTCTCTGGGTGGATACTTGAACCAGAGACCAATTGCTCCATCTTGATGGCACCTGTGCATGACATGGAGCACCCTCCAGTGCCCACCTCTCACCCTCCAGTCTCATGATATTCATCTGGGCATGTCTGTACATAAGCAATGCAACAGCTGGGCCATCCATCTCCACCTATCACCCCTAGCAAACAACTTAGGTATACTAGCATTTCTTAAATTATAGTATGACATTCCCTTGCCTTGCTGGGGTTATTTATTGCTTAGTTTATTTGTCAACTTAGCTTCTTCCAAGAAGCCACCTTCTTCAGGCCCCTGGAGTACAGGACTGTAGAGGGTGGCTATGCAATCACAGACCCCATCCTAATTCCTGAGCCTGGAATAGGTTCTCAGCCAATGTGTCTATGAGGGAAGGAATTTCTACAGTGGCTAATTTAAGGGGAGCCCATTGCCCTGTGCTAGGAAGTTTCAAATTATTGACTTTGTACAATCTTCTGCTGGCTCTGAAAGTTAGGGTTGGGAATAAAATCTCAAGGCCTTGATTTAATTTTGCAGTTGTGTTTCTGTGACCCTGATGTGAATGTGGGGGTAGAAGTTGTTTCATGAGGTCTCTAGAGGTCTTATTTTTATACAGATATTATATAATATATATATATATATATATATATATATATATGAAGAAGGCATAGTGAAGGGCTAGTAAAGTGGCTCAGTGGTTAAAAGCACTTGCTGATCTTGCAAAGTACCAGGGTTCAATTCCTAACATACAAATTGTAGCTTACAACTGGCAGTAACTCCAATTCCAGGGATCCATCTCTCTTCTGGCCTCTCTGGGCACAAGGCTTGCACATGGTACCCATATATATATACAGGTAACACACACACACACACATAAATAAATAAATATTTTTTTAAAAAATAGGAAGGCAGGCCGGGTGGTGGTAGCACATGCCTTTAATCCCAGCACTTGGAAGGCAGAAGCAGGTGGATCTCTGTGAGCTCCAGGCCCACCTGGTTTACAGAGCAAGTGCCAGAATAGGCTCCAAAGCTACACAGAGAAACCTTGTCTCAATAAATAAATAATAAATAAATAAATAAGAAGGCATACTGATACATCCTGAGATTAGAAACAAAAGGAGACCTTGTTAGAATCTTATATGAAATGTAACTGGGCCAGACATGGTGGTGCATACCTTTAAACCCAACACTAGGAAAGCAGGTCTCTATGAGTTTGAGGCCAATCTGGTCGACATAATGAGTTTCAAGACAGCCAGGGGTCTTGTATGTATGAGAGAGAGAGAGAGAGAGAGAGAGAGAGAGAGAGAGAGAGAGAGAGAGAGAGAGAGAGAGAGATTGTCTCAAAAGAGGGGGAGGGGCAGCTGTAAGATAGGGCCATAGCCAGGTACCATGGCCTCATCTGCTTATAACTCTAGTCCATCTGATACACAGGCAACCTTTAGGTACCCTTTCCAAACTTTACCTATTACAAAGTGAATTATTTGTAATTTGTTTTCTTTTTTAGCTAGTAAATTTTCAGACAGAACAATTTGTGAGCCAAATACAGATGGAAACCCTTCTACCAATCCCAATATACTCCCCTAAACCACACTCTGGACAAAAGCTAATGGAAACAGCTTCTTAACATATCCACAGATCAACTCCAGTTGTATTACCTGTGAATCAGTTTCATATCTTCTTAAAATTTTCATCAAAATGACCAGTTCTTTTTTATCATTTTTTAAATTTGAATTAGAAACAAGATTGATTTACATGACAATCCCAGTTCCCTTCTCCCTCCCATCCTCCCCTACCACCCGCCAACTAAAACCCTACCTATCACATATCCTTTCTTCTATTCTTCCCCTGACTCAACCTTTCTGCTCCCTCATGACCTCTGCATCCTTCCTCTTCTTCCCTTCTCATTCTCGTAGCTCCCTCCCCCCTCTTCCCATGCTCTCAATTTGCTCAGGGGATCTTGACCCTTTCCCCTTCTCCAGGGGACAATGTTTGTCTCTTTTAGGGTCCTCCTTGTTTACTACTTTCTCTGGCAGTGTAGATTGTAGGCTGGTAATCCTTTATGTCTAAAAACCACATATGAGTGAGTACATATCATATTTGTCTTTTTGTGATTGGGTTACCTCGCTCAGAATGGTTTCTTCTAGTTCCATCCATTTTCCTGCAAATTTCAAGATTCCATTGTTTTTTTCTGCTGAGTAGTACTTCATTGTGTAAATGTACCATTCTATCCATTCTATCCATTCTTTGGTTGAGGGGCATCTAGGCTGCTTCCAGTTTCTGGCTATTACAAATAATGCTGCTATGAACATGGTTGAACAGATGTCCTTGTTGTATGAATGTGCTTCTTTTGGGTATATGCCTAGGAGTGGAATTGCTGGATCTTGTGGTAGACTGATTCCCATTTTCTTGAGGAGTCACCATACTGATTTCCAAAGTGGTTGTACAAGTTGGCACTCCCACCAGCAGTGGAGAAGTGTTCCCCTTTCTCCACATCCTCTCCAGCATAAACTGACAATAACCAGTTCTTAATTCTAAATAAGGTCCATGCTCTATTGCTAGCCAGGACCAACTACAATAATCACCTTATACTTTGAAAATACAATTTTCTCCTTAACAAACAGAGTCATAACAAGTAAAGAATGATTTAATGTCAATTGTCTAAAAATTCAGATAATAATTGCTACAATGTCTTTTGACAGCTGATTGGTTGATATTTAACAAATCTAAGGAGCTATTTGTTTAATCATATAAAAATATTCTGCACAACTGGTTTATATTGAAAGATGTATTAAGAGACCATACTGCAGCTGGGCACACCTTTAATGCCAGTACTCAGGAAGCAGAGGCAGCTGGTCCTCTGTGAGTTCCAGGCCAGGCACAACTATACAATGACACCCTGTCTCAAACAGCCAAGGGTGGAGCAAGGGAAGAGGTGGATTGAGATATTATATTGCTAAAATCTGTATGTTGTTGAGACTGTGTAGCCCTGGCTGGCCTCAACTCACTAATTAGACCAGGCTGTTCGTGGAACTAACAGAGATCTGCCTGCCTCTGCCTCCTGAATGCTGGGATTAAAGGTGGGAGCCACCACGTTGGACAGCCTAATTTTAGGATTTTAATTAGCAAGTTTGCTTGGATAATAAATTTGAACCTGGCAGGGCAGTGGTGGTGTATGCCTTTAGTCCCAGCACTCGGGAGGCAGAGGCAGGTGGATCTCTGTGAGTTTGAGGCCAGCCTGGCCTGCAGATCTAGTTCCAGGACAGCAAAGGCTGTTATACAGAAAAACCCTGTCTTGAAAAACCAAAACCATAAATAAATAAAATTGAACCTTAGCCACATAAAACATAAAAAAAAAAAAACCAAGGCTTTGATTTTTGTTGTCATTTAGTCTTGGCTAAAATTAAAGTTGACTCTAGAGATCACCAATCACAATCACAACTAGCACTTTACTGAAGAAGATTAAAAGAGGAGAAAACATTACAAGTATACAGTAAACCACTACAATGTGTTATGTGGAACAGAGCAAAAAACTGGAAAGCAAGGCCAGTGAGAAGCTCAGCCTGTACAGGCTCTTGCCTCCATCTGATGGCCTGAGCTTGATCTACATGGTAGAAAGACAAAATGGACTCCCACAAGTTGTCCTGCAACCTACCTACATACATACATACATACATACATACATACATACATACATACACACACACACACCATGGTATTAGCACTCATTTTTCTTCTTATTCCCTATTATAAAACTGAGAAATTTGTAAGAATTCTTTCAATGTTAAACCTACTTAGAGTTTGTTTATAAGTAGACTTAATTTAAATTTCTTTACCAAACAACCTACATTACTGATCTTATTAAAATTAACTCAGCTAGTTCAGAAAAAAAATCTTTAAAATTCTTTTGAAGTTAGTATAAAGCAAATGTTTTCCTGTTTGCATCATCTGTGGTACAAGTAAAATAATGATTATTGCAGACACTATTTTTAACCACCAGGCAGGATCTTGGCTTTCAGTGTTATCCGTTTCTTGGTTGATGGTCAAGGCATATGGATCTGTCATTACTGGCAATGTAAAATACCTTCACTTGTGACTTCAAGCTTTTTATTACCTAATTCATTTTAAATATTGTGTTTCAAAAATAATACACCTAAAGGGTTTTCATAGGATATTTATCCTTGTCTCAAAACTGAGTATTCGGAGTTTCCACTTTGTGAAGGCTCAGGAGGGAAACTTTTCTGAGGTCTTAGCATCAGGGAAAGATCTGACTCTCTTGATCAATTTGTTCATCTTTATCTAAAAAAATAAAATAAAATAAAAAACGAAAACCAAAAACCAAAAAACAAACAAAGAAAAAAAAACCACCAACAAATCTTTTTTTTTTTCTTTCTTTTTTTTGGTTGCATTGTTCTGGTTTCCTGTTTTCCCCCTTTCAAATTCCATGCAGTTTCCTCTCACTTATTTTTATCTTGTGTAAAAATAAGTATTTTGTGTGAGCTGACTCGAACTCTCTATGGGATAATGCAGACAGAAATCAGAACAAATATGTTTCATGCTAGAGAAAGGATCAATGCTCCCTTTTGACCCTGTACATGGAAGGCTGCTTTTCCATCACACGATGCCCACCCTCCAAGTTTACCTCACTATTCTGGGGACAGACTGGTGGAGAGCCCTCAGCTCATGAATGCTTGACAATGACCCTAGTCTCAGAGTGGGTAAGGGTGGGTTTGACTACATGACCAACATAAATCCATGGCAGAAAACAAGTACTAAGATACCAATAGAACATTTGAAGAGACTTTGAGTCATCGAAGCCAAAAGTATGTGCCCACCAAAACAAGTGCCAAGAAGCTTTGAAAGACAGAACTGTTCCTCAGCAAGGTTTTTTTCAAGACAGCACACACATAAGCTTTGTCCCTGGAGCATGTAAGTCTGGGCTTTACTTAGTCCCCTAAATAAGTGCCCTTTGTGTGGGGAACACACGAAAATGCATATATTCCCTGTTCTGTTATGGTGTTAATTTATTTTCAATTATTTATTTATTTAATTATAAATAAATTATTTATTATTAATTAATTAATTAATTTTTATTTTATTTATTTTATTTATTTAAGTGCATTTCTCAAAACAGAATTGGACATGTCACCTGAAACTTGTTCTGTTGTGATTTTCAGTCACTAAACAGACAGTAGCTATGTATTAACCTGGCTTTCCCATTTTTTCTTAAATTCTTATTTAATTTTTTGTTTTGCCTGCATGTATGTCTGTGCACCATGTGCGTGTCCGGTGCCTAAAGAGGCCAGAGGAGGGAGTCAGATTACCCGGATTTACAAACAGTTGTGAGCAGCCATGCAGGTGCTGCGAATCAACCCAGGTCCTCTGTAGAGCAGCTGGTGTTCTTAACCACTGAGATCTCCCCAGTCCTTAATCTGGTTTTTCTGCCGACAATCTCTTCAGGATTCTAGAAATAATTTTACCAGTCTACCTAAAGGTGGTAATTTAATTTCTACCTTCAGAACAGGGTTGGAACTCAAACGGCAAAACAGTCTGTGAAACATTAACCAGATAGCTTCTCTTGATTCCTGCTCAATATTCTGTGTATTGTTAAAGGGTTCAAACCCTCTTACAATTGATAATCCTCTTTGCAATCCTGTAAAAAGCTTTACAAGCATTTCTCGGGTGTCAAATGCAAAAACCTTATCCTCTTCTAACTACAGATAAGGACACTGAGATGTTGCAAAGTATGCCTTGTCCCAGATCACCTCCTTTGGAAGTGCTGGAGCCAGAACCAGACCAAGGTCCCTAGCTTTGTCTTAGCATCTCCAGAACTCCTGGTCCCCTTAAAGTTGCAATACTGTGGCGGTGTTCAGAGACCCCTGGAACTTCGTAGGGACTGGGGGTTTTCAGAAAGGGCTAGGGAAACCACGGTGGAAGACAGGTTGTGCAGGTGTGCGGTCCAGCCTCAGAACTGGTACCACGGGGAACAGTCTGTAAAACAGGAAGGTGCAGTCGGGTGTGCCCGCGTTTAGTTAACCAGGCACTCCCCCACCTCCTTCCCGGGCGGCCTCAGTTTACCTTGACCCTGTGGCACTAGGAGAGCAGCGCTCCAGCGGCGGCCTCCAGCAGGCCCTCCTCCTCCTCTCTCTCGTCCCTCTGGCAACCGGACGAATCCCGGCCAGGCCTGGGCGGGTCCGAAGCCTCACGAACGCCCCGAGCGCCCCACAAGCCGCTGGGAGGCGGGGCACGACGGCGGCGAGGGTGTCGTGCACTCGGCGGGCCTCAGGGCGGCACTCTGGGCCCGCGGCCTGCGCTCTCGGGCGGGCCGGCTCGATCCACGGCGGCCGCGAACGTGTCTCCCGGTGACGCAGCCGCGGGTGGGGAACGTGGTGCGGCGGCGGCGGCGACGGCGGGGACGACTGCGCGCACGGCCGTCTTCGTGAGGACGCGGATCTCCGACGCGGCGCTCGCTCGGCAGGGAACGGGCGGCCCCCTCGGGTGCGGACGGCTCGGGGCCTGGCGGGGCCTGGCGGGCCCGGGAGGCCCGGAGGCCGCCGGGGTCGCGGCCCGTGACGCCCCCGCGCTCGCTCTCGCGGGTGCAGGCGCAGCTGCGCGCCGAGGAGGCTCCATGTTGGGAAGCGCCGCGCGCCCTCGTTAGCGGGATCCGGGCGCCGCGGGCAGAGCCCCGGGCTGGGCGCAGCGAAGATGGAGGCCCCGCTGCGGCCTGCCGCCGACATCCTGAGGCGGAACCCGCAGCACGACTACGAGCTGGTGCAGAGGGTCGGCAGCGGCACCTACGGGGATGTGTACAAGGTGAGGCCCGGGCCCGGGCCCGGCCTGCTAGCGTGGGGCGTCCCCGGGATGCGCCGGACCGCAGCGTCCGGCCAGGAAGCGGCCCGGACCCCGCGGCAGGGTTCCGAGCACCCTGGGTTCCCCACCGGTTCTAATGCTGCCCACGGGCACGGCTAACCGCACCTTCCAAACCACCGCTGAGCTTTTTTGTGGTTTTTAAGGCGTACGTTTGGTGTTTAAGTTACTTTGAAGGATGTTCTCCTGTTAGGGTGGAAAAAATGCCTCGCGGAAGGCGGCAGGGCAGGAGAGAATATTGCAAATCCAGACACTTGCATTCTAAATTATTGTTATGGATGAACTTGGCTTTGAAAAGCTATGTGGATCCTGGCTATGAATTGTGAACTGTAAGCAGTCTGGTACTGGAGTAAAATGATATGTGTGTAAACACAGTGGCCTGTAGGAAGATGTTTTTAGAGACCGGTGAGATGGCTCAGCAGGTAAAAGCGCTTGCTGCCAAGCTTTCAGATCACAATCGGTCCACGGATTCTCCCGGTGGAAGCAAGTAGTCCTCTGACCTCTACAGGCATCTCCCCCACCCCCCAACACTCGCACATAAGCCCAGTAAATAAGTAAAATGTAATTAAATTTAAACAAATTTAGAGAAAGATGTTTTTCATCTGGCAGAAGTTTAAGCATTTGTGCCTGGTTGATAATAAGAAATATAATGACTTAATGGGTTTTCCTATTCCAGTAATTCCTCTCTTTGGGATTTATAGCATTCCATAATCCTGAGTGGATAAGAGCTGCAGTCATTTTAGTGCCCTCTTATATTAAGATAAATAATAATAAATTTGTAATTTGCCATTGCAAAAACACATTTGCATTGCAAAAAGCAATGCCATTGCAAACCACACCAATTTCTTAAGTCAGCTTTGTTTTTGAAGGGTTCAGAAGGACAAGACTATCGATGATTCCCTTATGGCTTTTGGTCTTTGTCTCAAAAGGCAGAATTACTGCAGTTCCTTATGGGTATTAAGAAAAAGTTTCTTTTTACAGCATCTTGTTATTTTGACCTATGTGTCAGTCTGTTCCAAAGAGTGATCTCCATGTAGCCCACATGGCCTTGTTACATGAGTAATCGATTGGTTCCACTGTGGTATGTTGACCTACACAGGTGGTTCTATGCAAGGAAAACATCTCTTTTCTGTGCTCGTTTCTGAACAATTTTGTTAGTAGTTCCTTGGGGTGGTATCAGGATACCCTAGCACTGATTCTGAGGTGAGGGCTCTCTGGATAGGCTTTTTACCGGTAAAAACAGGCATTGAGGCTAGCCAGACACTGTTCCAGGTACTGGGCTGTCCCAACAGTGATCACGGTGCTGACTCTGGTCTTGAATACCTTTGATGCAAAGTGCACAATTACTGTGGAATCTCCTTCCTTATGTAAATTAGGGTAGTTAGTGCATCTTGGGCTATCTGGGCATTTTAGGAAACACTTGGCCTTTAAGAAACAGAAACTCATCTTTGCTTTCTGGGTCCCATTCTAAATCATCTTTGTCTTATGATTCACTGTGAGTTAGACCAGTTCAGTTCCATTCATGGTAATTATACAATACTCTAAATTCTAGTTCTAAATTCTAGTTCTTGCTTCACCCCTCCCTGCTTCACCCCTACAACAGAAAATTTAAAGGGAATATTTTCTCCACAAGGATCTTGCCAAGACCTCCACGTTTATCTTTACAGAGTTAACAACCAGAGCAGCTCTCTGGAAAGATTGTATTCTTGCCTGGGGGAGAGGGGGGAGCAAAATTTGTGTTAAAAGGACAGCTGACTGCCTGCTTCTTCTCCAGCTGCTTCCCGGTCTTCAGCTCATGAGTCAACAGTCAGAGCCTAAATACTTACCACCCCCACCTCCCACCTTTCCTAGCCATGCTCCCATCAAATGTATTCTCCTCACACACTAGACCAGCCTCTGAGTCCCAAACAGCCTTTAGACATTAGTGTGTCCTTCTTGTGTTCATCTCCCTCCCCCATTCACCACCTGTTGCCAGTTTTGCTGTCGAGGAAAGCATTACCTCCATTCTAATAAGCCCAGCCCCTCACCTTGACCTCTGACCTCACCCACCACTCTCCTCTCCCTTTCTGATCTGACCACACTGGCTTGCCCCTGTTCCTTAAACAATAAACATCTTCCCACATTGGAGTCTTTGTTCTGGCTGCTTCCTCTGTTCAGTATCTTTCCCCAGACAGTAAATGTCTTGCTTCCTTCCTTTCAGAATACCTGACCATCTTTGTACTTACTGCTGCCAGGCACAGGGTTTTACTTCTTTTATTTCTCTGTTTTGATTCAATAAAGTACTTCACACAGACAGGAACCACCCCCGCCCCCATGTTTGGGTATATCTTAACACCTCGGATTAGGCTGAGCACAGAGTAGATGATTCCTAAAAGGTTGATAACCAAATAAATGACTCTAAGTGAGTCTGTCACCTGGTTGTCTGAGCACTTAATTTTAACACCACAACAGTGTGTAATTCTCTGTGTATTCCTGCACTGCTCTTCATGATAACTGCATGTCTGCTTTCTTTATAAATTTCCATAGCTTGAGTTTCCTGGGAAAACATCTTTGAAAAGCTGTTTCATAGCATATTTATTGTCTGTGATCTAAGCCCTATGGAATTTTGTGAGTTTATACTTACTCCCTCATATGCCTAGAACATGAAACTGTGGAAGACTTTAAGGCAGAGTGGTTGTAATATGATTGTGTATTTTTAAGAAACTGAAAATCCTAGGGAGCTTTAAAAGTGTTTTCCATTCATGATACAAACTAGTAAAATAATCACAATGAAAAGTAATATAGTCTCTTCCACCACTTACTCATCTTAGGTTCTTTTTATTACCTGAGCTGTATTCTGAAGTAATAACTTTAAAAAGCCTTGAGATTCTTTGTGAATTGTCTTCACACCCTGCTAACACACAGGGTTTGTTGGAACCCCCTGTCTTTCCTACAGCTTCCCAAGAGGTTCACACTCCCATCTTTTTGTTTGTTTGTTTTTTTGTTTTTCGAGGCAGGGGTTTCTCTGTGTAGCTTTGGAGCCTATCCTGGCACTTGCTCTGTATACCAGGCTGGCCTCGAACTCACAGAGATCCGCCTGCCTCTGCCTCCCGAGTGCTGGGATTAAAGGCGTGTGCCACCAATGCCCAGCTTTCACACTCCATCTTAAAAGCCGTTCTCTGCCTGCAAGAGGAGGAATGTAAAGATTCAGATAAATGCAGGAAATCTTTGAGGACAGAGCAGGAAATGGGGGGGGGGGCAAACACAAAGAGAAGAAATGGATGATGGATGAAGGGTTCCAGCAAGGCGGATCCTGTTTGCTAACAGGAAGGGGGGAACCCTGAAGATAGTGTCTCCTACCTCTGTCCACAGATGATTTGGGCACACAGAACAGTTGTCTGGTCATTATCATGTCTCACAACCTGTATCATTTTGTACCATTTTGAACCAAAATTGCTTCCAGTTTAGTTTCCAGAGAAATTCTAAGATCTTTTCACCTTTTATAGGATGTAAATCTGGAGTAGGGGATCTATGTACTTTTTAAAAACTCTTGTTAACTCTTTGATTATCTAAGTGTGACATGTTTAGTTCCAGGATAGCTGTACTATAGCAAACAGACCAATTCTTAGGAAATATTTGCTTAAGGATATTAGTGACAGTAAATTGCCTGGATATATATAATAAATATGACTAATAATGTAGGTGTCCTCCCCTCAGGCATTTTAAGTGTTTTTAAATGAATCCTTTTCATTGTTTTATAATGGCGGACATGATATAGCGTGTGCTTGGAATGACGAACACGTTTTTAAAATACTGTTTTTAAAAGAATCCATTGAATGAATCTCTAAGTTCTACATTAGTTATTTACAATTTTTAAGATTCTTTTGCCATTTTAAATGACAGTTTGTGTAGAAATCTTTTGTCCTATCGTCGTACCATTTCTGTGGATTCCTCTGTAAGTTAGATGTGTTAGATCTGCAGTAATGAATCCCTCTTTTATTCAAAGCCCCCCATTCCTTTCCCCCAAGCCAAGAGTCAGGATTCTGGAATGGCTTTAGGCATTTTTGAAACATATGGTAGGATCCCATTATAAAGAAACAGCTTAGTACATCCAGCATTGGATAGTGATAGAGTGTGCCAACTCTGTGCTGGGGTTTGGAGATGCAGGCGGAGGAAGAGAAAGTACACTATCAAAAGGAGTGTGTAGTTTAGTCAAGAAAAGAGACATGCAATCATCATAATTTGGTAAGTGCCATAGTAGATATGGAAATCCTCAACTCTGTCTTTAATAGGGATGGGGCAAGGTAGTCAGCTGGGGAAGATTGACAAAAGAAGAGTCAGTAACTGGAGTTTTGGAAGGTTTTGTTGTTGTTACTGTTTTATACAGATTGGTTATTAGATTGACCAGGTAGGAAAAGAAATTTCAGATTGTGGGACTAGTATTCACAAGCACCTAGGATCCTAGGAACTGGCAGAAACTTTGACGAGGCTTGATGTATATGCATCTTCCTCCCAGGTCCCTTGCAGCAAGCCTGGAAGAGCTGGCAGTGGAGGGCAGGAAAAGACAAGATGGCAGATCTTGTATGCTGGCGTGAAGGAATTTGTATTTTTTTTTTTTTTCAGTAGTCTGAGGTATTTTAGGAGGAAGTTTTCCTTGGTTTAGGGTAGATAATACAGAAGGGTTAGAATGTAGAGAATAATCAGGATGAGAGTTGATTTAAGTTTGGATATTGGTATAGGAGACTGAAGGGTGATGGATTTGAGTTCAGATTTATATGATGGTTTTTTAAATAATACACGTGACCTGTAAGAGAGAGAGAGAAGGTAATTGATGGCATTTAGGTGTTTTGGTTTGTGTTTATTTTTGTCTTGGGTGACAGTTTTTGTACTATTAACAGGAAACACAAATTTTGTGGGATGTGAATTTTGTGTTTGGCTTTGTTCGTCAGACATGGTGTAAGTAAGTGAATGTGTCTCTTAGGTAGGAGGAAATGTTCCAGTCCTGGGAGCTCTGAACTGGGGATACAGGTTTAGGAGTCATCTCAGTGCCTGTGATGTGTAGTGAGGTCACCCAGGAAGTTTTCAGGAGAGCCAAGGCAATGTCAGTCTCAGAGAGGGGCAGAAGAAAACAGTTCACTGAAGGTGTCAGAAGAAACAGGGCCCAGGGAGGTTTTTTCCGTAGGAGTTGAGACCTGCTCTTGGCCCTCTCCTGCTTTCATCTGCTCTGTTTGTAATGAGGAAACATGGTGGTTAATAATAATAACAACAATAATAAATGTAGTAACTTTCAAGAATAATAGCTATTATTATTAATGTTGTTATTATTGAAACTACATGGCCTTACATCTACCGCTGTACCACTGTTTTTGTTTTTTGCTTTTCAAGACAGCGTTTCTTTGTGTCTCCTTGGCTGTCCTGGAAGTTACTATAGACTGGGCTGGCCTTGAACTCAAAGATCTGCCTGCCTCTGCCTTCCGAGTTTTGGGACTAAAGTCATGCTCAACCTAACCTCCACCCTCAGCTTACTAAATATATCTTGAAGAAGAGAGCAATATAGTCATCATGGAAAGCCACAAATTTGTTAAGAATGGAGGCATGGGGCTGTTAAGATGGCTCAGCAACTAAAGGCTCCTGCTGAGTTTGAGCCCCAGGACCCACGTGGTGGACAAACTCCTCCAGTGAGTGCCAGCCTATTTCCGCATGAGGTGGTCAGAGTGAGGCACACTGATTGACGAGGAACAGTGATGGAGAACTGGGTAGCAAGGTGAAGGGGATGTTTATATAGGATCCCTTTTTGTTTAGTTTTTTTGTTTGTTTGTTTTGGTTTTTGTTTTTCGAGACAGGGTTTCTCTGTGGCTTCCGAGGCTTTCCTGGAACTAGCTGTTGTAGACCAGGCTGGTCTTGAACTCACAGAGATCCACCTGCCTCTGCCTCCTGAGTGCTGGGATTAAAGGCGTGCGCCACCACCCGCCTGGCCTATATAGGATCTTTTATAGAACAGACACTGCTCTTGGGCACATCAAGTAAACCAAGACTACCACCACCTTCAAGGAGCTGATATTCTAGCATACAGGAGAGAGATGATAAATGTATTGAAGAGATTATGTTGAAGAGATTAAAGATGATGAAGAAGTAAGTAATCCCTGGGTGAGATGCAGGAGGAGTTGAGGAATTAAAGATGATGAAGAAGAAGGAAGTAAACAGGCTAGGGATCTAGACTCCCTGGGTGGGATGAAGGAGGAATTAGCAGAATCTTCAGAGCCAGCTTCATTGAGAAGGTTAGGTTTGAGCAAAGCCTGGGGGGTGAGGGAGGTAAGCAAATGCTCACCTGTGTAGTTAGAGCTGCAGACACTGCTCTGCTCTGTCAATCACCTGAACCTGGTTAACCCCACAGCTAAACTGCTAGCTCAATGAGGGCAGGCACTGGAACCAAGACAGAAAACTGCCATCTTACCACTTTTGGGAGAAGAACTACAAGTTAATGTAATTAATTTAAGTATTTACTGTAATTAAATTAAATTCACCAGTTGTATGACCAAATCCTGTGTTTCTCTTTGAAGCTTGATTTTGTAGGCAAAGACATGTCACTGTTTTCTTAGTCCTGCTCTATGGGTATTCAGGCCTTAAACCTGAACTTAAGAGAGAATGGCTTTGATAGAGACATGGTTAAAGTGTGTTCTCTCTGTGTCCTGTGTGTTGGACATGAGAGAGAATGCTGGTTTTCACATTGGAGTTAGAGAGTAACTTGAAAGTAAGGCTAACAGTAAGAGATGAAGGGAGGAATGTGCTTCCAAAACCTCATCTTAAATTACATTTTTGTTAAGTAAAATTTATTGAAAGCTTCTAAAAATAGAGGTTATAATACATAGGGTTTTTTTTACTATGAAAATAAAATGTTTTGTTGGATGAAATATTATAACTGTTTACTATTTTATAAGTCATCTGGTTAAGATCTTACTTAGTATTTATTTTTCTTACAGTTCCAAAATAAGTATGTTTTAAAACTGTCTGAAAAGAAAGCATGGTTTCGATGATGGGTGTGAGTCCCTGAACATAGCTGGGAGCAAATTATTTCAGAATGTCTTTCTACTCTCTAGAAATGTGAAAGCTAGGAAAGAAATCCTTAAAGTATTTCAACATGGAGAAGGCAGATGAGATGGGATGGTGGTCAGCATGGGGGCAGATTCTATACTTAGGTGTCACCACAGCCTTGCACAGATCTCTAGTCTACTTCCTCTTTTACACAAGTTAAACATTTTTACTTTTATCATTTCCAGTGGTTTTGATAAAGATACATAG
The DNA here is from genome assembly GCF_003668045.3 of Cricetulus griseus. Lineage (NCBI taxonomy): Eukaryota > Metazoa > Chordata > Mammalia > Rodentia > Cricetidae > Cricetulus > Cricetulus griseus. The sequence goes on from NC_048598.1 coordinate 133,514,000, forward strand.
GATGGAATGAAGGTTAGCTGATTTTTTTTTTCAGTTTTGCTTTCAAAAATTAAAAGTTTCACTTCTGAACTTTAAATTGTGGTTTTGGACAAAGAACACAGGAAAAGAAAGACGAAGTCTATTAAAAGTGTGATACTTATGTGTTCAGGGCTTCCTTAGCAATTTGACAACTTCCCCAGCTTCAGGTAACCCAGAGTGAGCACTTGGGACCACTTTCAGTGTTTGTGCAAGTTAGAGTACTTTTACAAGGCTTTTGCTTCCTGATTTTGCAAAGTACTAGTTAAGTTGTAGAAAGCCTATGACCTTTGAAAAGGGCAAAAATGTATGGCTAATGTAACGATATTTCCCTTGAATATCATTATCACCCTGGGAGCTGTCTGGTGGCCAGGTCTATCCTCACAGGTGTTTGAACTCATGAATCATAGTAGCCCCCACCTTCCAACATTTTACAAAAATAAAATCGGATTAAAATGACTAAGAGTGACTAAATGTTTGTATAACCCTCCAGTACATTATTCGTTTCGCACAGTAATCCTATGAAGTCGGTGAAACAGATGTATATTCATCCCTATTTTATTCAAAAAGAAACTTATGTCTGCCCTGTTGGTAGATTGCACACTGTTAGGGCTTGAATCTAGACCCAGTTTCTTCTTTTGTTTTCTTTATCCCAGGCTTCCTGGAAACTGCATCTTTCAATTCATTAGTTAACATTTAAGTACACAGCCCTTCACACACTGCCCTTGCACATGATAAGCTCTATACAAATTGCGGTGAGGCTTGGCAGGCTCCCTCCCCTGCTGAGAGGTGCAGGGTTTTACAGGACTAATGTCCTACTATGCACATAAGCACCAGTTTGCAAAAGCACTTCCTCCTGGTTTTTCTGTGGTCATCTCTCACCCTCAGCTTTCCAGGCTCAGTGTTCTTTTCTTTTGCTAGCCAGACTGCTGCTATCCACCAAACAATACCAACACCACCGGCAGGAAACTGTCCCCTCAATTTTGTGGTTGTTGGACCCCTTCCTGCTTTGCTTTCTTTTGCCCTCTTTGTTTTGGAACTTTGGATTTGTGGCTACTATTTATTACTGAAGTTATTGGGCCCCATAGGCTAGGTTGTAAGATTATAAATTAAACAAAATGTTTAATTTTAGGCAGGATCTTGATTCTGCAGCAAAGAGTACTTGTTTGTTCTGTGGAAAATAGGACTGCCTGAGCAGACTTCCAGGGTGAGCTTGTGAACCAGGGTGCCATCTCTGTCCCTCACACCCATGCAACCTCCAGCTCCACTTTGGCTACCTCATATCTTCCTCCCCACCCCTTTAATCCTTCTTGTCATTAAAATCAATCCATTGTGAGTGTGTGTGAGCGAGAGAGAGACAGAGACAGAGAGACAGAGAGAAGGTGTGTATGTGAGGGTGTGTAAGTCTGTGTGAGAGTGTGTGAGTCTGTATGAGTGTGTGTGTGTGGTGTGAGAGAGAGGGAGGTGTGTGAGAGAGACTGTGTGTGTGTATGTGAGAGAGAGAGAGTGTGTGTGTGTGTATGGGGGAGAGAGAGAGAGAGAGAGAGAGAGAGAGAGAGAGAGAGAAAGGGGGGAATGATTTTTTTTTTTTTTTTTTTTAGACATTTGAGACAGGTCTTACTCTATAGCTTGGTTGACCTCACACTCTCAGCCCTCCTGCCTCCACTCTGAGTTGTGGGGTCACGGTGTGTTACCATGCCCTGTGTGGATTAATACATTGTAAAACAAGCAATTTGTAATGAATGACCAAGAACTCTGTAGCTGTGGTAGAGCTGCTTGGGACTGCTGTGGGTATTTCTGCAGTAGTGCAGGCTCCAGGGTGGGACTCACAGTCTACGTGGATAGGCGGCTTTCTCTTTAATATTTAAAAAAAAAAAAAAAGTAATAGAGGTTCATTTTAGAAAACTGAAACACGAAGAAGTGAGAATTTCTTTCTTGTGTTTTCTTTACCAGTAGGAAGACATTGTTACATATCATCCTATACTTCAGATATTCCTATTAAGAACACAAGTCTCCTGCTAATTGTCAATTTGAACAGCCTAGAGCAGTGGTTCTCATCCTGTGGGTCCATTATCTTATATATCATATATTTACATTATGACTCATAACTAGCAAAATCACAGTTATAAAGTAGCAATGAAATAATTTGATAAATAATTTTATGGTTGGGGGTCACCAGAATTTGAACTGTATTAAAGGGTCGAAGCATTAGGAAGGTTGAGAAGCACCGGTTTAGGATTATCTGAGTGAGTCTCAATTGGGGGATTGCTTAGTTCAGATTGCCTCATGGACACATCTGTGGGGTATTTTTTAAATTGCTAATTGATGTCCAATGGCCTAGCCCACTGGGGGCATCCTCTTTCAGTGATGGATTCTAACCTGGAGTTGTAAACCAAATGATTCCTTTCCTCCACAAATTGTTGTTGGTCAGGATGTTTAATCACAAGTACAGAAAGAAACTAGAACAACAGGTATAAATGGTAGCCTAGACATTATGTGTAATCATTAAAATGTTAGTTATATTTGGGATGTTTCTTAATTAGTGGGCCAAACTTTTAGTTTCAGCAAATATTACATATTTAATATCTTGAATTATTTCTTTATATGGTTGTACAATTTTTTCTCGTGTGAGTGAGGTGGTGTGTGTGTGTGTGTGTGTGTGTGTTAGGGTACCCTCCTTACCCTGCTGTAGTTCAAGTTAGTCCTGAACTCCCAATTCTCCTGTCTAAGTCTCCCAAGTGCTAAGATTAAAGACAGCACCACCATGGCATGCTAGCTTTTTTCCCTTCAAAAACATGTAGATGTTCTTTTTCTTACATGTATGTGTGAACGCCTGTATGCACATATGTACACCATGTGCACGCACAGCACCAGAGGAAGCCAGAAAAGAGAGTCAGATCTCCTGAAACTGGGTTACAGTTCCCCAGGTTACAGACAGATGTGAGCTGTCATGTGGGCTCTGGGAACCAAACCTGGGTCCTCTGCTAGGTCACAAAGTGTGCTGATACCTTGTGCCATCTCTCTGGCCTTCCGCTAGTTTTTAATCCATTATATAGTTCCTTGTTATAAACAAAGCTCTGGTCAGTATCCACGAACAAATTCTTTTCATGCTTCTTTAATTATTTAAGTACATTTCTAGAATCAAATTTTCTATGTTGTTTTAAAGTTTTAGTGAATTTTGACCATTGTCTCTAAAAGAGTTGGACCCATCAGCAGTGGCTAAAAGTTCATATCTTTCCCACTTTACAAGTTAAGCCCTTTTTGGCCAGCAAGATCCTCGATGGGTAAAAGCGATTGCTGCCAGCTTCACCACCTGAGTTCAGTCCCCAGCACCCATGTGCTTGAAGGAGAGGGTCTATTTCATAAATTGTCCACTGTATCATACATGAGCACATATGCACACTAAATGAATAAATTATTTTAAAGTTAAGCTTTTCTTTTCCTTTGTCTTTATGACCTCCAGGTAATAATAGTTCAACTTGGGTGGACCTCTGAAGCAGCTTGCCTCTCAGTAAAACCAGTATCTAGTAGAAGAGTTAGTCTTTTCAGAGCCAATTAGTTTCCTAGCAGACTGAGCAGAGGCTGCAGCTGCCTGGAGATAAAAATTATGGTGATATAATATTCATGATTTATTAAAGCTTGCCTGAAGGTTCAGAATGCAAAGCCAGCCACATGCCAGAGAGGCCAGGCAGTGGTGGCACACACCTTTAATCCCAGGACTCAGGAGACTGAGGCAGACGGATCTCTGTAAGTTCAAGGCCAAACTGAGCTACAGGAAACTGATCCAGTCTAAAAGAGAAACAGCTCACTCATACCAAGGTGATCTCAGCACTAAGGATCACATGCCTTTAATCCAAGCACCTGAGAGGTGGGAACAGGAGTGATATAGCTGGGCAGAAAAAGGAATATAAGGTGGGAGGAGACAGGAACTCTGACAATTTGCCTCTGAGGATTTGTGGAGACAGGCTCAGACAATTAGGTCTTGAGGTAGAGATTAAGAGCTAGTTATGGGATGCTTTCCTCCTCTGATCTTCAGCTTGAACCCCAACACCTGTCTCTGGGTTTTTATTTGTGCTACAAAAAGTCATGTCCTCCAGGTCTGGTGTCTGCACCAGATGGGGTCCCAGCACCGAGAGGAAAAATAAACACAGGCTCCCATATCTAACCCAGAAGCCTTTTCCAATTGACCACAGCTTGCTTTTCTCCAGTGGAGTCTCACAGTTTCAATGGGTACACACCACTCTTAAGGCCAGGCCCCATTCCCAGCAATGATGGCCAACACAAAACAAACTCATTCTAATTTTGGAGGGTTTTTTGGTCTCATACTGCTTTGTCTAGGCCTTTTTTTTTTTTTTTTCTTCCTTTTTACCATACCCCATAGGTCTTTTTAAATATGTTTCCCAGTTTTGTGATTTTAGAGGGGACAGCCATAATCAGAATACAGTGTATGAAAAAAATCTATTTTCAATTAAAATAAAATTTAAAATATCATGTGATCAGATTTTGGCTTAATGAATCTGAATTTGTCTGCCTAATTGTGGGAGAAACCCTGCTAGTGCGGATTTCTCCCGTGACAGGACTTCCTGTCCAAATTTGTTCAACTGTGTGGAAGTAGGCATGTCAGAAACTGCAGAGCTTAGTTCTTACAGTGAAGGAATCTCTGAAATGGGTGGATTGGGAGGTGGGGAGTAAATATGTGTGATTAAGCTAGGTGTACCAGTGCCTGACCTCAGACTCAGCAGGCAGAGGCCTGGGGGGGGGGGGTGATGGATGCAAGTCCAAAGCCAGCTGAGGCCACTCAGTAAGTCCAGGCCTGCTTGGGCTACAAAGAGAGACCTTGTCTCAAATAAGTAAAACAAAAAATGGTATAATTTTGGCTCAGAATAGAGCCTAGTATTCACAAAGCCCTGGTTCATTCCCCAGCACTGTATGAATGGGGCTTGGGGTGCACCCTGTAATCCCAACACTGGGCAAGGAGAATAAGAAATTCTGTTAGACCAGTGACTGAGAGGTCGGAGGGTGGGGCTAAGTGTTGAAATCAGCAGGAATGGTGGCAAAGAGGAGTGGAGAGTAAATTGCTGAAGGAGAAAAGGATGTATGTCTAGAAGTTAGTAAGTAATGGCTACCAGAAAACAGAGGGTGGTGCAGTCTGTCCCCAGCTGCAAAGCATCCTTACCTGTCACCATCTCACACATTGACTTCTTGGAACTGCCCATCTGGTCTCCTGTCTTTGAGCTGTTGCATGGAACTCTGCCACCCATAACCCTGTAACAGTGCCCTTCCCAGGAATCTTTCCTGTGGTCTCATTTTGGATTTATTTTCCCCTCTTGGAAAGTTTTTCTCCAGTCTACTGTACCTGGGATGAGGATATTCCTGTGGTGTATTGGCCATCTACATCTGTATCTCCTCCACCAGTAAAACTCCCCAAAGCCAGCACAGGCTTTATTATGTCACTATTGCGTGTAACAGTGCCTAGTACTTAGTAAGTGCTCTGTAGTGTTGTGGTATGAATGGACTTGTTAAAAAATAATATCCTTAAAGAATTGGGTATAGAACTTTAAAGTATGAGGCATCATTGATTAGTTCTTTTGTGTGTGAACTAGCTACTATTCCTTTTTTAAGCCTTATATATGCTATGTTGCTGTTTTTGTAGTATAATTCCAGTTCTTAAATTTGAGGTCTGCAATCCTGACCCTAACAGACACTTACTGGACACTAGAGATAGCTTACGGATATTGAGACTCCTGTTTTCCAATTATTAAAAAATATTTGGAGAAAGAGGGTATATATAAGATCAAAGTCTCAAGTTGGCTTCATGGAGTTTTGTAATCCTAAAAATATTCAAGAAGAAAGGTAATTTGGAGTAAAGGTGAGGTATCTAATGTGAAGAACAGTAAAGTCTGTTTAGTAGGAATTTATCTTATTTCCATTTAATGATATCAGTACCAGCTGGTAAGCATTAACTAAGGTGTGTGACTGTACTAACTACATTGTATTGGACACCCGGGTGCTTGCCTGCTTATTATACCAATAACCTACTCAAATAGGAATTAGTAACACACTGGCATTTCTTTGTAGAGTTGCTGTGGGATTTTTGTTCCTTTTATAAGCAGTGCAAGATCTTCAGATTCTGCATGTTAGTTTAAAAAGGAGTAGTATACTGGGCAATAACTTGTTGGAGGGGAATGTTGTACTTTAAAATTCAGTATTCTCAAATCCAATACTCCTTTAAATTATATTGTGTAATTACATAGTTAAATTTCTGAAAGATCTCTTGATTTGAATTGAATCTGAAGTCTCTGTGTGTGTGCATGTGCGCCCTTCCCCTCCCCCTCCCAAAGCCTCTTTGCCTTTCATTATAAAAGAGCCTGGTACTGCTTTCTGTTTTAAAAATCCAGCTGGAAAATTACAGAGTACAAACATTTGCCCATCAGTTCTTCCTTTGGAGAGGACAGAAATATGTTTTCCAAGTGCAAACTGACATTTGAATAGTCCTGTCGGTAGAAGTTGTAGTTTGTGGTTCTTTACGTTTACTTCTGTGACTACATATATTCAGGCTTCTACACAGTGTAGCTGAGTTTTAAAATACCATCTTTCTGTGGTTCCATAGTTGTTTTCAAACTTTCCAAAGCCGTGTTTCTTTCTGAGCAACTCTGGGGGAAAAAAAATCCATGAGTCCTTGGGCCTTCCTTTTTCATTGGGTCCAAAGGAAACGCCACTTCCCCAAACCCCAAAAGACAGTCCAAATACCCAGAAATGAGCTCAACCAGGACTCTAGGAGGGTTTGTAGCAGTTAAATAAAAGCTGTCTACCCTTAGTTAATATAAAGGTTTGCTCTTAGCATTGTGCTTCCAGTGTTTCATCTTCACACACAACACCTTGACGGCCGCAAGAGTCCTCTGCATGTCACCTATTTATTTCTAATCTAACCACTTGGTAACATGTTTTACTTTGGATTTTGTTGTAATTGTTTGGTTAGTATTGGCATGGAGGTTGTGGTTTTAGTAGTTTTTCCTATTTCTAAAGCTTTGCCTTTTAATATCATAGGTGGGATTATATGTAGAGCTTATTATATTTATATTTATAGCTTCTTCAGATGGCTTCTTATTTTCCCATCTGTATCTAAGGTTCCTCCATCCGTGTTCACGGCTATTTGGCTCGTGTTTTTTTAATGCCAGTAGATGCATCAGTTATCCATTTATCTATTGAGTGACACTGTGAATGTCACCTGTCTAATTCCATTATGGACTGGCTGCTGCTAATGTTTGTATGTAGAAGCAAGTCCTCATTTCAGTTGGGTACATGCCTAGAAGCAGAGATTGCTAGGTCATATGCTGAGACTGTTTAGCTTTGTAAGAAACAGGCACATTTTCAGTGTCCGTGTCTGTGCATGTGTACTCTTAAAATTCCATCTAACCCAGGCCGGGGAGATGCTCAGCACTTAAGAGCACTTCAGGAGGACCTGGATTTGAATCTCAGAACCCGAATGGCAGCTCACAGCTAGATGTAACTCCAGTGCCAGGAGATCTGAATCCCTCTTCTGACTTCTGTGACCACCAGGCATGTGAGTAGTGTTCAGCCATACATGCAGGCAAAACACCCATACACAGATAATAAAAATAAACCTTGAAAAAATTTAAGCAAAGCCTGGAAGCATGTACTCTAAACCGTCAGCAGTAGTCAATGAGGAGGTCAGATGGGATGGAGAAGACTACCATATTTGCTGACTCATTTTAATTTTTTTTTACAACAAAATCTGACTCTGTAATAAATTATATAGCCTTTCCCTCCAAATTTCTCTTTAATTTGTGGAAATAAAAATAGCAGTCAAACAGCATAAGCAAGAACAAAGTGGTTCAGTATGTTTTCAGTCTCATAGTATGTCCTAGTGTCAGGAGATTGGATTATATCATTCTGGTATTCACAGTACTGGCAGGACACCTACCAAGTGTCAGCCCTCCAAAGGCTCATGTCCTGGGGACTACACACTGAACTGGCCATGAGATACCAGCAAGACTTGGAATAATGAATATCCTGAAAGTAGTTTGTGGTTGGAATTGTATTAGTCAGTCCGTGTCTCATGCATCCAACCTTGTGTTTCTTACCTAAGACTCCTGGCTTTGAATGTTACTTAACTGCCATTTTGTGGTTTTATGTGGTACTTTCTGGTGTTCTGTTGCCTCCTTTCTTAAGCCCTTCTTCCAGGTAAGGGATTTCTACTCTGCCTGTAGATGCTTTCCTGTGTTCTATAGAATTCCAGTGATAAGTCTAAAAGATTACCTTAGAGAAAGAATGCAAGTCAAGAAACGTGCTGGCATGCAAGCGCGAAAGCAGCTGGTTTGCCACAGGCGGATAAGAGAAGAATTTAGTCTGAACTTGATTTTATCCCATCCTTCAAAGTAATTTTACACATGTTGGAAAGGTTCTGCCTGTGTGTGTGTGTGTGTGTGTGTGTGTGTGTGTGTGTGTGTGTGTTTGTGTTTGCAGATTATTTAAAAGAAATTTTCTGTGGATTAAGTTCAACTTTTAAGTTTTTTTTAAGATTTTAAAACATAATAATTCAAATTCTGTGACATTAAAAATAAGGACCTAGGAATGTAGCTATCTAGCATGATCTGTTCCCACTAGACATGCGTCAATGAATGGATGAATAAGATCCTCATAGGAACCATTAATTCGAAAGATGATTTTATTAGTGGATTTTTCAATTAATGTCATTAGTGTTACTAAATACTTTCTCAAGTACCTGTTTCATGTTATAAAGCGGAGAGGAGAGCACTCTTTCTGGAGAGAAGTCCTGGCACCTGTCACAGTTTGTTGTTCTGAACCTGATCCTTGCCTTTGGCAGCTTGGCCTTAGACAGTCATTTGATTTTACTGAGCTGAATCTTTTTATGACTAAATTAGTTGAATTAAATAACCAAAGCACTCTGCAGACCATAAAATAATACAGGTGTAATTGCCATCATTGTTGTGGAATCTGCCTTCTAATAATATATTTTATAATCCACTGAGTAAGAATCTCTGGAGGTCATTAACTGCTTATTCTGTAACCTCTTACCGTGTCTTCTGTTCCCGGGTCTCATGGCATGAGGACAGCCCCAGGATATATGAACCAGTCTTCCTACAACCCAGGAGATATTGAAATGCTGAATGTAGTAAGAGCTCCAAGACCTGAAATTAATGGATAGTCCTTTTTTTTATTATTATTCAAGGACAAAAAAGATGGTGCCGGGGATGTCATAAAGCTCTCTCTGTTCCTGTTTTTTCTAAATATTTTCATGGTTTTAGGAGGGGCGACTGCAGATGGGGGAATTAAAATGAGTGTTCTTACTTCACCTCAAGAGGAATATGTGAACTCATCAATGTACAGTTGGAGCTTCAGTGTTGACAATGATTGTGTCTTCTCTTCAGCTTTTCTGTCTTTCCCATCTTCCCACCGCTCTTTCTCGGCCTCTGGCTCATTCTAAAGGCATCTCCGCTAACTTTCTCCTCCCTGAGTCTTTGTTCTTCCAGTCCCCTTCCTTTTTCTTATTTTTCTAATTATATGATTTACCCAACCCAGCAAATTACCAAAACCATTCTGACCTCTTTTATTGTGTAGTACTTATTTTTATGTCAAAAGTTGTCATTTAAATCTTATATAATGGGTAAAAGTGTCATAAGAAATTACATTTAATTTTCACATACAGAATACAACTGGTCACAATGAAAATGAGCTCTGATAGTAATGATAAGAATATAATGTTATGGTGTTTTAAACGTTTGTGTAAACAGCTTTAAGTATTCATAAGTTTTGGCATGAAATTCTTTTATCTTAGAAACCATTTGTAAGAAATAATTTAAATAGTGAAAAGATATATAGACTCAATAAGGATGTATACCATTTGTGATATTAGTAGGAACTGCAAATGAACTATTATATGGACTATTTCAAAATAGCTACTTAAGATTATATAGCAGGTAGAAAGTATATTATTTTTAAAGCAATAAAAATTTCTACCTACACTAGATCCTGGTAGAATACATATACCATCCAAGGTGATAAAGAGTATAATTCGGATTTTTCCAATCAGCATGTGTGTTAGATACCATATGACACTTAAGAACAAAGTGTGCTTTTATGGCTCTGTTTTCCAGGTTCTTTTCCTCTTTCATGTCCTGCATCAAACATATTTTAGAGCAGTGTGGGAGCAAAGGCATTTTAAGTCACATATCTTTTAAGCTAAGAATTCCATGTACAGGTTGCTTTATTGATAAAGTGATACATGCTAAAAATATTTGCAGGGATATTCATTGTAGCACTAATTGTAGTTTGTCCAGGATCATTATAAAATGGTGATTTTTCTACTAAGGATTTGTATGAAGGAAATAATCAAAGCTATGAATAGATATAATGCTACGATATATTTATCCTTTGTATAATTACAGAGTGTTAAAATCCTAGAAGTGTAGCAGTAGTGAGTTGGGTATAAACTATGTATCCTGTTGGTGGCAGCACTGCCAATGTTGTAGAAGACTGTAATAGGATCATCATGCTTCATCACACATGTGCACAGTCACATTCATGTACACATGGGGAGAGGAAGCACAGGAAAGGCTGCTTTTCTCTGGGTACTTAGATATGAATCATTTAGATTTATTTTCCATTTAGTGGCTTGTGGTTATGATTATAGTATAAAATAAACATGAAGGTTTTGTTTTTGTGGTTTTAGCCGTATGGAAATTTTATTTGTTTATTCATTTATTGAAATACTTGGCTCTCTCTGCTGCCAGCCTGCTCTCAGATCCTGAGTTCAAGTGATCATTTCTGCCTCCCAGTAGTTAGGACTGCAGCTTGTGCCCTGGGACCCAGATCTTTTGTTCATTGTGTAAGCCAACTCATGATAATCGTACATGCCTGTAAGGTCAGGACTGACAAATGGGTACATTGCATATGCACAGGTTAGGGTAAGGCTACCTGACACTTGAAACTTTTGTGATTTCTTTGTGGAAACAAAATCTATTTAATGCACAGCACATAGTTATCTGTTGTCACTGTATTGTGCAATAGAACACCAGAATTATTTCCCCCACTTAGAAATATTTGTTTCCCCCTGAGAAATAATACTGAGAAAATAACCCACATATAATGAAAAAATATTGTAGGAAACATACTAAAATATTTAAACAGTTGCTGTTTTCAGTTGCTGTTTTTGAGAAGTGGGACTAAAGCAATTTTTAAAAAGACTTTTGTGTCTTTTCTATATTTTTCCTTAATAAGGAAATGAGTATATCCATTTTACTGGTAAGAAGATTTAGAGTTTTGTTTTGTTAAAAGCATGGTTGATTTTAGGGTAGTATCTTGTAATATTTATACACCTAACAAACTTGAATTTTTCTATTTTTATTTTTAGGCCAGAAATGTACATACAGGAGAATTAGCTGCAGTGAAAATCATCAAGTTGGAGCCTGGTATGTATTTGTATAGTGTGTATGTGTGTGTTGCTAGGGATTAAGCCCTGCCTTGTGCGGCTATGTATTAAAATACTTTATACATTTTTGAGCAGTTTTTTATATAGCTATAAGACTTACATGCATATTCTATATTTCTTTCTTTTTCTTCTTCCTAAAATAAATCTTTGTGTTCTTTCAGGTCAATAGAATATCCCCAATATGATCATATTAGTTGCATCAAAGATAGTCAAAGTCAAAAGACACTCAAAGTCATTTTTAATGAGACAGTTTTGTTGCTAAAGGGAATTTGAGATATATTCAAAAAATTATAAGCTTCATCGACTCACAGTGACTAATTTTCTTTTGCAATTATAGTGAACATTGTAACTTCAACTTTAGCTGTTAAAAAGTGTAATTAGAAGTCACAGAGACAGCCCTAATTAAGCTCTGGGGGACACTAAAATAAAACCAAAACTAGTAAATAGGGGAAAGAGACTATAGGCAGGAAGACAGGGCTGATGAGGGTGGAAGAGAAATAGGAGGCGGAAAGAGAATGGCCAGACTCTGTGGTGTACATGCATGAAGCAGTGAAAAAAAAATTACCAATAAAGATGCATTTAACTTTTTTAATTAAGAAAGTAGTTATTGGCTAATTTAAAGAAAGAGTCAGTTAATGTCAAGGTAATGATATTCTGTGTATAAGCTGTTCCCTGATTGACTTAGTTTTTCATAAATCCGGATCTCGGTTCAATGCTTTTTTATCAGCACCTAGTGTTTCAGAAGAGCATCTTCAAACACACGGGGAGATCTGTTTTGAAAACAAAATGCATATAGAGCTAGCCAGTCCCTGAAAGTGTCTGATGAGAGGGACTGCAGTCCTAGATAGAGCAGGGGGATGAGAGTGGTGGTCTGTTCATTGGCTGCTTTATACACTGAGACATGATAATGTGTGTTATAATTATGAGGGATTCTTAATTTGAGCGCCTCTTATATTTCAAATACACTTTAGGATCACCATCCCTATTACTTGAGTAGATAGATGATACTGTGAAGTAGCCTGCTTTGGAACAGTTTAAAATCAGATTTTCAGATATGATGACACAATACCTTTTCTTGTGACAGAAATTATTGTGATATTTCAGAATTCTTCTACTATTGCACATGATAAGTATAGACTGATCTCCAAGATGTCACTAAGTAAATGGGACTATGAGCAGACTCCCTGGAGTGGCTGTTTGAGTCAGTGCTTCACATGGTGTCCAAGGGCTGGGGATAGTCTACGTTCTTGGCTGGGCTGTCAGAGGAGTACATGGGGCTGGGTTTTGCTCTGATTGACTGTGTGTGACTTACTTTTCATTATAATTCACATTAATAAGTATATTTTTTAAATCTGCAAGTCTCACCAGCAAACTGTATGTTGTGAATAGTATAGAAAATTGATTCAATAAAGACAAAAAAAAATCAAGGCTAAGGAGATGGCTCATTATATAAATTAGTTTCCTTGCAAACATAAGGACAAATGTTTAGATCCCTAGCATCCTCAAATGCTGGGTGGGTGTGGAGACTTTACTGTGATCCCAGCACCATAGAGACAGAGCAAGGATCCTGGAGCAAGCTGGCTAGCTAGGCTAGCTGAATCAATAAATTAAGTTCAAATGAGAGACCCTGCCTCAGTGTATAAGGTGGCAGGCCATCAAAAAAGACACCCACTGTCAATCTCTGATCTATATACATGCATGCACAAATGTATGCACACCAAAGAAAAAGAGAACTGTGTCATGCATGGTGCTGGTGTTTAGCTTAGTGGTTAAATGTAGGATCATAAATTAAGACTATAAAAGGCTGGAATTCTCACTTCCTTGTTTTGTAAAAGCCCTAGGTTTCATATTAGAGGTCACTTAGGAAGACTAATGTTTAAACTCCCTCCTTCAGTAAATATTGACAATGTGATCTTAGTATTTCTCCATTTTGTTTCTATGTGTGTATGACACGTGTGTGTGTGTGTGTGTGTGTGTGTGTGTGTGTGTGTGTGTGTGTGTGTGTGTAGGTTGGCCTGTATTGTTCATCACTGTATACAGAGCTTCTGGGGATTCTCCTGTGTCCACTTACCATCTCACTGTAGCACTGGGATTATAGACACATGTAACCACACCTAGCCCTATATAGGGTTCTAGGGATTTGAACTTAGGTCCTCTGTTTGTGCAGCAAATACTTTTACCCAGTGAGCCATCTCCTCAATATTTGACCATTTTTATGTTTAGTTGATTTACTTGTCATCTACTATGCCTGCCCTCTGTCAGGTTCTTTTCTTTATTACTGATTGTTAGATGTTGTCCGCACTTTGAGCACAGTGACTCGTCACTTCTGGAAGCATCCCAGTTTGTTCTTATCTTTGTACTCTACTTTCGGTATTTTTCTTCTTTGCATAGAGAGAGAGACGTCTTTTTCTTGTTGTCAGTCTTCCCTTTCTTTGTTCTTGTCTTTCCAATTTTTAGGCCTTTTCTGTTAGATAATTATATTTTAAAAATTAACTGAAATTTTTAATAGTTGTCTCCTTTATCTTATCCATCAGAGCACTTCTGTTCTAAGCAGTGATCAAGCTTTAGGTGTGTGTTTGCTTTTTGAACTGCTAAAAGGTTTCCCCAACCATTATTGCCAAAGTTCTCTTTATTACAGGTTTGAAGGTATGTTGGTTGGTTTTGTATCATGATACAGTGGTTTCTGCTTTCTTTTTCAAGTTCAGTAACATCCTGGTTTTGAGTAAAGTAACTTTTTTATTACCTATTAAAATCCTCTTTTATTTTTCAAGTGTTTGCTTTTTGTTTATTTTATTACAATAAAATTAACTCTTTTTGTTTTGGTCAAGAGGCAGGAGTCTCATTATTTGCCTAGGTGGTCTCAAACTCCTGCTTTCAAGCAATCCTCCTTAGCTTCCCAAGTAGTTACACCTCTGCTGTCTGCCACTTATAGAGGAACTTCTTAAATCTCGTACACAGTTTTGTCTCTGGCAGTCTTATAGAACTAACATCAGTTCTGGTAGTTTTCTCATCTTTAAAGTTACTTTTACATGTACATGTATTATAGATAATGATGGTTGGCTCCAGACTTCCAGATTTTAGGATGGGGCTTTCATTGTTACATATTAAGCATTAAGGGCCGGCAGTGTTGGTTGGCCTGCGTGTGGTGGTTCTGCCCACTTCACCTTGCCTTTGACATTGTTTGCTTAATGTATTTTTGTTTTTGTCCATTAGCTCATAAAAGTTCTGATTACATCTTCATTTCTGAACAGCTGTTTGTTGATTCCTTAGTGCATGAGAGATCCATTTAGAGTATAGGAATGTAGAAGAGAACAACAGGGCAAGGACTTGAATTTGCATTTCACAGGGGGAGATAGAGCAAAGGAATTAATGTATGCTTCGGTGTTTGGTCATATTGGTCAGTGGCTTCTGCTGTTTTCCTTTGACTCCTGTGCTCTATCCTCAGGTATTCACTCCATGCTCCCATCACTCCGTGCTCCCAGTGCTCTGTCTTCATTCACTTCATGCTCCCAATGCTCTGTCCTCATTCACTTCATGCTCCCAATGCTCTGTCCTCATTCACTTCATGCTCCCAATGCTCTGTCCTCAGGCATTCACTCCGTGCTCTCCTTAGCCTGACTTTAGCCTTGATGAGCTATGGTAGTGCCAACTCCGTTTGACATGTTTTACTTATGTCCACCTATCCCATTGAGTCAGTTTAGCATATGTAGGCCTAGCATTTTGTATTTTGGTGGGGGGAGGGTGGGGGATGTTTTTGTTTTTTGAGACAGGGTTTCTCTGTGTATTTCTGGCTGTCCTGGAACTCACTCAGTAGAGCAGGCTGACTTTGAACTCAGAGAGATCTGCCTGCTTCTGCCTCCTGAGTGCTGGGATCAAAGGCATGAGCCAGCACCACCCAGCTCCATTTTGTACTTTAATAGGTTTTAAGTCATTGGGATTTTGTTTGTTGTCTGTTTTTGTTTTGTTTTGTTGGCATTTTACTTGGAAAAAATAAAATTTGTTTATTTTGTGACCTGATCTGAATCTATCTTCTTGCAATAGATGAGTCCATCAATATATTATTTAAAGAATGTTTGAGTTCACTTCTGGCATTTGGCTTTTTTGTGTTTATTTTCTTGTTTTGTGCCTAATCTTTCCTGTAAGTTTTGTTTTGAATCATACCTGGCAGAGCATCTAAAATGCAGATTGTGGGTCCCTCATCTAGAATTTCTATTGTTTTGGGTTTTTGTTGGCTTTTTTTTTTTTTTTTTTTTTTGTGGCTGGGAATTTATTTTTGCTGCTGATAATTTATTTGGAAGAAACAATCTAGCTTTATCAAAAGATGATTTATGGAGCTTTGAAGTAATAGAATTAAATTTGCACAGCTTTATTAAGAAATTAAACAGGGGTCTGGAGGGATCACCCATGGTTAAAAGCACTGGTTGTTTTTCTAGCATTCCCAAGTTCAGTTCCTGGCACCCACACAGTGGCTCACAGCCATCTCTAACTCATGCTTAGAAAGATCCAGTGCCCTCTTCAGCCTTCATTAACACAGCACTCATATGGTGCACATACATGAATGCATACATACATACATACAGGCAGAACACTCATACAATTTAAAGTCATTTTTTATAAATAGTTACCATCTTTCTAACCTTCTTATAAATGTAATGACCAGTTATCCAGAGTTAGCTTTCTATTTATCTAGATTCAGTTGGTATTTTCATGTCATGTCTTTGCTATTCTGACCTATCCTTATGTCATTAGTTCACCATAGTCTTGGGCAGCTGAATATTTGGTCCACAGTTGGTGGTGCTCTTTGGGGTGCTTAGGAGGTGTGGCTTTGTTGGAGAATGCAGGTGGGCTTTGAGAGTCTAAAGATGCATGCCATTTCATGTTTTCTATTTCTGCTTCCTGCTGTGGTTCAAGATGTGAGCTCTCAGCTGTTCTTGATGCCATGACTGCTACCTGCTACCATGGGTCCCTGCCGTGATGAACTCTTAGCTCTCTGGAACTGTAAATCTAAATAATCCCTTCTTCCTATAATTGCTTTGGTGTTTGTGCTAGTTAGGTTTTGTCAGCTTGACATAAGCTATCATCATTTCAGAAGCAGGAACCTCAACTGAGAAAATTCATCCCTCTCTGTTGGCCTGTGGGCAAGCCTGTGGATCATTGTCTTGATTAGTGATTGATGCGGAGGGGGCAGGTGCAGCTTACTGGGGTCAGTACCAGTTCTGGACAGTATAAAAAAGCAAGGTGATCAAGCCAAGAGGAATAAACCAGTAAACAGTCTTCTTCCATGGCCTCTGCTTCAGCTCCTGCCTCCAGCGTGTGGACCCGTGCCTGCGTGCACACAGGCACACACAGGCACACACAGGCACACACAGGCACACACACACACACACACACACACACACACACACACACAATTAAAAAAAAAACTAGTGTCAGTTTTCACAGTGCCCCCCTTTTCCTATTTTCTTTGCAGACATGTTTGTCTTTGGGCATCTTTCTTTTCTGTTTTATGTATATGTACATGCATTTGTGCTCGTCATCAGAGGTTGACTTGCTTCTGCTTGTTTCTAGTTGGTTCTGTACAAGTATTCTTTTTCCTCAGCTTTTCCATTGGACTCTACCAGCATTGTTTTATTGCTGTGTTGCCTAGGTATTCCTGTATTCATTTTCCCCCTTTCATTTCCTTAAAAGGTTAAAGCAGTGTTGTCTGAGATATTCTTGAAAGGGGATTCTTGTGGCTTTTGCATCCTGTAGTTACTTTCTTTTCATGACAAATTTTTGAGCAGAATCAATGTTTTTTTCTTTCGGCATTGTCAGTAAAGCCAAAGTAGATAGTGGTTCCCATGTTTTTGTAGCAGCCTGTAGGAATGTTAACTCAAAAACACAGTAACATGCTAATGAATTTTCCTAGTGTTAAGTTCAGATATTTTTAAAAATTCTGTAGACAGCATTATTTCAAAGTTGAATTCTTTATTTAGCTACTTAAGAAATTGCACTGAAGCCAGTATAATACAAAAGCACTTCCTTGTATTGATTTAGCAGATGAACTGGTTTAGAATTGTGTTAGACATGAAAAGGTAATTACTTGCCAGAATGACCAGAAAGAGCCTATGTCTGGTAGACCACAAACAAGATATGTTTATTATTAGTAAGTAAATGGAATGCCAGCTCTAGACTTAATAATAATTTTCCCTTTATAGTTAAAAATAGTGCTTATGATAATTTAGTCTTAAGTTTTGTTACAGTCTTACAGACTTGCCCTTGGCAATTTAATTTTATAATATGCCAGTCAAAATTTTTCTGAAACAGATTGCATTGGGGGCTTTTCTTAATGCTCATAAAAATGCTAAAGTAAACTTTAAGAATGAAGATAAACACAGAAAGTTGTTTGTTTCTTAGCCACAAAAGTGATTGTGAAAGAAAGTGAAATCCACTGTCTTTCTGTGGCTCTGTGTCCTTTTTGTCTTTCTTATATACAGAAGAATGATTATTTTCAGGAATGATTTGACTATTTCTGACTCATTTTTAGAGTTGCTACTGTGCTAACCAATGAGTCACCACCTTGCCCATAGTGACATGAGATAGTATTTGGCTTACTGTGCTCACCTCTGAAATATTGGTGCTACTGTTGTAAGCTTGAAACTGCAGTTTTCTGTTCTGTGCTCAGGCCCGAGAAACACCTTAGAAAGTTGGGCTCATACGATGGTGATATGTGCCACCATGATCCCTTATGTCAGGATGCTTACCTTAGCCGGATGCTTGCTCAGCAGACTGTAGCTGATGGTGGCGGTGGTGGCCAGCAGCCAGAGCAGAAGCAAAAATCCCAGGAAAGCTTTCTCTTCCTTTCTGCTCTCCTCTTATCCCATTATAGAAAATCTCCATGATATTTTTGTTGGTAATGTTGTTTGTTTGTTGAGACAGGGTTCTCTGTAGCCCAGGCTGTCATCAAACTTGCTGTGTAGCCATGGCCGCCCACCTCCATTTCTCAAGTGCTGGAGTTAAAAGGATGCCCTACCATTCCTGACTCTAAATATTTACTTATTATTTAGACAGTTTCACCATGTAGTGCTGGCTGGCCTGAATTATGTAGACCAGACTGATCCAATCCTCTGTCTGCCTCTTAGGTGCTGGGATTAAAGGTGTGTACCACCATACCTGGCAAGAATATGTTTTTTAAGTAGGCAGTTTATGGTCTGTTAAGTATTGTGGATCTTTGTTACAGTGATGGATTTTTGTTTTCTCTAAACAGAGTTTCTCTCTGTAGCCCCTACAGTCCTGGAACTCCATGTGTAGATCTTGCTGGTCTTGAACTCAAAAATGTGCTTACCTCTGCCTCTGCTTCTGAAGTGTTAGAAATAAAGATTTGTGCCACTATGCTTGGCTCTGTGGATGGACTTTAAGAAAATCATTGTCCTAGGTGATTAGTGTAATAAACTTTTGTTTGTATGGTTTGGTTTTTTGAGACAGAGTTTCTCTGTGTAACAGGCCTAGCTGTCCTAGAACTCTCTTTCTAGACCAGATTTCAAACTCACAGAGCGCCTCCTGCTACTGCCTCTCAAGTACTGAGATTAAAAGTGTGTGCCACCACTTCCCAATTGTTTCTTTTTTTAAAGACTGTTAGGAATATTCCTGAACTAACCCAGTATTTTAAATAAATGGAGTGTGTTTTCTTAGTTTAGAGTTTTTAAGTAAATGGGAAGGTGCTAATGTCTTTCAATAGATATTTAAAAGTTTTTTAATGCTGCAGGAAGGAAATCCTGTTTCCTGGAAGTATAAGAAGAGATTTTAGAGGCGAAAGGTCAAGATGTGCATAACGATGTGCCTTGAACAAAACCATCAACTGTTGTAGCTAAGGGTGCATTCTTGCTTTTTGAAACTGTTTAAAAGCTAATGACCTTTTAAAATAAAAAAGGAAACTAAAAAGTTTTATTTTTTCTTTTTAAGATGAAGTTTTATTTTTAAGGTGTGTGTGTGTGAGTGTGTGTGTGTGTTAAAAGCGTGTGCATGACCACATCTTCTTTTTTTATGTGGGTTCGGGGAATGAGAACTCAGGTCCTTACACTCATACAGCATGAAATGCTCTTATTTGCTGAGCTATCTCCATAGGACCATTTTAGTTTCATTCTCTCTCTCTCTCTCTCTCTCTCTCTCTCTCTCTCTCTGTGTGTGTGTGTGTGTGTGCACCTGTGTGTGTGTGCACCTGTGTGTGTGTGTGTAGCTGTGCGTGTGCATGAGTGCGCAGGTGCAACTGCCCACAGGTGACAGAAGAAGGCATTAGATCCCCTGGATCTGTAGTAACAGGTAGTTGTAAGTGCTGAAAACTGAAGCTCCATCTTCTGGAAGAGCAGCATGCCCACTTAGCTGCTGAGCCATATCTCATCTCAGCCGGTAGTTTCCATTTTCAAAGCTCAATAATATAAAATATTTGTAGCTCTCTTTTCATGTTCGGATACTTCAATTCTGAACTAAGGGGATGTTAATTGAAGGGACCAGCTCCCCTTTCGGCAGCCATAACAGCCGAACACGTGCTTGCTATAAACTTGCCTTGGTCACTAGAAAGTCAGATGCCTGCCTCGTGACAAGTAACCCATCAGAAGTTAGCTGGTGGCACTATGCTTTACGACCCTGGGTGTGCTTCACGGACAAGCCATCCATGGGCAGGTGGCTGTAAGGGGTATAAGAAAGCAAACTGAACAAGCCAGGGCGAGCAAGACAATGAGCACCATTCTTTCATGGCCTCTGCTTCAGTTCCTGCTTCCAGATTCCTGTCTTGAGTTCCTGCTTTGCCTGCATTCCCTCAGTGATGGACTGTGACCAGAGAGTTCTAAGATGAAATGAACACTTCCTTCCCAACTGTGCTTTTGGTCTGGTGTTTTTCACAACAATAGAAATCCCAATTAAGACACTGCTCTTCCAGAGGACTCAAGTTCAGTTCCCAACACCCACACGAGGTGGCTCACAACTCATGTAACTACAAGGGATATTACACCTCCTCTGGCCTCCGTGGGTACCTGCACATGTGCACACACACACACACATAAATGCAGAGTCTTTTTTTTTTTTTTTTAAGATTGTTCATTTTAGCCAGGTGTGGTGGTGCACACCTTAATCCTAGTACTCTGGAAGCAGAGGCAGGCCGGAGTCTTCTTTGTGAGCTCTAGGCCAGCTTGGTCTACAGAGCGAGTTCTGGGACAAATCCTTATTTTTTTTTAATTTCTAACACCCATATAGAAAGCCTATGTGGCAAACCTGTAACCCCAGCACTGTGGAAATGGATAGGGCAGGCTCCTTCAGACTTGCTGTCCACCAGCCTAAGTCCAGGTTCAGTGAGACCCCCTTCTTCAGAGAAATAAGGAGAATAATAATAGAATGGGACATCCAGTACCCTCCCCTGGTCTCCACTTCTGCATGGGCCCATGTCATGTACGCACAAGTGTACATTTGCATACCTACACACACACACAGAAGTTTTGTTTTATTGATTTTAAGTAATAGAAAATTAAATAAAGGCTAAGTAGAAATTTTTGTGCCAATTAAAGCATAGGTAATTCTATATATCCTATTCCCAAGACTCTCTGTTTCCCAGTTTGTCTTTGTACACAAAATAATATTAAAATTATTTATAATAAAAATCCATGGCCTTCAATGCCAGATTCTAAATTGGTATTCAGTATCAGATTCTAGATTAGTAAATTTGAAACATACAGAGATTTTCTAGGCGAAGAAAACTGAAGCAGAAAGATTGTAAGTGTAAGGCTTGCAGGTTATAGTGAGCTCAAGCCTAGTATGGTCAACTTAGCCAGACCCAGCCCTAAAATATCGTTTAAAACAGGAGAGGGGCTGGAGATATAGCTTAGTGGGAGAACATTTACCTAGAATGCAAGAGGCCCTAGTTTCAAGCTCCAGTCCTGTTTTTAAAAAAATTTAAGGTACTTAATCAATAAACATTCTACACTCACTTTGCTCAGTGGGGGGGAAAATGTCGTGTGTCTTGATCACCTCTTGAATCAACCAAATCTCACGGTCCCTAGTGTCATGTTTTTCATGGCTGTATGAGGCTTAGCACATGCAATATTTATAGCATTGATTCAGTTGCATTTCTGAGAGCAGTTCATTTTTTTAAAAATTTGTTGCATGTGCTGGCAACAACATGGTGTGTGTGGAGTGTGCATGTGTATGCAGATGAGCATGCATGTATGTGCGCCTGCACGAAGAAGCCAGAGGTCAACCTCAGATATTGTTCCTTATTTTCTGAGACAGTGTCTGGTGCTCTTTGTTGACTAATTTGACTGGCCAGCCAGTCCCAGGGATCCTCCTGTGTCTACTTTCCTAGTAGTGGGATTACAGGCCTGCACCTCCAGGCCCAGCATTCTACATAGGTACAAACTGAGTTATCTTCCCAGCCCTCCTGGATTTCCCCTTTAAGGCTGCATCATTTTATGTGTGTGCTTGTGTGTGTGTGTGTGTGTGTGTGTGTGTGTGTGTGTGTGTGTGTGTGTGGTGTTTTCCCACTTACCTCACGATGATGGTTGCTTCCACCTCTTCGCTAATTTGTAGTTGTTGAATTATAGGAGCTCTTTATATATTATGAATATTAACTCCTTATCAAATACATCATTTTTACATATCACTTTTCCATTCCACAGGCTTCTTCTTAGTCTGTTGATTGTGTCCTTTAATGAATGTTTTTAAAGTTTGATATATTCTTGTCTTTTATCACTTTGATTAACTATGCTTTTGGTGTCATACCTAGCAAGTGGCTAAATCCATTGTCTCTTGTAAGCCTTTTACTAGGATTTTCTAGGAGTTGTGAGTTATTTTCATCTTTAATTCATTTTGACTCACTTGTTCCATTCCAATTTGGGAGTTATTAAAGTGGTAGGTTTGTTTGGTTGGTTGGTTGGGTTTTTTTTTGTTGTTGTTGTTTTGTTTTGTTTTGGTCTTTCAAGACAGGGTTTCTTTGTGTAGCTTTGTAGACCAGGCTGGCCTCAAACTCACAGAGATCCTCCTGCCTCTGCTTCCCCAATGCTGGGATCAAAGGTGGGCACCATCACCTCCCAGTTTTTAAAGTGATTTTTAATGACATGAACAGCACTTACTTTAGTATTGGCTGAAAATACTCTTGCTAGGCTATGGCATATGAGTCCCATTCATGAAAGTGGTAGGAGAAACCTCATAATTGCATACTTAAGGAAATGGAAGAAAATATCAAAATGCTAATGATCAGTGTTTAGTTAGTAAATTTATGAGTAATTTTAATGTTATTCTTGTTAATTCTCTATAGTACCAAAATATTTGCATTAATGTTGCTACAATAATATAGACTAAAACAAAAAAGTTTTTTATTATTAAAAAGTGATAGTTCTGTTACTGATGCCTCTATAGGATGGACATGTTTTAGTAGTAGGCTTCTGTGTAATTCAGAAACAACGTGTTAATAATTTTAACCTGTAAGCAACAAGGTAGAAATATACACAGTAGATCTTCAAAGCATAAATCAGATATCTGATGAATATAATAAATGGAAAATCTTGCTTTCAGTAATAAATGTCCTATGAAAGTAATGAAATTTGTTAACTTATTCAAAGGGACTCAAGCCAGTCTTGACTTTTAGTCATTTAGTTATTCAAATGAGGACTGGCCCCAGTGTCTCTCATGGAGTATGCAGTGTCCATCCCTCTTTGACATCTGATGGACTCCCTTCTTGGCTGATATGGGTCATTCTTTTTCTGGGGGGGGGTCCCCAGGACTAAAAGAGGCCTGGATGGCAATCACATGGCCTTGGTGGCTCTCAGCTCTTTTCTACTTTTGGTGCAGCCAGCAGCTGCCCTTATCAGAGTCAGGGAAAACACAGCAGAGGCTTATCTGGAGGAGCTCTCTGTTCCCCTATCAGGACTTACTCAGCCAAATGGTTTTCAGAGTACATTGAGGAGAGCTGTAGCCAAAGTAACTCATAGCTTTTGATTCTAGATTCCAGAGTGCCTATATATTCAGATTCTATGTATAGCAGACTTACTGACTCTGCTAATAACTGAAAACAAATTCATTTTTCATAGTTCAACTTTTCAAGAGACCGAAGCGATCTCCTGCCAGGTTGTAGTTCAGTTCTGCCCTGGCCTGTTGTTCACCCAGGTACCTACAGCAGCCAGGTGACTTGGCACAGATAATAGCTCATGCTGAAGCAAGGGGCATCATCTTAGAAGGACTGGGTGTGTGTGGAGTGAGTAGTAGAGGGCTGGAGGAGTCCTTTAAAGTGTGTTTAACATAAACCCACTAGTCAGGGAGTGAAGCTGGCTTTAAGAGAGACTAAATCCTAGTGAATGTTAAAGTCAAAGCCTTTGCAAGATATTCAGGGGAAAAGAGAAGGTTGCTGAAACAGAGATAATGAGTTCTGTCGTTCTCAGCTAACTAGTCTCATCCTTAAAATGGCCTGGATAGGATGAAACTCAACTTGAGGACACACCTTCAAATCCACTTCTGCAGCAGAAGTAGCCTGCATCCTTAGGCCCAGCATTCAGACCACTGCCTTTCTTGTGAACCAGCAGTGAGCATGCTGAGAAAGAGATCAGGGAAGAAGCTGAAAGACATAGACCTTAAACACTGAACCAGGGCCAGGAGATGGCTCAGCACGCTTGCCACCAAGCCTCATGACCCAAGTTCAGTCCCTGGAGCCTACATGGCCTGGCTCCACAAAGTCGTCTTCTCATCCCCATGCATCCTCATGTGTGCAAGTGTACTCATACATACACACACACCCTCAAATGTAAGTTTAAAAATTACAAACACTGTTTACACTAAGCAAAATTAAGCCAGACCCATGAAGATAACACATGTATTCTGTCATATACAAAATCTGGTTTTAACAGAGTGTGTGTGTGTTGAAAACATAGGGTAATTATTTGGGAAGAGAAGGGGACCAGTGGGAACATGGTGAGAGAACAAGAGATGGTAATATGGGAATTAACATGAACAAAGTACAACGATAGACTCATAGGAAAATGTCATATGTGTGACCAGTTTTAAAGAGTGAAAGAAAATACAGGTACAGGCTGGGTAAACGGATTAGAAAGCAAGAGCCAACTGGTAGCTATCCATGAGAAATCCACCTCACTGGAAAAGATGCTCATGAACTGAAAGTGTAGAAGTTGATGCTCCAAACATTTGGACTCAGAAAGCAAACACGAGTAGCTGTTCATTTTATATTCTCATGTTTGACAGAGCCAACCAAAATTAGTCAAAAGAGATAAAGAAGTTTATTTTATATTAACAAATGGAACAGTCCAACTAGAAGATATGGTTGTGAACAGATATGTAGTGGATGTTGGACCCAACTGCATAAAGCAAACCCTGTTGTACACATAGGGACATTGGAGTTCAGGTAATAGCACTGGGTAACTTTGGGGCTGGAAGATGGCTCAGTGGGTAAATTGCTTGTCAGTCAAGAGTGGGTACTTGAGTTTGAAACCCTAGCATCCTCATAAAAAAGCTGTTGCTGATGCTGTGTCTATAACCACAGTATAGGGAGAAGGAGACAGGAGCATTTCTGGGACTCACAGGCATGCTAATCTTGCTCAGTCAGCAAGCTTCAGGTCCATTGAGAGACCCTGTTCAATAAAGAAAGTGAAAGAAAGTGTTAGAGGAAGGCACCCAACATTGACCTCTGAACTTCACAGGCATGCACACAAATTCTCACTACCCACCCCCCCACCCCCCCACCCCCCCCAAATAAAAGCATTAAGTGGCTTCATTACCCCACTGTCATTAATGTATAGCTCACCCATGAAAAGTGTAAACAAAGAGATGTGACGTAGCTCAGTGGTGGGAGCATCCTAGCACGAACGAGGTTATATAATGGATATTATGTACATATATAAAACTTAAACTGTACCACAGATCAAATGGACATGACAGGTAACTATGGAGTATTCCTTCCAACAGCTGCAAAGTACAGTCTATCATATTTCTTCATATTTGAAGTAACATGGTGACCAACTTTGTTTTTCAGGTGATGATTTTTCTTTGATTCAGCAAGAAATATTTATGGTTAAAGAATGTAAACATTGCAACATCGTTGCCTACTTTGGGAGCTATCTCAGGTAAATCAGAAGCTTTCACCTCTTGATCTAGTTTTAATGTTCTCGTTCTTACCACTCTCCCTCCCTCTCTGCCACTGCCTTTGTGTGTGCATTTTGAAAACATTGTCCAGAACTCTTAAGTCTAGTAGGGTTTTCTTGCCATCTTCCTGCTATGTTAACATTAGCACTTCTATGACCATGCCTTGTCTGGCAGCCTTAATGGACCATTATGAATGATGATAACAGAAAACAGATCATGTCCTAACCTTTTTCAGATTGAAAGAAAACTGAAACCAATGTGCTCTCGTGTGTGTGGAGGAAGGATTGCACTGGCGACTTCTGCATTGCATCCCGAACCCAGTGTGCTAAGACTGAGAGCTGTAGAGTACATACATCAGCAGTTGAGAATTACAGGCTGCTATAATTTTCTTTCTCTCTCATTATAGTAGGGAAAAACTGTGGATTTGCATGGAATACTGTGGTGGCGGATCACTTCAAGATATTTATCATGGTACTGTTACTACAATTTTACATCTTAAACTATTTTGACTTTTATGGTTGATGTTTGACATTTCTAGTTAACAAGGAAAATGATTGGGGTAGAATTACTCTCTATCACGTTTAAAAACTAAGAATTCTTATTGTTGCCCTTGATTATTCAGCTAATTATGTTTGAGCCTGAACTAAGAGGTCCATAAATGCTTGTACAGTATCAATTTAGTTTTTTTAACTGGGCATGATGGTGTGTTCTTGTTACCCAAATGCTTGTGAGGCATAGTGAGAAGGGTTCCAGAGTTTAAGGCCAATCTGGGTTCAGCACCAAAACTCTTGCTAAAAATTAAATAAATATGATTAGAGTTAGTTTCTAAGAAAGCAACAAGGCAGCTGCCGAGGCAACTACCTTGCTTCTTTATAGAGCAGTCGGTCATAGAAAGAAGACAGAGCTCCCAGGATAGAAGTCATTGCTCTGACAGTTTGTATTAAAATGTAGAAGTTTTGAAAAGAAAGAATATTTAGTATTCTGCTAGTTAGTCAGTTTTCTCAATTGAACTTGGCTTTCTTCATAACCTGTTTTAAAAATAGTTTTTGGGCTGGGTGGTGGTGTCTTACGCCTTTAATCCCAGAACCTGAAAGACAGAGACAGGTAGATCTCTGTGAGTTTGAGGCCAGCATGGATCTACAGAGCTAGTTCCAGGATAACCAGAGCTGTTACACAGAGAAACCCTGTTTCGGGGAAAAAAAAAAAAACAAATAGTTTTGTGGGGGCTCTACTGCCTAAGGTATGTGCTTGACAGCTTCTTGAGCTGTTAAAATTTATAAAACTGAGTATTAATCTTTGTGAAATATTTTTCTTTTCTGTGTTTAATATGGGATAGTGAAAGGCCCATTGCAAATATGCATAATTTATTGAGAATTATGTGACATACCCAAAAATATTTCTATGCTAAAATCTTTACATTGAAAGTCATCAAAGTTTGTTCATGCAGCGTCTGAAATAGTCACAATAGATGTAAACACAGAAGCACTATTCCGGTTTTGTATATTAGAAAAGTCTGTAAGTTTTTATAATATCAGATGAGCAATGATGAAGTAAACTAACTGTATTTAACAGTATATAACATAGTTTTGCATATTCTGGCTTGGATATTTCTCCTCAAAAAATGTGTAGCACAGTTGATCATGCTCAGGCTCTTAAATTTTTATTTTGTAAATATGCATGAGTGTAAATGTATAGTAAAATGGGAGGATTATATGCCAGATTCACAAGTCACTGCCTCTAAGGGAGGAAAAGTGGAGCTCAGAAGAAAATTCTGAATTCTGATAAATATGTATTATTGTGTCATTCAACTTATTCTTAGCTACTCATTCTCTTTATTTTTTTTTAATTTACTGCATAAATATTACAAGTACACAAAATACTGTGGTTAGACTGTCTCTTGAGAGTTTTAGTAAGGGCCTGTGCTGTGGTACACACCTATAATTCCAGCACATAGGAGGCAAAGGTAGGAAGTCAGGAGTTCAAGGTCATCCTTGATTCCATAGGGGATTGATTCAAGGCCAGCTTGGACTACATGAGACCATGTCTCAAAAGAAAAAAAATTTCAGTAAGCTATAACCCTACTTTAAGAAGAGAGAGAAAAATATTTTATTATTTTAGTAGTATAAAAGTTTTTGTTATTAAAACTTCCAGAATGACTATTCTCTTTTGTCCTTTTATTGATTTTAAAGAAATATTGATTAAATAATAACATTTCTATATCACTGAATTTAAATTATTTTCTGTTTTTGTTTTGTTTTTCAAGAAAGAGTTCCTCTGAGTAACCCTCGCTGTTCTGGAACTCACTATATAAACCAGGCTGGCCTTGAACTCCGAGATCCGCCTGCCTCTGCCTTCCTGGTGCTGGGATGAAAGTTGTGCACCATCACCAGCTGGCAATTAAATTTATTTTCTAAGACTTTTAAAGAATTATTACTTTTTATAAAAATTTTTATTTAATTATAATCTTTACCCATCTATATTTTTACAAGTAGCTGTTGAAAATATGAAGAATATAGCTGGCAGTTTTTATTGCTTGCCTTTTTATGCTTAAAGAGTTGTTCTGAGATATTTTCAGGAAATTTCTGTTTGCAAAACTAAAACCTGGAGGACTGGAGAGATGGCTCAGTGGCTAAGAGCACTGATTGCGCTTCCAGAGGACCAGGGTTTGATTCCCAGTACCCACATGGAAGCTCACAACTGTCTATAACTCCAAGATCTTACACCCTCACACAGACATACATGCAAGCAAAATATCAATACAAATAAAAAATAAATAATAATAAAAACCCCTAAAACCTGATCGTTATTTTTCTTAGTTAAATTAAATTAAAGGACTATTATTCCTTTAAGTAGTATACTAAATATAAACATAGGCAGATCTCTGAGTTTGAGGCCAGCCTAGTCTACATAGAGAGTAGTGAGTTCCAGGCCAGCTGGGACTATATAGTGAGTGAGACCTTATTTACAAAAGATATGTGAGTGCACTCATGTATAAATTAGATGCTGTTAATGAAATGGCATCACTTCCAGCATTGGTATTTCACCAGTGTACTAAAAATCAAACTTTTATGTTCCTGAGTAGGTGTAGCCAGCCAGCAATTAAACAATGCAGTGCAGCATTTCTCTATACAAAGATTTCATGTCCAGTCTAGTTTGGATTTCAGCATCAGCAAGCAGAACCTCAGATTTCCTTTCACGTTCTGAAAAGCACTATTTGAAACCCCTGATTGGATAGTTACATAAGGATTTTATATTTCATATCAGAGAAAGATCTGCTTTCCAGAAATAATCTGGTTACTTTTGATTCTTTGGTAAGGTACTAAATCAAGCCTCACTCCCTATCCTGAGAGATGTGTGAAGAATTATACTAAGGAAGAGTACCTCACCCTCTACACACACATATGTGGTGCTTATCAGTGGGTCCCAGCAGCCACTCTCCTTCGGTGCTCATGCTCTAGATGTGTAATTCACACATGCGTAGCCATGTTCTTGCCTGTTCCTGAGATTATGTTGAGCTTAGGGCCTTGGCTTTCTGTGGGCCTTTCTGTGGTGCTTGTACCAAGCTTTGCACATAATGGACACTACATTTTCACTGTCCAGAGTTATTCAGGAATAAACCTCTTATTTTCAAAATAGACTTTAAAATACTCAGTGTTGTACTTCATCTCTTAGTTACACAGACACCGTCTGCTTGTTAGAAGAGGAGGCATGTAGTGCTGTATACAGAAGGTGTACACTGCTTCATCGTTTTGCAGCTAGACTTTTTAATGTTAGTGTCAAACAACAATGTGATTTTTTTTGTTGTTGTTATTTCTTTCTAGTTACTGGGCCATTATCTGAATTGCAAATAGCCTATGTATGCAGAGAGACATTGCAGGTAATGTATTTATTTGCTTAAGTACCCAGAAAGGCAGTTTCACACACAACTGTAAATGATGCCTAAACAGTAATAACCACCTCCCAGTCCAGCTTCCATGTTTTAATTTTGTAAAGCTACTAACTTTTTCATAAATGATTTAAGAGACTTTATTCAAGCAGCCATTGAGAAATGCAATGATCACGTGTGTGTGTGTGTGTGTGTGTGTGTGTGTGTGTGTGTGTGTGTGTGTGTGTATACACATACTGATGTGCACATTGTCATGTGTGGTAGTGTACTTTGGTGGGAAGGGATGCTACCAAAGCTAAGGAAAACCATCCCTATGAATTGTTTAATGTGAATGCAGACTTGTCGGTTGAAATGACATGTCTAAGTTTCACTTCAAGCTTTATGGGTCTGAACAGAACACACCTACATACAAAAGCATGAGGGCTTTTGCCATATCTTAGTTTTCCAAGTTTCATTAACAAATTAAAAGCATGCCTTTGCACAAAAAAAAAGGCATGTCTTTGCTTTACTTCAGAGCCTGTGAGAGCTTTGATACACTGAAGTGTGTCTTCACTAGAGGTACGGCATCTGTGTTGTTTCTACATTTTATTTCAGTCCTCTGAAAGATTACTCATTGCAAAATTTAGTGATAACAATATAGTCCATTTGCTTTAAGTCTTTTAAGTGAGGCATGCAGATTAAATGGTAGTGTGTGTGTTGGGGGGTTACAGCTGGTATTTGTTCAGAGCCGCTTCTCTGAGTCCTTCCTAGTGTAGTTTGTTTAGAAGTGAAAATATGTTCTGTACATACATGCAGTTGTTATTTTCAAATGAACCTAGAGTGATCAGATCCAAGAAAAATTCTGGTCAGTTTATTGAGTGCATAGCCTTGTGCTCCAAGACATACTATTCCCAGTCTGCTGTAAAATAAATGCAAGTAAATTTCCCTCTGTGTGTGATTATCCTTAGTATCTAAGGGATTGATTCCAGGACCTCCAAGAATGCTAACGTCTACAGCTGCAGCTCAATTCTTTGACATGAAGTGACATAGTATTTACACATAACCTGTGCACATGTTCCTGTGGACTTGAGGTCACTTGGAGATTACTTACATTTCAATCTTTATTTGGTTTAATCTGTGTATACAGGTAGGATCAATGACCAGGAATGAATTTTTTCACAATATATACCTAATAGAAATATATTGTTTAATAAAATACAAACTTAATCATAGGCTCATAGCAAAGAGTTAAAATTAAAAGCAAGTTAATTTTAGTTTTTTAAGTTCATTGTTTCTTTAAGCAACAGATAGAGTGTAAATAAAAGAGAAAGAACAGCAAGGTAAATTTATTGTTGGGCCTGGGAACTGACTTCAGCCTCTTAAACAGGTTCCCTGGGTATGAAACAAAGCTTTACAAACAATGATCTGTTCTGATTTTAAAGTTCTGTTAAGCTTATGTTCTTCTGCATTTGGTCAGAGAGGAGCAGTCACCATACCTCCCCAAACAGCACAAGACATGGCGGTTTTTAAGAAATGAGCCAGAGCACGATGGTGATGGCGCACGCCTTTAATCCCAGCACTAGGGAAGCAGAGGCAGATGGATCTCTGTGTGTTCAAGGCCAGCCTGGTCTACAAAGCTATACAAAGAAACCCTGTCTCAAAAATCAAAAAAAAAAAAAAAAAAAAAAAAAAGAAAAAGAAATGAGCCAGGAGGTCATGACAGGAATCTTGAGAGTTAGGAAACAAGCAAGGGAAGCTTTGTTGCCCTTGAAGGCCAGAGGAACATGTCCAGACCGTTGTAAAGGAAGAGCCCACGTTGAATGCAGGGATCTCAAAGCAGCTAAAATAGTCAGATCAGGGTGCTGCAGAATATCAGAGTGTTTTATTTTAATCCAAAATACACAACATTCAAAAAAGTACCATTTATAATATTGGTCATCTAGTGATTATTGGGCTTGCAAAGAAGCATCATAAGAAGGAAAAAAAATCAATGAAACTAACCCACAGCTGAAAAAGCGCTGTGCTGGCTAGAATAGAAAAAAGTCCCAAGTTTAATGAAAACTAGGCCTGCCTATCCAAAGCAGTCAGTGCACGCTTAAGTACAGGAAACAAGAAAATCCACACCACCATCGTCATTGAATTACTCACATAAGGAGACAGTCTTAGAAACTCTTAGAGAAGCAGTTCTCAACCCTCCTAATGCTGCAACCCTTTAACACAGGTCCTTTTCTGTTATGTTGACCCCCAACCATAAAATTATTTTGTTGCTACTGCATAACTGTAACTTTGCCATTGTTATGTATTATAATGTCAATATCTGATATGTAACTCCAAAGGGGTCACCGCCCACAGGTTGAGAACCACTGACTTAGGACAAACAATACAACATGTACATAAGAACAAAGAAAAGGATGTTGGGATGCTGACAGGTATTAGTGAGGAAGCAGACGTCAAGGGGGAGCTTTCCCTTCACATTTATATGTAAAAAGAAATGTCAGTGTAGAGTTCAGCACCTACAGGAAATAAAGCAGAAGGAGGTTTGTTGGTTACTTGTCTCTTCACTATGGCAGACAGAAACAAGGGAGGAGGGCTTCCTGTTGGCTCACAGTTTCAGAAAGTGCCATCAATCATGGCAGGGACCGCACAGTTGCACTGGGAACTTGCAGCATTGCTTCTGCACATCTTGGAAATCAGGGAGCTGAGAGCTTGGGCCAGAACCACATCGATGAAGGTCCCAGTAGCTCACTTTGACTGGGTAGTCTCAATGTCAAACCAAATGTTCACACAAATGATCATGTGAGGGACATCTCAGGTTCAAACCATAACAAGATGTCTTCAGGTTTGTAAAAGGTAATCACCAGTGGGGCCATCCATTCAGGATGCAGGGAAATTTCTCGATGCAAAATTAAAATACAGTTAAT
Organism: Cricetulus griseus; assembly: GCF_003668045.3. Lineage (NCBI taxonomy): Eukaryota > Metazoa > Chordata > Mammalia > Rodentia > Cricetidae > Cricetulus > Cricetulus griseus. Next base: position 133,546,386 of record NC_048598.1, read on the forward strand.
GCTCAAAGAAGTAAATACTATGTTGTTACCCAGGCTAATCAGGCCGATAAATAAATGTAAAGGCCTTTAAAAATGAATTTATGTTGAAAAGATTTTTACAACAGAGCTAATTAGTGTGTTGTAGCATGTCTGAGTAAAATGAGTGATGACAATTTCATGTGGATGAGGAGTTGGAAGGTGGGATCTGGAGAGATGGATTGCTCAGTGGTTAGGAGCACTGGCTGCTCTTGCAGAGGACCTATCTGAAACTCCAGATCCACATGATCTGGCATCCTCACACAGACATGCATTCAGGCAAAACACGAATGCACATAAAATAAAAATAAATTTTAAAAAAGTGGGGCCTTGCAGTGGTGGTGCACACCTTTAATCCCAGCGTTCGGGAGGCAGAGGCAGGCAGATCTCTGAATTTGAGACCAGCCTGGTCTCCAAGAACTAATTCCAGGACAGGCTCCAGTGCTACACAGAGAAACCCTGTCACAAAAAACAAACAAATAAAAGAGTGGGAAGGTAGACAAATACAAGATTCTATAAATCCTGTAAATCATTCAAAGGTAATTATCCCATAAAACATATAGCAACATACACAGAACCTGTTAAATAAGTTTCCAAGATAATCCAACAAGATGTAAAAGCAGATATTGTATAAAAAATAAATGTTTCTAGGAGGTAGTGTTCATTTACAGGAAAACAACCATGAATAAACTTTGGAGAAAGCTGCATGGTCAGCAAAGAGAACATTTAGTGAAATCCAGTGTTTATTCCCGATAAATTTCTAAGCATACAGAAAAGACAAATACCACATGTTTCTCTTTCCTATGTGGGCCCTAGCTTCTAATCTTTATAATGTGTTTATGTGGGTATGGCCTCTAAGGAGGCCAGGAAACCAGGAAGGAGCCATGCAAGTGAAAGGGCTCTGGGAGACGGGACATTTTGGTTATGAAGGTAGGTGGGGAAAAGTGTGGGAAAGCTTTGGAGTGTGGTGAGGAAAGGAGAAAGGAGGACACCCAACCAACACAAAATATGTACAGAAAGCAAGAAGGAAAATGGCTGCTTTACAAACTTATGTAAAAATTAATGTAAACATCCAGGAACAGCACATTTAAAAGGAACTTGGTTAACTCAGTAGAGAGTATCTCTGAAAATGCTGCAGTCAAGTTGTCTTTTCTCCTGATAGAACAAGATGAAGATGTAGTAGTCCTGCCTTGTAGTCCAGGTTTCTGATAGACTGAAAGGAAAAAAGAATAAAATAAAAAGGAATCTAGTCTTGAAAACAGCGAGCAAAATCTTAATTCACAAAATTACATGATCATTTTTTTGAAAATGAAAGAGAATCTACAAAGTGGACACTAGAGCCTTTAAGTTAGAACCAACATTGGCAAGCTTCAGATTGCTTTTCCAAGTCAAGTGGATTTCAAATTTGGGAATTAAAATTCAAAGAAAACTGCTTACAGTAGCATAAGGGATATGACATTCTCATGGATAAACAGAAGCACAAAAACACCTGCATACTAAAGCCACAACATTGTGGAGAGTCAAAGACCTAGGTGAGCAGGTAACTGCTGTCTCATGGGTTAGGAGGTTATTGCTCAGAAGGTTCTCCCCAAGTGGAACCCCAATTCCTGTGGAAACCAACCAGACTTTTGTTGTTAAAGAAATTGGCCAGCCGGTCAGGCACAGTGGCCCACCCATAATCTCATCACCCCAGGAATTTGGGGAGGAAAATCATGAGTTTGAGGCCAGTCTGGGTTACATGGTGACCTGTGTGGTTGACGATGCAGGAACAACAGTGAAATTGGCAGCTGATTCTGGAATCCCTGTGGAAATGCAAAGCAGGAAGAATAGTCAGGTAGCTTTGGAAACCTGGAGTAGAGAGACAAGCAGTGTTGCTGGAATGAGAAGAATTTTAAAGAGCACTAGCAGAGAAAGCTTTGGGAGTGATCGGTGCATTCATTGTCTTAATTGTGATGCTGATTCTTTAGTAAAACATTTCCAGTTTTACCAGAAAGTGATTTAGATTACAAAGCTCACCAGGTACTTAAAAGAAACCCTTTTATCCCCTGAAAAGGACTGACTAGTTTTTCTTTTTCAGTAATTGTGGTAGACATTTGTTACTGTCTTGCTAACACATATTCTTTTTTAACTTCAGGGTCTTGCCTATTTGCATACTAAAGGCAAAATGCATAGAGATATCAAAGTAAGTTCATCAATATATTTAAATTGCTGAGTTTTGAAATAAATTTTATGATGCTAGTTTAATAGGATTTGTGCTTTTGTTTTAGGGTGCAAATATTTTATTAACAGACCATGGTGATGTAAAATTAGGTATGTTATTTTGAGTTCTTAATTTTTTACCAAAAATATTAAGTGATATTTAAGTTTGAATAGATTTAATTTTTATAAATATAATCATAATGATCGTTGCCTGTGATACACTGATTTTATTCCTGAAGAAGTAAAATCCTACTCAAGAAAATTAATCTTCTAGGTGAAAATGTGTAAGGAAAATCTGGTTATATTAAATGGCAGAAATGAACAAAATAATGTATTTAATTTCGATTACCATGTTTAACAAAAATTATATAATTTTATATGCATAGGAAAAATACTCTAAAATATAGCAACAAAATAATGACCGTGTACTGTTTTAGGATTAAAGGAATTCAGGTGTATGTTTTGTATGTTTTTAGTTTTGTCATTTTTTTTCCCCAAATTAATTCCAGTGTGCTTGTAATTAAAATAATTTAATTATCCTAATAAAGTACAGTTTTCTTCTAGTAAATTTTCTTTTAATGAGTATATTATGATCAAGAAAGAACAGCACTTGGTACTAAATTTATACACAGCTTCTTCATATTAATGTAAAATATTAATGATGCTGTTCTAAGGGTGAAACTTAGAATGCTAAAACTGCTGATTTTCTGCTGGTTTTTTTTTTTTTTTTTTCAGCTGATTTTGGTGTGGCTGCAAAAATAACAGCTACCATTGCAAAGAGAAAGTCTTTCATCGGCACCCCTTATTGGTAAGACGTTACTGTGATTGTCCTCGTGTTTTCATTTACTTATGGTTTGGGCTCAACCTTAAATTTTTTTTTTTCCGGTTTTTTGAGACAGGGTTTCTCTGTGTAGCTTTGTACACCAGGCTGGCCTCGAACTCACAGAGATCCGCTTGCCTCTGCCTCCCAAGTGCTGGGACTAAATGCATGCTCCACCAACGCCCAGCTTCAACCTTAATTCTTGATAATGCAATCGACCATCAGAGGCCAAGAGCCTTGCATGCTCCTTGATGCTTTCCTAGCATTGACTGTGTTTGAGAACTTCGATTCCTCATAGCATCCAGCTCTCCCTGTGGCAAAGGGCCTACACAAAGTGGAGTTGTCAAAACAAAGACTTCTAGTACCTCTTCTAATTTTCTGTTTTAATCAAGGACTATATTCCTGGTTGTTAAAACCCACACATCCCACACTGGTGTCCAATAGCCCCACATGCATAGAGCATCCTACTGGTGACAACTGCAGTAATCTCTCTAGAACATTGCCCTCCTTATTGACAGGTAGTTGAGGCGTACACACAGAAGACCTCACAGTTGGTGTGAGCCTGGCATGTGGGTGGTGCCTGTAATCTCAGCATTAGGGAGGCTGGGGCAAGAGGATTGCTGTGAATTTGAAGGTAACCTGAGCTTTAGTATGAGACCCTGACTCAATAAAAAAGGCAATAACAAGATCCCTTAATATTTAAAATAATGTAATGAATGCTATAGCATTCAAAGTTTATGTTAAATGTTGTGTTTGTTAATATATGGTGTTTGGATAATTTGTTATTGTGAAAATAATTTAAAGTGCCAAACTGTATATAGGGCTGAAGAGAGAGATGGCTCAGTGATTAAGAGCACTGGCTGTTCTTTCTCAGGATAAAGTTTAGATGAAAGTAAAAACAGGGCTGGGCATGGTGGCATATGCTAGCAGGTTCTGTGAGTTTGAGGCCAACCTGCACTATGTAGTGAGTCCCAAGCCAGCAGGCATTACAGAGTGAGACCCTGTCAAAAAAAAAAATAAATAAATAAAAGCAATTGAGTTAGACGGGGTGGAGGGGCAGCCCAGTGGGGGAATACTTCCCCAGTGTGCACGATCGCCAGCACCACATGGTGGAGGCACACATTTTATTTTCTGCACTTGGAAGTGCAGGAGACTCAGAAATTTAAGTTCATCCTCAGCTAAAAACAAGTTTGAGACCAGCCACGTGTATATGAGCTCCTGTCTTAGAAAGAAGGAAGGCGGAGGACAGCAAAGAAAGAGGAAAGGTGTAAGAGGTTTGTGTTGGCTTCAAACTTTAAAGGAAAAGATTGCTTATATCATGTGGCAATTTAAGGCTTTATGTCTACCAGCTGAAAGAAAAATTAAAGGGCAAGTAAAATACAGGAAGGACTGGCTATATTGGCCAAACTATGTAATATCTTTAATATGTCATTAAAAAGAAAGCCTCTTGAGGAGCAGTTATTATAATCACACTTGTAACAAATCATAAAATATGAGAAATGATTCCATCAATGAACACATAAGTGATGCGCTTTTCAGTCAGATTGGAAAATACTTGGAACCAATGAGTAACACTCCCCATCACTAAGTATGTTACAGTGAAAATCGGTAGGGTGACTTGTCACTAAGGATGCAAGAGCCTCTGCGTGCTGTGTCCTTTAGTCTCAGTGCTTTTGCTGGTGGTAATCTATCAGAGGCTTGTACATTTCTGTGCACAAAGTGCTTTCCAGGAATAGTTTAAGAAAGAAAATAGTGGCTCGAATAAGCTAAGGCAGTGTCACTTGTCAGTTCCGGGAATAACAGGATGGTACTAAAAGTGATGCTGTCAGAGATGAGTTTTGGCAGACAGGCAAAAACATAGTGGACATAGTTTTTAAAAAAATTAAGGTCAAAATTAGCACATGTGATAGAATACTCTTAGGAAAGATAATGTCTCTAAGTAAAATGTATGGATGAATATATGTAAGATAGTGGCTGTATTTGATTAAGGTCACAACTTGTTTTCTTTCATATTTTTCCTATATTCATAATTTTCTTCAGTTAACACATGCCACTTTTAATAACAGAAAATTCCCTAGTTGGTATTGTTTAAATAAGCATTAAATGGAAACAGACAGGTCAGATTACCTATAGAATATTCGAGACTTTCTGTAACTGTCCTCTATTGTAAACACATCTGCAACTACTTGAGCTGTACTGCATCCCAGGGAAGCCTACCTTTTCATGTGCTCACCTTGAAAGTTCTGCCTGCTCCTCAGAGCTGTGTACACTGCTACCTCCAATGGCAGCTTTCTGTAACCACCTATGGTAGCTTTCTGACCTAAGCTCAGGTCCCTCCTGAGTTAGGAAGCAGGACAGTCAGTCAGGCTGCCATTCCAATTAGCTATGCAGTCTCACTCCAGTGGGTAAAGAATTGGAATGTATTTGCTGTTTTTGGGCCCCAGCTCAGTCCCTTCTGAGTCTCAAACTAGCCTTTAGTCATCTGGCTCAGTGGTAATTATTCTCTTATCTTTTGTAGTGTGCCCATTACTGTGTATATAGCACTTACATACAGTATATAGATTTCCGTGTCAGCATTTTTAATAATCACATTTTGAAGAGCTGGGAATGTAGCTCATCAGTAGAGCACTTGGCTACATGCTCAAGGCCCTGGGTTCAATCCCCAGCACAGCAAGAAGCTAAAGAGTTTAAGTATTATGTCCTCACTTTAGAACACATGTACTATATTCCACATTTAAGTTGAGATACCATTGTATCTCAACAATTGAAAATTATAATGTTTTGTGCATGTAAAAGCAATAGCAACTTGTGGATATTCGATATAACTATAAATTAATAAACTTGAAAATGGAAGTAAAAAAAAAAATGTTTCCCCTGGGCAGTATCACCTCCACCTTACAACCTTGGATGTTATCAGTGTGTATTTTGAGATTCTTTTTTGGGGGGTGGATATTGAGACATGATCTTGTGTTTAGCTCAGGCTGGCCTGGAACTCACAATAATCCTGTTTCGGCCTCCCAGGGTCTGTAGTTAGAGGTGTTTGCTACCATACCTGTGCTTTCGAGCCGTCCTGTAGCTCCTGTGCACACCTGATTTCACCTCCTCTCACACTGTGTTTCATGTTGGTGTGAGTTTTATATTAAGTTGCCTCCGTAATTAAGTCTTTCAGTGGGTCCACATCATTTTCACAAGTAAATTCATGTATAAAAGTAGGTTGTTTTTTTTTAGCCCCTACCCTGGCAGTCTGTTTTCCATGTACTTCCAGACCCTCTAAGCCAGTGGTTCTCAATCTGTGGGTTGTGATCCCTTTGGGGTTGCATATCACATATCCTGCATATCAGATATTTACATTCCGATTCATAACCGTAGGAAAAATACAGTTATGAAGTAGTGATGAAATAACTTTATGGTTGGGGTCAGCACAACATGAGGAACTGTATTAAAGAGTACAGCATTAGGAACGTTGAGAACTGCTGCTCTAAGCCCTCAGTTGTGAAGTTTTGGGTTTTTTGTTGTTGTTTTTTTTTTTTTTTTCCATTCAGATCAGACTTACACTTTGTAAAACAAAATGAATTATTAAAAATTGATATGTTTAGACAGGAGAGAGAATGCTTGCTGTTTCTGTATTAGTCCCAATAGTAACAAGTAGTGTATGTCTCCAGGCATCACTAGTGCTTGCTCTCCATGTCTTCTGCATATGCTGGGGTTTCTCTGAAGTGTGCAGACACCTCCCCTTCTGCTCCTGTTGATACTCTTTAACAGTTTCACCAGCACAGACTAAAGCAACAGGATATCCAGAAAAGGAAGGTGTGATTTTTTAAAGAGTAAATTTTACTTTTTTTTTCCAAGTTATTTATTTTCATTGCATATGTATGGGTGTTTTGCCAGCATGCATGTATGTGCACCACATGTGTGCCTACAGAGGTCTGAAGAAAGTATCAGATTCCTAGAGCTAGAGTTACGGGTGTTTGTGAGCCACCATGTGGGTGCTAGGAACTGAACCACCTCTTTGACAAGAGTAACCAGTGTTCCTAACCACTGAGCCATTTCTCTAGCCACCAAATAATGAATTTTAGAAAGTGGGGTGCGGAGCCAGATGGTAAGGCTTCTTCCTTCCCAGTAATTAGCTGCTAGCCTCTTTCTTCCATCTGTGAGCATAGCAAAAATTAGTGTGCTCTATATTGTTTTTAAAGTAACAATGCTCTACTCACTGATTCCCCCAGGATGGCCCCAGAGGTTGCAGCAGTGGAAAAGAATGGTGGCTACAACCAACTCTGTGATATCTGGGCAGTCGGAATTACAGCAATTGAGCTTGGAGAGCTTCAGCCGCCTATGTTTGATCTTCATCCAATGAGGTGTTCTCATTATTTATAACACTTTGGGAAATGAAACACTGATGTCTCTGGATTATTTTCAAGTGTATCACAGTAGTAAAAGTACTAAGGGACTCAGATGTAATGTCATATTACCTGCTCGGGGTGAGCATGTGCGCACGCGCACACACACACACACACACACACACACACACACACACACACACACACACTGCACATATGACACCCCCCAGTGTCAACAGAAAACAAAATATGAAACATTTCACGTCCAAAGCAGTGTCTTCAGTACCCTCCCATGAGGTAGTTCTACACAGTTTTATAACAGAATATTTAGTCTAACTGTTAAGCACATTGGTGAAAGTATCTTAATATTGCCCTTAACTGAAATTTTTATTTCAGGGCTCTCTTCTTAATGTCAAAAAGTAATTTTCAGCCTCCAAAACTAAAGGACAAAACAAAATGGTGAGTTAAAGACTGGTCTTATGGAATTTAACAGTCAGTTCCCTCGAGTTGTAGATGATGAAACCTGAGCTTTCAGGAGCGTACCCCGTGTTGCACAGCTGTGCAACCGTGGGCATGTGGCAAGGGGTTAGGCTTATTTTCTAATTATCGTTACTCTTGGCAAACAGCCTCTTTCTAACGTGCTGGCGGCTTGAGGAGAGAATTGTGATGGAAGGGATTTGAAATGAATGTGTGAAGATTTTGGAAATTCACATTTTTCACCCTGTATTTTTTTTTTATATCCCTTAATTACATATTGTCTTTCTTGGACTGTGATATTTGAAAAAGTTTCCCAAATACTATGACACTTAAAATTAGTCCTTATTGGCTTTGTTCTTCCTTTCATATGTTCAAAGGGATTACGGCTTATTTTCATCTTCATCTCCCCTTTCTTTTACAATTATCATTCTAGTTTATAAGTATTAGATGGTAAAAATTGAGATTTTTTCTGATAGAAATCGACAAGCATTTTATAAAATAAACCAGCAAATAAAAAATTCTGATTATATCATACACATAGTTCCTATGTAGGTGTATGGATTTCTTGAAGGTCTATGAGCCTCCAAATGTCCATTTATTTTTCTGATGAGATAGTGTAGTTGGTGAGATTTCAGATTCTAGTTTCCCCTCCCCATGGTAGACTCTGAACTGAGTTATGTTTCATAACCTGTGTGGGTACAGTTTTGTTTAGGAGCATTCTAAGGTGATGGTCAGGGGGTAAGGCAAGTCACCCTATAGTGCCCTTTAGTACTCACACTGGTTTCTCCATGCTTCCTGGTGCTCTGAGTTCCTAGTCATTTGGAACTGAAGGACTTTGTGACAGGAAAGCCTTACTAGTTACGCAGGAACAGCAAACATCATAAATCAGCACTAAATGTGTGATCAGATTCCAGAGGTGCAGCTAGCATCAGAGATCCCCTACAGCCCCTCAGACTGTCTTTCTAGTGCCTCTCACAAACCACCATGGGCAAAGCAGTGATCGAATTTCTCTGCTAAGATGTGCTGTGTGTTGTCTTTGCTGGTTACTATGGCAACTTCCTTGGTTCTTGAGCCATTCTCCCCTAGTGGAATCTTTCACAGTGGCAGAAAGAAACCTGTTTGTCATTAGTAATGAATATAGGAGTCTTCTAATTTTTTTCTTTTCCCTTTTCCTGCTTCATCAATGCAAATAGCAGGAAAATCCTTTTGGTTGTTAAAGTCACTGATTTTTCTTTGCCCTTATGAATTTCAAAAATTCTTTTAGAAGTCTCTACCCTCCAGGTAATCTACCTTTTGGTATAGAATTTTTTTTTTTTAAATACTCTGTAAATTAGGCAATAAGAAAAAGACATTTGGCTTCCAGCAGCACCTGGAAAGAACTTAAATCATGCATCTCTCTACTTCCAATCTGTAGTTCCATGTTTGGAGGTTGTCTAGTACTATTGCTATTTAACTGCATATTACTTAAAAGATAAAATGGTTGCCCATATGTCTGAGGGATATACTGTGTTTTGTGTTTAGTTTTTTGGCCTGTATCGAACTAAGAGACCTGAGAGGGAGAAAATGCTTTTTCTCACTTTCTAACTGTTCCTATGTTAATTTTATGTAGTAAGAGCAGAAAACTATTACTAGTGACCTGTTTTTATGCTGTCTCTGTTTATTTGAAGGTCATCGACATTCCATAATTTTGTCAAAATAGCACTAACGAAAAACCCTAAGAAAAGGCCGACTGCTGAAAGGCTCCTGACTGTAAGTCATGGACCATGGGGGCTCTTGGTCACATGTTACTGAGACGGGTCACTAAGAGAAAAGTGGGCCTTGTAAAAACGTTAATCTCTCCAGTAGTGATCAACAGACTTTCAGTCAGGGACCAGATGCATGGACTGTACAGTTTCTGTCAGACTGTGCACAACTGTTTATTTCTGCCATTGTAACCCAAAGTAGCTATAGACAGAATACATTTATGGGTATAGTCTTAACACCCAAGAAAACTTTATTTAGAAAAGTAGTAGGCAGTATACCACAGTCACCCTGAGACTATTGTTTGATGATCTCAGCCTCTGGAAAAAAAAAAAAAAAACTCCAAAATGTTACCATCTAAAATTAGTTGCTTTTCTTAATTTATTACGCAAATGTGCTCTACATGTTTATATATAATGCCTTTGTCTGAGAAATTAATGAGTACAGCAACCTAAGAAAACTGTACAATTTAACTGAATTAAGTGAATGCAAATATACAAGGAACGTGCCTTTTCTTATTGTTTTGAAACATCCCACAGTATTCATTGACGTACCAGTATATATAAATAAGCATCATTATTTAGCTGGTTATACTTTTACAGCATAATATAGATTACTTTACGTAGGCAAATGGTCACGTTCTAATCTCATAACACGGGTGTTTGAGTTGTTTATGATCATAGGCTCACTGACTGATGTTTCTACTTGCTGCACCCGCCATGTCTGAGTCTAGACTCCACCATTACCTCATTTTACAAGTTACTGACTTAGAAAATCACAAGTAACCATTTTTTATAAGCCATAGATGTGAAGGCACAGTTGTGAATTTTTTCTGTTTGGTCTTTACTTAGCACACCTTTGTTGGGCAGTCAGGTCTATCTCGGGCCCTAGCAGTTGAACTGTTGGACAAGGTGAACAACCCAGACAACCATGCACACTACACTGAAGGAGACGATGATGACTTTGAGGTAAGAATGGATCAGGTGGATGCTTGAGACTTTTAATGTGGCTCTAGAGTATATTCTATTTATTTCAGGTATTTGTTTACTCTTGGCTTTATGGACAAGGTCCACAGGATCCCAGTTAGTCCGGAGATCCATACATAGATCAAGCTAACCTTGAATTCTCAGAGATCCTCCTGACTCAACCTCCCAAGTGCTGAGGTTACTGGTGTGAACCACCACACCCAGCTGGGAATTTATTTTCTGATTTACACCTTCAATTTAATTAAAATGGGTTTAGCTACAAAAAATGATTGTAGATTATATATACGTTCATCTAATTATACCTGCTAAGGCTTTTCCTAATCCTACAAGTTCTGTGGTTGGCTGAGGTTTAAATGAGGTTATCCTCCTCCACCCCTTACACACATGTGTGAGAGCCAGAGGTGCCTCCTCTCCAGATCTCTGGTCCTGTAGTGACATGTGATCTTCCTGTAGACCATACAGACATGGCATCTGTTTCCTAGGAAATAATGTCTGTAAGAATGTTACTTTGGACCATGAGGAAAAAGTATAGGCACAACACATGCATATAATTTTTCATAAAGACTCCTTAGAAGTTCAGTCATTTTCGTTTTGTTTTGTTTTGTTACTGTTTAGTGATTTGCCATTCTTTTTAATCCTTGAAACACAAAACCTTCTAGCACATTGTGGGGCACAGTGGTGTGAGACTGACACTGTCCCTGCATTCACAGATGGTGAGTTACTCACAGAGGAAGTTCAGAAATAGCAACACATAATTTACAGGACTGATAATCCTGTGGTGTAGGAAATAGAGACCCTACAGAGGGATGTCATGAGTAGGGTGGGAAAGAGCTCAATGGAAAAGTTACATTTGAACAACAAAATTGAAAGATACGTAGAATTCGAGGAAGAGAGAAAGAATAAGGTTTTGTTGTTGTTTGTTTTGTTTTTAGATTTATTTTATCATTTTGTGGGTACAAGTGTTTTGCCTGGATGAGGGAGGGCATCAGATCTTCTAAGAGAGTTACAGACATTTGTTAGCTGCCGTGTGGGTCCTCTGAAAGAACAGCCAGTGCTCTTAACTGCTGAGCCAACTCTCCACCCCAATAATAAATAATTTTAATAGAGGCAATAATAGCATGTTTTGAAAGCTGGGGGACTAAAGAAAAGTCAGTCTGGGTGGAACAGGGAATAAGCCATGGGACATGAAGCTACAAAGCTAGATACTGTCTCAAACCCTGCTAAGGCTTTAGACTCGGGGTGTTCAGAAGCCATTAAAGGGAAGGAAGTGATGTGATCAGATGTAGACTTTTCAAAACATCTTTATGAATTCATAATGGAGAGTATGTTCACTGGAAAATGTTAAAGAACTACCCAGGAGAGCAGGGTGGAGATGACCGTAGCTTAAACCAGTGGTAGAGCACTACTAACGAGTTCTTCACTCAGGAGTCACCAGGAAGCTGGTGATTGAGTCATGGCTAAGAGGGAAGGATGACAAAATGCTTGCTACTGGATTTTGATTTGAAAACCTGGTGGATATAACTAACCACTTACTGAGGTAGAAGCATGAGAAAAGTTTGGGAAGAAAGATGAGTTTACTTTTATACTGAACAACGTGTTACATAAGAGGTCTGGTAAGGAGATAGGTGCTGGTTGTAGGGGAAGAATTTGACTATATAGATGTGGGTCACTGGAAAGGGAGAAGTAGCTTTGAGGAACAAATGTGACCCCCAGGGGAAGCAAATTAGATTGACAACTAAAGAGAGCTCATTAATTCAGAGCACCTTCTCTAGCCTCATGGCTTAAAATACTCTTAATATCCCTCTATCCAGTATTTCTCCTTTCTATACGGTATACACTTGCAGAAATTTTCCCCTTAAAGCTATCCCTGGTGCTGCCACTCCCTTGCAGTAAAAATCTCCAAACACTCCGTGAGCTCAAAAACTGAAAGCTGAGAGCCATTCATCTGACATTTAGGGCCTTTTGTGTCCACAGAGTGCCCTCATCTTCATTTCAGTGCACTCAATCAAATAACTGCCAAACCCCACTTCCTGCAAGTACTTCATTCTTGCATTATGTGATCATATTCTGTCTAGTGCATCCCCACATCTGCATAGCCAATGCCTGCTGTACTTCAGGCCCTGGGAAAGTGAGGATCAGAGCCTCTGTTCATCAGTTCAGTACAGAAGGAATCTCTATCCCTTGTCCAGGCTTTAACAGGATTTTTTTTTAACTAATAAATGGCACTGACCATTGTCTAATCTTGTATTCTTTGTCGTCCCAAACTAAACGCTTTGAGGAATAAAGTTTGTTTCTAACTGTGAATCCCTTCAGTGTTTTACACAGTGTAAACATGGAATAAGTAAATAAACATTTAAGGCATCTTAGTGTTCATTGTACTTTTTATTGTCTTTCTTATGAGAAATGTTTAAGTAATCATGTCAATAAGCAATCATTAGAAATAAACCTTTTATTTGTTGAAATTTTTAAGTGTGTTTATTATGCTTATATTCACAGCCCCATGCAATCATTCGTCATACAATTAGATCTACAAACAGGAATTCCAGAGCTGAACGGACAGCTTCAGAAATTAATTGTATGTGCATGTTATATATTTTTCATTGGTGGCCTTGGAGGGTTGGTCTGGGTATTCTTATATTTTTTTATGGGATTATAAAATCTTAGACTAATTGAGGCTGTATACTTTAGTATTTCAAAATATAGTAAAAATGCAGGCTGCTTTTCTGGTTTTATTGTAATTTTATTATTGTTTTTAAATAGTTTTTATTTTTAATTATGAAGACAATTGTTCCCATTGTAGGAAATTGACAAGAAATAAAAAAAATAGAAAATTTGCATTGCACTTCATCATATAAGCTATAGACAGCCCATTTTTTTTTTTCTGACTTCTTGCTTTGCCATGAATATTTCATGTGGCTAATTGTACTTTGACATAATAGAGAAGCATTTTCTGTTTGCTGGCACTGACTTTATAACTACACACTGTGTTGCAGGTTGAGTCATGCTTGTTTCATGCTGTAGGAAATAGTCTTCTGTTACTGGGCATTTGGGTGGGTTTTAACTATTGCAGATCAATATGAAGATAACTCTTTACAAATATTTAAAATGGAATTTTGATTTTTTAATGAGTTAATCATAAACAGACAAAAATTTTATATCAACCACCTTTGTCACCTCAGCCACATTTAAAAAACAGAAGTTTTGATATGGATTTCCTGGCTGAGATTTGTATTGTTTCATGAAATTAAAGTGATTTGTGATAAAATGAGATGCATGACTAACAATACAAATAGAATGTTAGCCATAATGAGGTAAGATAATTCATTAAGTATTTGAACCAATTAGAATTCTTACAGATGATTATCCAATAGCTGTCTGCATTTTATTTTATTTTCATTTTTTGGAAGGTGGCTGTATTGCCCAGGCCAGCTTCAAACTCACAGTGACTTTTCTTCCTCAGTCTCCAGGGTCCTGAGACTATAGGGTGTACCAGCATGCCTGGCTTAAGTCTGTTTTCTTCAAACAAGTATTCCTAGCTCTTTGAAAGATTGTCTTCCCTTACCTGTTGATCAACAGTACTTGTCATAGATAAGCAAGTAATAACTCAATACTTGGTGTCTTTTTAGTGCTAGTGCTCACCTTGCTGTCTTTTTTCTAAAATTAGTTATGTATTTACTATGTACCTACTGAGCCATCTTGCCAGAGTCTTGTTGCTTCTTGTGAAAAATTTCTGAGGGCCCCAGATCCCAAAGATAACCTTTTTGATAAAGCTGTATTTACTTTGTGTAGCTATATAATGTTCTTTTAATGTGATCTAACTTGTCTTTTATTTATAGCCTTTGCATTTTATGCTATATTCTTTGTTTTAATCTAATCATTTTTTTAAATTTTCATGTATGAGTGTTTAGCCTACATGTAAATAGGTGCACCATGAATGTGCCTGGTGTCTGCAGAGGTCAGAAGAGGGCATAGGATCCTCTGAACCTGGAGTTAGGGATGGTTGTGAGCTATCATGTGGGTACTGGCAACCAAATCTAGGTCCTCTGCAAGAGTAACAAATGCTCTTAACCAGTGAGTCATTTCTTCAGTTCCTTATGCTATGTCCTTGATTCTGAGACTGCAAAAAGAATGTTCTATGGTGTATTCTTCTATTTTGCAATTCCACTTTTTAGATACTTAACTTAATGTGTAAACTGAAGACTAGACTTCATCTTTTTTGTCATTTTTTTTTCCCCCCCGTGGATTCAAGATACGATCTTTATTGTAAAAATAAATCCCCATGCCTGTCCTAGGACTTGTTCCTGGGAATTCTGTTATGTTGCTTTGCGTGTCTGTTCGTGTACAGCAGCACACTTGTGAGTATTCCATCTGCTAAAATGTATTACAACTGTTTCTCCTCCTGCTCCTGCTTCTCTTCCTCCATGTCCAGGTGCACACATTGTTGTTCTTTTAATTATATCTGACTATTATACAATTACATTTTAGAATCTGCTTATCTAGTTTTTAAATTTATTTTTGCTGATGTGTCTAAATTTACATATTAACAGAGTTGACATCTTTATAATGCTCAGCCTTAATTAAAAGACCTTCCCTCCCCACTTTGGGGAGCGGGGGTCAAGATTTAGTTTTCTTCACGAGTGCTCAGAATGTTGATATTTTCATGGAGTATGCCTTGGATAAAGTTAAAGTCATTTTACTGGTGGTTTTTTTTTTTTTTTTGTCTTCACATTTAAACAATTTTCCTTTTATAGATACCAGAGTATTTTATGGCTCTGTTTTTGCTTGCTTAATAGATTTCAGTTCTATCCTGGTTTTTGCTTCAGTTTTCTTAAGTTGGGCTGGTAATTTATATACAATAAATGATCCAATCTTAAATGTGATGCATGGTAAAAATTTGCAGATATATACAACATACCTGGATCTCAGAGTTGCCATGCTCTGTCACAGTCAGTACTTCCACCCTCCCCTGTCTCCAGATTAACTGATATTCTCATCCCTGTCACATAGGTTCCTTTTTAACCGATCTTGACTTTTAGACAAGTAGCATGACACAGTGGACCCTTTTCTTTAACTCAGCCATATCTGTGAGAGTCATTCACGCCATTGTGTAAGACTACATGGTGGTGGAATATTACATTAATGAGTATGTTACAACTCACCCGATCTTCTGTTGACTTTGCTTTGGGCTATTGTAATCATTCTATGTATTCTTACTGTATATTTTTTGTGGACATTAATAATTTTTGAACCTGGCTGTTGATATAACAAAATATTTGAGGCAAACAAAGGAAGAAAGATTTGCTTTGACTCATGTCTCTTGAGTTTTCAGTCCATGGTCACTTGGCCGTATTGCTTTTGGGCCTATAGTGAGGCAGAACAGTATAATTAAGGTTCATCATGGAAGAGCTGTTCACCACATGAGATGAGACATTGGAGTAAGTTGAACTGGCCAGAAACAATATACAGTCCCCAAGGACCCACTCCCTTAAGTTAGGCCCCACCTTTAACTCTGTGTCATCTCCCAATAGCCTTTCTGTTTATGAACCCATTATTTAATTAATCCATTTTGGGGTTACAGCCCTCATGAGCCAGTCACTTCCCCAAAGCCCGTCAGCTAGATTTTAGCACATAGATTTTCATGGACATTTCACATCAGGCCATAACATATCCAGTGTTAGATTGGCCAGGGATGAAGAAATATTCTAACAAAGTCACATTTTTTAATTCTTTGCAGTGATATAAAACATACCATAGAAACCATGTGGCATCTTATCTAACAAAGAAATAGAAGAGGCGCAGCAGGACCAGAATTCAGGGGAAGTTAAACTAATGACTCACAGTGAGGACATGTGACTGGGGAAGGCTGAGCGCCGGGTCTGTTCTGAGAGTGGACTCTGAAGCCTCCTGTAGCTGAACATTGCATTTAGAAGTGCCTTCGTTTGAAGCTCGGTGTCTGGGTTGGATCTGAGTCAGTGACTTAGATCTTCCAGACGTAATACAATGATTCACTGAAATGAACATGATTTCACCAGGCAGGTCCCTGGCAGCCTGATTTAAAGAGCGGTTTCTCAGTGAGAAAGCTGTGTAGCTCAGAGGGTTTTCATTTCATGAAACGTTGTCACATGCAGAGTGGCCTTGGGAGAAATTATGTTCTTTCCGGCCTTTGCATTTGGATTTGTGTTTGTCCTCCCAGGCTGGTGAGTGCCAGAAAAAAAGTTTGTTTCTCTCTTTCTCAGATCAAGATACAGGCATAATATCATTGTGGCACTTAATCTCAGTTGAGACAGGAGGATGGCAAGTGTTCAGAGCCAGCCAGAACTACATGGTGAAACTCTTACCTAAAAAAAAAAAAAAAAAAAAAAGACAAGTAAATGAGAATTTTAAACAAGCTGAGGAGACTTTTACAAACTTCTTACACTTCCATAGTCCCAAGTGTTTTGTTGCCTTTGTCTGAATGAAGGTGAAGCCGGTTAAACTTCCTCCCTGAACTAAAGCCCAAGCATCTGTACATCTGGAATCGCTGCCCCCAACTCCAGTTTCTACATCCATCACAGGCACATGCTGAGACACACTGAGTTTACAGTTTTACACCAATTGGACTGTGGTTCTGTTGTCTGACGAGGGTTCGTTAAACTTCGTAGGTCTGTGGATCTATGTTTTTTATTGTTTGGCTGCTGTTTCTTTGAAATGTCTGCCATTGTCTCTCCTCTGCTTCTGAGACCCTTGTTAACATGAACTCTCTGATTTCATAGCTCACTGAGGTTTTGCTCTCCCTGCACCCTCACCTCTACATGAGAGGAACTTTGTTCTTGTGCTCATTCTGCTATTAAGCCATTCAGTGAGTTTTATTTCAGGTCCACTATTTTTCAAATATGAACTTTAGTCATACCCAGATTACAGATATACATCTATATGCATATTTAGAAATGTAATTCTGTTTCTGTGCTGAGATTGTCTGCTTTACCCACTGTCTGTCTCAAAAGTCCTCAAGCATGTTGATGTTTTTAAAGTTCCTATCTGCTGCTTGCCTGTATCATCTGAATCTGTTTCTTCTTTTTTTCAACTGTCTTTTGTTCCTGTTTTTGTATCTTGGACAATGTAACACCATATTGAGCATCTAAATTTTGTCCTTTTCCTATGAAGACCCTTTTATGGATCTAGAGTTCCACTGACAAAAGCTCAGATGTCTGTCCTAATACCACAGGCTATCCCATGCTGTCTGTCCTAATACTGCAGGCTATCCGGTGTTCACAGTGCTGTCCTCCAGCTATATACGCAACTGCCTGTGACTCCAGTTCCAGGCACTCATGTGAACACTCTGTTTAGCTGAAGGCAAAACATTCACACACATGAAACAAATCTTCTTTCAAAATGTTTTTAGATTATGTTAAATGTTATTAATGGATCCAGGATTTTATTTTAGATTGATATTTAAGCAAATAACATATTTTATGGAATGTCTTCCTTAGTGCTGAAATTTTAAGCCAGACATGGTTGTGCACACTTGTAACCCCACCCAGGACTACAGAGTCTAAGGCAGGAGGAAGATCCCAAGTGGAGAGCCAGCCTAAGTGTACATAATGAGTTCCAGGCCAGCCTGGGTTTATCTTAAAATATAAAAATAAATAAATTTTCAGAAAGAAGGGAGGAAGAGAGGAAAAATTTATGCCTTACTATTTTTGTTCCATATAACAAATTATGTTAGTGCCTTGTATTATTTTTTACAAGTTTTGTTACTGGGGATAAATGCAACTAGATCTTATTTGAAAGCCTTTTAACAATTAGTTAAGTTTGTATTTAGAAATCTTGTGTCTTTATTAGTATAAATGTTGAAAAAAACTTTTTTGGACTTTTAGTCACATTCAGTTTTTTTAAAGTTTTAAAATTATAGTAACTATAAGTAGGTAATGAAGTAACTTTTTCCATTCTAGAATATTTCATCTAAAAGAAATTGCTCTTGAATACTTGGACTAACTATGGAAGTAGACTGATGAGATCAAATAAAATGCACAGCCACGTGTGACCGTAGATGATAAGGCCATCCTGACCTCTCACTCATTATATAATCCTTGTATAATATGGCAAGGTTTTCTCTGCCAGAAAGCTGTTGCCAATCTCAAAACAGCCTCTGAAACATGGAAACAATCTTCGCAACTTTTCCTTTGTCATCTAGCTCCAATAAACTTTAAACATTTTCTTTTACTCAAAAGTACTTTTTAGCCAGGCGTTGGTGGTGAACGCCTTTAATTCCAGCACTCGGGAGGCAGAGGCAAGTGGATCTCTGTGAGTTCAAGACCAGCCTGGTTTACAAGAGCTAGTTCCAAGACAGCCTCCAAAGCCACAGAGAAACCCTGTCTCGGAAAAAAAAAAAAAAAAAAAAAAAAAAAAAAGTACTTTTTAATTTCCTGAGTTCAGCCAAGAATTAAGCATAGAAGCTAGGGGAAATCCCAGATTGCTCCTTTTCCTGGGTTAGTGTGAAGGTGTCTTACAGAAGACGTGATGAAATTTCTTTCTGTGCCTCTGCTTTTCCTCCCTCTCAACAGTGTTCATTCTTGTTTCATTCCTGAAGTTAGCCATGTAAGAGGATGGATGTGTGTATGTTTATACATATCTATGTATCTGCTCTATATTTTGCAGTTGACAAATTACAGTTTGAACCACCTCTGAGGAAAGAAACAGAAGCCCGGGATGAAATGGTAATGGACTTTGAAACATTTCCATGTTAAAATTTGGGAAAACTTAGAGTGAGGTATATTTTTAAGAAATTAAGTACCTACTTTTTATACATAGTAACTATACTAAAGTGTGAAAATTCATAATTAGGTATTTTGATGGTATTACAAGCAGTATAGTTTGAGCCACTTATTTCAGCACTCTCAGTCTTTTGAAGGATGTACTTAAATTACTAAAGCTGTCTTGGCCTCAGCTTTACCTTCTCCTTGTTAGGTTTGCAGTGAGCACAGCTTGGTTTGCTTTACTGGGTAAAGCATCTTATCTGTGGGACTGGGCATGTGGTTGGTAGTGGGTCACTTGTTATAGGTCCTACCATCTGTCTATAACTGTAGGTTCTTTTGTTTTTGTGTTTGTTGTTTGTGAGAGGGTCTCACTGTGTAGCTCAGGCTGCCCTTGAGTTGCTGCAACCCTCCTGCTTCAGCTGCCTAATGCCAGGGCAACAGGCATATGTCATCAAACCAGATGTGATATCATTTTGAGATTAACTACATATTTAACCCCTTATATAAAGGAATAAATAAATAAGATATTGCTAGGATTGGCCTAGAAGGTTCCTTAATGTCTACTTTTTTTTTTTTAAAGATTTTATTTATTATGTATACAACATTCTGCTTCCATGTATATCTGCACACCAGAAGAGGGCACCAGATCTCATAACGGATAGTTGTGAGCCACCATGTGGTTGCTGGGAATTGAACTCAGGACCTCTGGAAGAGCAGCCAGAGCTCTTATCCTCTGAGCCATCTCTCCAGCCCTAATGTCTACTTTTTTTGTCAGTAAAAGTGCAGTTTCTAGGCTTGGTGCTGATGGTGGCACACACCTTTAATCTCAGCACTCAGGAGGCAGAGGCAGGTGGATCTCTGAGTTCAAGTCCAGCCTGGTCTACAGAGCTACTTCCAGGACAGCCAGGGCAACACAGAGAAACACTGTCTTGGGGGTGAGGGGGTGGGCAGGGAGTAACAGTTTCTAGTGGATTTTAATGGGCATTCTTCTTACTGCTTATTTCTATATGCACCAGCATCTCCCATGCTTGGTTATTTGTCTTGACTGATGGAATAGTTATGCAAATAATTCAGATTTTTGTGGGTTGTCGTTTTGTTTGTTTCTGCTTTTTGGATGGAAAGCTCTATTTAATAGATGTGGGGAAGTTCTTAAGTTTACATCAGATGATAATAAGTCATTGATCTAAATGTGTCAAATGACAGAACAAATTGTGGTGATGTAAAAACTGATTGGATGTCATGATAACTAACAGCCGCAATGCTGGGGTTTTCTTGAACCAGATAAGATGACTGATAGGTGATTACTAAATCAAGTGGTAGATATTAACTGGGTTAATATCTATGAAAGTAACATTTTAAACTGTGACCTGCACAGGGACTACCATCAGACCCAAATTTTATATTACATTGGAATCCTTTTGTGGATGGTGCAAATACAGGCAGGTAAGTTGTTTTGTAATTAACAACTTCATTATATGAACAGCTTTTATGGGGATTTGTCTTAAAATTGTCAGAACTTTGACTTACATTATTGACAAAAAGCATCATGAGCTATTTAGTATGGTTTTTAAAGGATCTCTTTTGTTTGGGGGAATTTTTGTTTATTTTCTTCTGTTTGTTTTTATTTTGTTTTCCAATTGTTTGTTTTGCAAGAGGGCCATGTTACATAACCCTGGCTTGACCTGGCTGGCCTTGAACTTGCAGCCATCCTCCTGCCTCTGCCTCCCAAGTACTGGAGTTGCAGGCATGTGCCACCATTCCTGGCATGGTTTTTGTTTTAGTCCACATATATTTTGTGTAATGATAATGTATTAAAAGATGTCATTGGGGGAAAAATACTATAGTGGTGGTCAGAAATCCCTCATTCTGTTTCTCTAATGTAGTTTCTTCATATTCTAGACCTGTCTTTATTCAGCAGTGAATAGAGGGGCTGGCTTCAGTGAGTCATTGAATTGTTTACATGTTTGTGCATTTCAGTTACCTAGAGAATTCATTGAAAATGTAGACTTCTGGGTCCCCATATTAGGCCTGTTGAGCTGTGGTTGGCAAACTGTAGCCTGTGGGTCAAAGCTAGCTGCTGCCCATTCACTAAAAATGGTATTTGGAGAGAAAAGGATAGAGAAGCAGAGAGGGAGGGGGAAAGAGGGTACAAAGATGGCTCAGCAGTTAAGAGCACTTGCTTTACGGTCCAGTAGACCTGGGTTTAGTTCCTAGCACCCACATCAGGCAGCCCATAACCACCTATAACTCCATTTTCAGAGAAGCCAGTGCCCTCTTCTGGCCTCTGCAAGCCGTACGCTCACATGGTAGACATACATATCCTCAGGCACATATACTTGTGCATGCATAAACATAAAATGAATAAATAAAATCTCATGTTAAAAGGGGTATTTGCATTTTGAATGGATAAAAATAAAAGAATAATATTTTGTTTTATGGAAAGATTACATGAAGTTAAAATTGCAGTCAGCAAAGATTTATTAGAACACCAGCATATTAATTACTTTATGTACGTACTGTTTATAGCTACTCTCAAACTATGTCAGCAGAGTTGCGGCTCTGTATGCCATCTGAAGGATATAGTATTTAGTATCTGGCCCCTTACAGAACGTTTGCCAACCCCTGCTATAAATTACAGTCTTTGTGAATGGAATCTAAAGACCCTGGCAGTTTTCTGCTTCACTGAAAGGATTCTGGAGAAGTGTAAACGACCTTTGCGCTGTCACTGCTACTCAGGCTTTGGTGTGCCAGCTGGTCACCTGAATGCTGCAGGATCTGGTGCAGTGAACTTTTAAAGTGTCCGCTTGTCAATGTCCTCTAGGGGCCTCCCTTGAGTAACAAAGGGTTAATAATGCAGCCACATGTACTCACGGGCTCCAGAATTCTGAATTTCATTGTTTGGTTGTTTTGTTTTTATTTGCTTTTATTTTAATTTGGTTGTTGTCGATGTTTGGTTTTGGGTTTTTTTGTTTGTTTTTTGTTGTTGGGTTTTTTGTTTTGTTTTTAAGATAAGCTCTCATATCATCCTGGGGTCCCCTGTTCTACCAAGATGCCTCTGCCATCTTGGTGCTAGGATTATGGTCACGTGGCACCATACCCCACTTGTAATGGGAAATTTCCAATTTTACTTTTAATATTTTTATAAATATTTATAAAATATTTTTATAAATGTTTTGTTTATTTACTTCTCATTAGTTTAAATCCTTCAGGGACACAACATCAGATGTATTCTATACACATGCTTTAGCAAAAAGGTAGCTTAGAATTTAGCGTGCATCGTGTTGCTGTTCCCATGCGGTGACTAACCTCTACAGCCACCAGGTTCTGCGGGTTTCCCACCAGGCCTCCCAACACTGTTCTTTGCCTTATGCACATCAACACATCTCTTGCTGGAGTAAAATTCTATTTCCTCTCAAGCACCAACATCTCTCATTTTAAAAGGACTGTGTGTTCCCTTGTTTCTAGGGACCCTGCTTTTGCCAGCTAAGTGGCTTGCATCCTCACCTTCCAAACACACACTTGTCTTTCAGGAGTTTCTTTCCTAAGCAGGTCTCCACAGGCTCCAAGATAGCGGATGGCTTTTGTTTGTTTTGTTGCTGGGAAACAAAACCAGAGCTTGTCCATACTAACCTTGTGCTCTGCCCCTGAGCTGCACTGCTCCCAAAGCCTGAATTTATCTTTCTCTTTTAAGCTTAATCTAATTTGAATCACGTATTAAGTGCAGCAAAATACAACTGAAAAAGACGTGCCACTTTGTAATTTTTTTATAGCTGTGCCAGTGCAGTCTTAGAATTCAAGGTCTTAGGTTTCTGTCATGTTTGTCTCAGAGCCTCTGTTTGTAAACATTTTAGTGCATATTTGGTAAGTGTCATCTATGTTACAGTCATATGACCATCTAAATTGAGATTTTCTCTTTGATTAGGTCAACCTCTAAACGTGCTGTACCACCTCCCCTACCTCCTAAGGTGAGCTGCTGAAGGATTTTTGAATGACAAAACCTTCTTTACATAATCACATTTTTAAAATGATTTCTGACTTTGTTCACATTTTTAAGTTTATTAATTTTCTTTAGAAGTTGGGTATGAAAGTGTAAAGTACATAGCAAAGAAGATTTTGTGTGAAATAATACACTTTAATAGATGCCAGAAAGATACGGGTTTTTGCTCTTTTGGAGAAACGTTTGACTACATGGTGGGAGAAAGTTTATAAAGTTTCAGTAGAATCATTCTTCATTAAGTCATTGTCAGTTTCTACATGTTAAATACTTGACAACTGCTTGCATAATTTTATTGGTTATAAAAGTTTTATGGTTTGGGGTTGGGACTCTTTTAGAACCCACATGTTAAGGTCATAGTTCTGCTGAGCAGTGACTCACCCGAGTACTTTGCTGAAGGTTACCATGACTGTTTAAAGAGTACTTTCCTATCCTCTCATCATTAGCCACGGATAAACAGTTACCCCGAAGACAGCCTTGCAGATGAGGAAAAATCAGCAACCGTCAAACGTTGCCCTGATCCAGAGACCAGAGCACCTCACATTCTCAGAAGGCAGAGCAGCCCAAGCTGTGTTCCTGTAGCAGAGACATCCTCTATAGGTACAAACAGCATGCTAGCAGTCCTGGAATGCAGCTAGATACCGTGATCTGGATGGCCAGGCAGATGGGAAGGAAAGCCATTCTTTCCTGGCTTTAATAATATCTTCATTCTTTACTCGGTCCTTTTGTAGTTCAAGCCTTATTTCTATGCTTTAGTTACACACAAGTGGGCTATAATAGATTCAGACCATTTCAACGTATTTTAATCCCATAGTAAATGTTACAGGATCCAGGGGACGTGCCCATGTTCCCCCACTCCAGGAGTCAGCTGTGGTAGACATTATACATATGTACACGTAATAGTACAAAAGATGGCTCAGTCTGGTAATGCTTGCCTGTCATCCCAGCATTCCAAAGGCAGAGGCCAGCAGATCTCTGTGAGTTCAAAGCCAGCCTGGTCCTGTTCCAGGACAGCCAGGACTATTACACAGAGAAACCCTGTCTCCAAAACAAAACAAAACAAAAGCAAAGAGGACAGATCTTTGTAAATAGTCAAAAGAAAAAAATAGCATGATGGAGGAAAAGAAAGACAACTAGTGTGGTGTTTCCTAAAAATAAATAAACTGTATTTAAGTCCATCCCTAACGTTTCTGAGGGAGGTGGGGATGGGCTAGTGGTAAAGGGCTTGATGAACTTAGAGAAGGGAGAGCCAATGCGTAGTCATTCTTAGAGAATAAGAAGGGTTGGGCAAATACACTAACACAGAAACATGAATCATGTTTGAAGCCATCTAATGTGGAGGAAGGGTGCTACTTAAAAAGAAGGTAGGACTGAAAGTGAAGATTGTCATTCTGTTGGGGAGGATCTTGGGTACCACTGCCACTGGGCTAGGTTTAGCTCACAGTATGTTTGGCATAACTTAAGAGCACAACTCAGGATGCAGTGCAACCTAAGAGTCTGGAGGACAGGGCCAAAGAACTCATCTGACAGAAATGTGCTCCCACAGACTCACCCAAGAGGAAGGGAAAGGATGGGGGAAGGAGGTTTCTCTTCAAGGGATGTTCTTCTTTGTGTGCTTATTCAACTTTAACCATGTTTTCCTCAGGAAATGGTGATGGGATTTCAAAACTGATCAGCGAAAACACAGAGGGATCAGCGCAAGCTCCACAGTTACCTCGGAAAAAGGACAAGAGGGACTTCCCTGTGAGTACAGCGGGCACCCAGCCATTGGTTGTAAGTAACAGGGTTTTCATAGACGGGGGGAGCAAGAATAAGAACTCAGGTACCTGGAGTTGAGCATGGTGGCGTGGGCTGTTGTCGCACCTCACCAGAGGCTGGAGCAGGACTGCGAGAGCTCAGAAGTCCAGGGTCAGGTAGCGAGAGATGGCCCAGCAGTGAGAGCACTGGCTGCTCTTCCACAGGGCCTGGGTTCAATTCCCACATCCACACGACAGCTCTCACCCATCAGTAACCTCAGTCCCAGGGGATCTGACACCTTCTGACCTCCACAGACACTAGGCACACACAGGTTCATATATATACATACATGCAGGCAAAACACTCATATACATAAAATTAAAATAATCTAAAAAAATAAGTTTTGGGGGGCTGGAGAGATGGCTCAGAGGTTAAGAGCACCGACTGCTCTTCCAGAGGTCCTGAGTTAAATTCCCAGCAACCACATGGTGGCTCACAAGCATCTGTAATGAGATGTGGTGCCCTCTTCTGGTGTGCAGATATACATGGAAGCTGAATGCTGTATACATAATAAATAAATAAATAAACAAATAAAAAAAATAAGTTTTATAATAACTGGTACAGTAAATGACTAAAGTTTTATTTTTAACCCTAGAGTTTCTTGCAGTATTAAAAATTACTTTAAAAAAAAATTTTTTTTCACAGAAACCAACCATCAATGGCCTTCCTCCCACCCCAAAAGTTTTGGTAAGGTTTGTTATGTGACCTGTTTGCCATTTTTTGGTTTTGTTTGTTTTGTTTGTTTGTTTGTTTGTTTAATCTTTTTAGAAGCAGTAGAAGTAGATTTATTTTTTATTTTTTATTTAAATTCTTTAATTGGTACTTATATTTACATATCCATTCCCCCATTCCCTCTCCCTCCCATCCTCCCATGTTCTCCACCTGCCCCCCCAACCCATCCCCCACTCCTCCCCAGAGATAGTGAGGCCTCCCACCAGGGACCTTCAAAGTCTGTCATATCATTTGGGGTAGGGCCTAGACCCTCCTTGCTGTATCTGAGCTGCAATAGTATTCCTCCATAGGGAATGGGCCCCCAAAGTCCATTTGTGCTCTAGGGATAAAGACTGGCTCCACTGTTAGAGGTCCCATAGACTGCCCTGGCCTCCTAGCTGGCCCCCACATTCAGAGGGCTTGGTTTGGTCCAATTCTGTTTCCCCAGCTTTATGACTAGTGTCTCCATGCTATCAGTAGGTCAGGTCCACTGTTTCTGCAGGTCTCTCCAGCCCCGTCTTGGCTCCTTTGCTCATCCCTCCTCCCTCTCCACAACTGAATTCCAGGAGTATGATTCAGTGCTTAGCTGTGGGTGTCTGTTTCTGCTTTGAACAACAACAGGATGAAGGCTCTCCTTTGAACCACTAAAAGAAAGAATATTGTAGAAAATAAAGTTGGTGAATAGATTTGAATGTGCTGTAGTCAGACCACAGACTCCAATTTGAGGGGATTGGTTAACATTTAGAGACCAAGTTGGGTGTAATGGCAGGTCTATAACCTTAGCACTCCATGGACTAAGGCAGAAAGTTCAAGGTTCAAGGTCAGCCAGGCGCACATAACAAGTTCCAGGCTACATCTAAGCAATCAGCTATTTTTAAAAGAAGAAGAAGAAGAAAAGGGGGTGAGAAAAAAACAAAAAGAAAAACAAAACTGAGGATTCATAAATTCTGTCAGTGGGTTCTCAGATTAGGTCTAAACACCATTTAATTTTACTGTGATATTAATACTAGGCCTTCTTCCTTATGTGGTAAGTGCCTTTTTCCCCTTGCAACCATTTTCACCCTGAGCTGTACACAATGAAAAGAAAGAAGGAAACTTAGACTAACACTTCTCTGTCCTCTTATGGTGAGATGTATCTGTGAGGTGGAGCTGCTGACCATGGGAATGGTGGTACTTTGTGAATTGTACTCACTTATTAGTTAATGTCCAGAATAGAAACTTGCTCTTTTTGTCAGTTGCGTATATTGTAGAATTACACTGCAGTGATGCTGAAGAAAATCAAATATCATTTATTTCACTTTAACTTAAATTCCTGAAGCTCACTAAGTAGATTGATAGATTTGATACATTGACCCTAAAGTGGAAAGAAAGCGAAGACCGTGACTCAGTAAAAAACATTTGGCTGTGTTAAGATCTGTGTATTGTTTTGAGATAAAACTGCAAAGGTTTCTTCAAAAGTTTGATGATGCATGATTTTCTAAGAAAATTAAAATTACATGATAAAATAAGCCATTTTTTTTTTCTTTATAAACAAGATGGGAGCGTGTTTTTCCAAAGTATTTGATGGCTGCCCTTTGAAAATCAATTGTGCAACATCCTGGATACACCCTGATACAAAAGGTACGAGTTCTGAATTGTATATATACCCCCTATAAAATGTTTACTGTATGGAATAGCTTTATAATTAGTGAATTAAGGTGGTTAACTTTAAAATTGTCACCTTAGATACTAAATGAGATAGGGCCTTATGACAAGCTAACTAAGTCGGTAGGATTTGGTTCAAGTACATTAAACCTAAATAGTGTATAGGAACTTTTCTTGTGAAGGAGGCTAAAAGAGATATCACAACTATGTATCCTTAATTTGTAAAGATGAGACAGTTCATAACCAGCCATTGAGGTCCATAGGTGGTGGGTACTAGTGTTTCAGTCTCAGTGTTCTATGATTGTATAAAACTTGGTTTTAAAAAAGAAAAACCAAATATACACTGAAATATTTAGGAGCAAAGGGGTTTGTGCTCATAGCTTAGCTTGGAGTGTGCATGAAGAAGATGCAATTCAAGACCACTCTGGTCTGTACTGAGATGACATCATTAGATAGATAGATAGATAGATAGATAGATAGATAGATAGATAGATAGATAGATAGATAGATCGGGAAGCTTGTCCATATTTATGTTCTGCTGTCTCCACTCATTTTACTTTCTCCACTCTTAACATTCAGCTGAAAACTCCATGTCAGTTTAGTCAGTTTGGATGCTTGAGCCGTGCTCAGTCAGATGCATCTATCACTGTGACTTGTTTAACACTTAATATTTTTCCAGGATTGAAGGCAGTGGCAGTACCTGTCTCCTTCAGTGTGAGGACAGTCCCTTACTGTCCTGCTAGTTCACTTTTCCTTCCTTAGAATCAGTCTTTTCTCCAAGAAGCTCTGGCTCTTTTTAATGTAATAGTATTTAGAAACCAACATCTGAAAAGATGTGCTCATTATTTGTTGTATGTCATGGTTTATGGCTTATATTTAATGTATATTTGAGTATTTGGTGTGTCTTGCAAAAACATACCACCATAACAACAGTTTAAAATTCAGTTAAAGACAGCATTAAATAGTGAAGCCTTACACAGCTTCTGTTTACCTCTTAAAACACGGGAAAGAGACATGGTAGCACAAATGTTTAAAAACCGTTGTACTTTGTTTGGTGCATGTGTGGGCGTGTAATGCTGATATCACCACTACATAGAGCTCTCATCTGAGTGTGCAACTTCAGAAAATGATACTAAGTCTGCTAACTTGCTATTATAGATCAGTACATTATTTTTGGAACTGAAGATGGTATTTACACATTGAATCTTAATGAGCTGCATGAGGCGACTATGGAACAGGTAATAAAATTTTTAACTTAAAGAGTTAGTCTGAACAAATTGGATAAAAGAATTATCATAATTTTAAATCCATTTGTACCAGTTCTAATCTTAGTTTTTATGGTCTAAATATTTAAATGGTTGACACGGTACTGTCTTCATGTTCATGTTGAAAGATTTTTTTTTTCTCTCTTAAGGTTTTGGTACTTTTCCCAAAGAAATTACCAAAATTTTTATAGTACTGTTAGTTTTGTTTTGCATGGTACTGAGATCAATCCCAGGGCCCCATGCATGCTAGGCCCATGCTCTGCCAGCAGCACTGCTTTATTGTGTGGGGATTTGGGGGCAGGGTAAGAGGAGAGAATCAAAGCTTTACAGTTTAATAATCTTCTTCCTCCTCCTCCTCCTCCTCTTCAGTTGTTTCCACGGAAATGTACCTGGCTGTATGTCATCAATAACACACTGATGTCATTATCAGGTATGCATGGTGATGAAACCAATAGACGAACAATGAAATGAAATTTAGTGTGCACTGTACGACAGTGCCATTTGCTGTTTGAGAAGGGATCCTGTCTTCTGTGAGGGCTGCATTTCCCCACCCCTTTCCCCAGCGTCTGGACCCCCGAGGGAGGGGACATTGTGGTGACCTGCTGAGCCCATTCCCTTCCACACCAGGCCCATTGCTGCTGCACTCTGTCTCCCTTTGAGTGTTAGCCATGCAGAGGGAGGAAGCAGGGGGTCAAGCTACCTCCTTTCTCCATGAATGCTAGCCATCCACCCACTTTAACCTCAATTTTCTTAATTATCAAATCAGGACAGTGGCATTAAAAACAAAACAACAACAAAAACCAGTCTCATGAGATTGTTGTGAGGGTTAAGTAAAACAGCCCAGAGTGCTGAGTAAATTGTAAAGCCTTAAACAGATGTTGTTACATATGGCTGCCTTAGACGATGCTTTTGAGTGCTAATCCAGGGAGACAGATGGCTCAGTCTGAAGAATGCTTTCTAACAAGCGTGAGGACCTGAGTTCTGTCCCCAGCATCCATGGAGAAAGCTAGGTGTGGTGGTGCACACTTGTAATTCCAGTACTAGGGAGGCAGAGGCAGGAGGTTCCTTGGGGCTCACGAGGCAACAAACCGACCTGGTAGGGGAGGTCCAGACCATGGAGAGAACCTATCTCATAATCAAGAGAGACATTGACTGAAGAACAACATTCAATAGTGACCTCTGGCTCACACATGCACATGAATCTGCACTCATACAAGCGCACACACACACACACACACACACACACACAGAGAGAGAGAGAGAGAGAGAGAGAGAGAGAGAGAGAGAGAGAGATTATCTAAACAAGGAGACTCTTGAGCAGCTGTTCTGATTTTAGCATGTCGGGTTTGTTTGTTTGTTTGTTTGTTTGTTTGTTTGTTCGTTTGTTTTTGATAGCTGGTGGTAATGAAAGGATTGGTAAGTTATATCTTTAGACTTTTTTCTTGTATTTCTTACCCACTATCTTAGTCACAGTTCTATTGCTGTGAAGAGATACCATAATAAAACAGTTCTTATAAAGGAAAGCATTTAATTGGGGCTGGCTTACATTTTTAGAGGTTTAGTCCATTGTCATGGCAGGAAGGCACTGGAGCAGTAGCTGAGAGCCACATCCTGATTCCTAGGCAGAAAGACAGACAGACTGACTGACTGACTAGGACTGGCATGGGCTTTGAAACTTCAGAGCCCTCTCCCAGTGACACACTTTTAACATGGCAGCACCTCCTGAGACCTCTAATTCTTTCAAATAGTGCCACTCCTTAATGCCTAAGCATTCAAATTTATGAGCCTGTGGAGGCCATTCTTACTCAACCACCACACCCACCAAATAATATTTTCTTACACATTGGGCTTATGTAGCTGCATGGAGACTAACTGATTGATTTCATTTGTAGTACAAGATAGCTAATTGTTATTTCTCCCCAGTGGAGATACTTCAGGAATCTGTATTTGAGTAATAACAATGTTTATGAAAAATAGCTTTGTGTGTAAATGACTTACTAAGAAGTGGGGATCCTCTACAGCAGTGCTTTTCAACCTTCCTAACACTGTGACCCTTTAATACACCTCCTCATGTTGTGGTGACCCCAGCCATAAAATTATTTTCATTGCTACTTCATAACTGTAATTTTGCTACTGTTGTGATTTGTGATGTAAATATCTGTATCTTCCAATGATCTTAGATGACTCTTGTGAAAGGGTCATTCCATCCCCCCAAGGAGGTCACAACCCCCAGTTTAAGAATCACTACTCTAAAGAGCACTTAATCACTTTGGTTTTAATTATGATTAGCCTGTCATTTTTTATTTAATTTAGCAAATATTCATATATTACTCTTTCGAAAAGAAACAAACCCAATTCTATTTGAATGACTTCTGAATCTCTTAACAGACTTAATTGAGTTTCTTTTTCTGGTATAAACCCCCTGGGTGGTAGCCATAGCTGGGTTTTTACAAGATGGGCAGTGAATTCCTGATAGGGAGTCTTGGTGAACAGTCTTTTTCCAGGTGTGGGTCAAGTAGCTGTAGGTCTTGGAGATGACATCAAAGGTGAAGTTGCCCAGGGTGGCATTCAGCCCTTGGCTGATGTGCAACAGTCTCAATACCAGCCAGCAGCAGCAGCTTCTTGGGCACAGGAGCAGAGATGATGCCAGGGCCTCTGGGAATGGGATGAGGCACACCAGCACAGAGCAATAGTGGCCTGTCACCTTGTATGGAATGATATAGAGTTTGCCTATCTTGTTCCCCCAGTAGTCTCTCCAGACAGGGACAGTGTGGAAGCTTGGCCATGACGATTGCTCCTTGGATGGTAGTGGCTGCCTCCCTGGAGCACTTAACACCAAGACCAGAATGACCATTGTCCCAGTAGTGACAGAAGCCTTGAAGCTGGCCCACTGCTGTGAGTCTGCTTCTGCGCTGGCATGATCTTTATTTCCTCATCCTTTAGGGATGTTCCAGGAAAAGGCAATGGTCTCAGATTCCTTGATGGCAGGGAGAGGCAGATGGCCCTCCAGGGATTTGACCTTCATGTCATTGACCAGACAGGCCATCTTGGTGCAAGGGATCCACTGCTTGTCTTTTGCTTTACCTCCATGAGCCCCAAGGCCCCTGAGAAACATCCATGGCCTCTCAAACCTGAGTCTCCTACTAGTCTACTAGGCCCTCCCTCTGCACATCTGGGCATCAGAATTTTGTATGTCAAATAACTTTTCTTAACTCTTGCAACGTTTATCATTAGACATGGCTGTCTTCAGACATAGTTTTAAAACCACATGTAGTACACCTTTTATTTTCATGAAATAAAATGGGATGACAGGAAATAGTTTATGATTAGTTTATTTCTGTAGTGCAATTAGAATTATCCCTAAAATGGAAAGAGCAGAGGTATCAGGAACAGTGAATGGAGAGAAAAGGAAGATGCTGTGTTGGCCAGAATGTTTCTATTCTGAGAAACGGTTATGAGGATAAAATACCCTATGTAATGTGTTTCCTCTAGGAAAAGGGCAAGTGTTGTTATTCTATCACACCCCTTGTGAGGAATCAGACAACATTTGTGTATATATCTCCTATTAAGCATGGCTACATTGGATGTGTATGGGTTATGCCTTACTGTACTGGGGCTTGTAGTACTGTCTTATTTCACTTTTCCTGGTATTACAATCTATACATTTAAAAATTTATTCACAATCAATTTTAATTGAAGGTAATTCAATAGATTGCTGGTGGATAGATTTGTCCCAAAGAGATAGTCACAATATTACAGAATTTTCTGTTTTGTTTGTAACACACGTATACACCAATGTTTAACAGTTTCTCTTTCTTCACTAGCATCAAATAGTTTTACATTTATTCTTCCCAGATCACCTATTTGTCAGAATATGCCTAAAGAGAATGATCTACTTGCTTAAAAGTAATTTTATCCATTGCTTTTGAAATATTAACCAAGTTTGTTTGTTGTGTTTTTACATATTTTTCTCTTCTGCTTGATCCTTGAATATTACTGGACTCATCTTTTCAGAAGGTAATTGTGTTTTTTTGTTTTGTTTTGTTTTTGGTGTTTTTGAGAGAGGGTCTCACTGTGCAGCTGTTGGGTATACTAGAACTCACTATGTAGACTAGACTGGCCTTGAACTCAACAGAGATCCACTTGCCTCCACATCCTGATTCCTGGGACTAAAGGCATGTGCCGACACACCTAGCTAACTGCATTTTCTTTTACTTGAAAATTGTCTCTTTCTCCTGAAATTTATCCTAGTAAAAGTAACTTCCTTCTCCTTTACAGGAAAGACCTTTCAGCTCTACTCCCACAATCTTATTGCATTGTTTGAACAAGCCAGAAAACCAGGGTTAGCTGCCCATATACAAACTCATAGGTTTCCTGACCGCATTCTGCCAAGGTACAAAATACCATCTTGATCCTACTGGGGGTGAGGTTATTTGTGTCTGTTTTTAAGCTGCTAGTGTTCCTCGTCTGGTGAAACAGCTCCCTGTTCTTAATTTACGTGTCATCCAGACCGGAAATCATTCATGTTACCTGCATGAAAATCACTTATGAACGTTTTATAACAAGTTCTTCATTCTATAAAATCAAAGTCTAAAGTCAGAGTCCAAGGTGGGTGGGTGGTTGGTTGGTTGGTTGGTTGGTTGGTTGGCTTTTAAGCCCCTTCCTGTCTGATTCTGGTACAGCTGGTTCATATATCACCATATGAATGTCACAAAGGAGTTCATTCGTATTGTCTTACATTTTCAGAAAGTTTGCCTTAACAACAAAGATCCCTGATACAAAAGGCTGCCATAAATGCTGCATAGGTGAGTAAATGCTACTTCTCACACTAGATGGTCAGAACTTTTAATATCTTTAAAAGTCAGTCTAAGAGTTTGCCGCTGGGACAACATCATCCACACAAACCATCCCCACCTCTCATGTCACTATTAACCCCAAACCAACCTCAAACTCACTGACAGGAATGATGTTCATGGTTCTGATTACACAGTAAAATAAAGGTTAAAATCAGCTGTGTGCAGAGTGCATGTGGCAGATACAGGGCTGCCAGACATGGCGCAGTTGCAGTAGTGGACACCAGTGTTGTCCCTTTATGGTATCACTATGTGGCAGTTCACACAGCATTGCCAGTCAGGTGTTGATTCAAGTATGCAGAGTTCGGAGCTCCATTGTGAAGGTGTGAGATTACCCACATGGCTATTCTCCCATCCAACCCCTCCATTGATCAGCTGATACTTCATGAGTCAAAGCCCCCACCCAAAGTCACACTCTTGGTCTTTCTGGCATGACCAATTCCTCATACTAAAATTATCTGGTGTTGCTGACCCCAGCCTAAATTTCATTGTTAGATGTAAGGCATAATGGGGATTCAAGCATGACATCCCAAAGGCTTAGCGGTTGTTTCTGAGGAGAGGAACGTTAAAGGATGGACTTCTTTTGAAGCAGCAGTTACATTCCTTACTACATAGCTATCTCATTTATTCCATAAACGGTTCTGGACACTGATTATGTCACAAGGGAGTGATAGAACCTAGAATCAGATCTGGGTACAATCTCTGCTAATCTTGGACCCCTGACTTACAGGGTTTGTTTGTTTGATCAGTGAACATATGTATCCTCAGGAAAAGATACCCTGTAGAAAAAAATACTCAACAACAATGTGCTCTGTCTACAGTTATGTGTCACTTCATGGTGTGTATGTGTCACTGGGTGATTTAACTATTGTACTTAAGTGGCGTGTCACCAAGTGGTGTAGTCCCTAGAGCCATCGTAATACACTCAAGCCTGGTCTGACTGAGATGTTGCACAGTGATGATACAACCAGATTTCGGCTTCCTAAGGAGAGTCATGTATCTGTCACCGTCCCAAGATCTATGGCTCAGAGAGGTCTAGAAGCTTACAGTCCTGAGATACAGTTATATAGAACTTAAAGCAAGAACCTGCTCACATAACCATTGTGTATTGTGGTGGTTGGGAGTCACACTGAGAAAAAAAAACAGACCAAGATGAATTTTTGTAGATTTGAGTCAAGGGTGTTACAGCAAGATGAACTAATACATGCATTCATGATAAATTATCTTCATCATCCCTCAAGCTGCTCTGCCATAGGGACATTCCTTAGTAGTTTCAGTTGTC
This sequence comes from Cricetulus griseus, assembly GCF_003668045.3. NCBI lineage: Eukaryota > Metazoa > Chordata > Mammalia > Rodentia > Cricetidae > Cricetulus > Cricetulus griseus. The sequence goes on from NC_048598.1 coordinate 133,581,241, forward strand.
CCTAGACCTGTGATATTTTATCCTTTCAGTTTATTTAGAAGCAGATTTTGGGTTTATAGAGTAGCTTACCTGTTTTAGAACTAATAGATCTCATAAACTCCTTGTAGTTAAGTACTCAGCATATTAAAGGCATTTAAAAATAAATATATGGGCCGGGTGTTGGTGGTGCACGCCTTTAATCCCAGCTCTCAGGAGGCAGAGACAGGCAGATCTCTGTGAGTTCAAGGCCAGCCTGGTCTACAGAGCGAGTTCCAGGACAGACTCCAAACCAATACAGAGAAACCCTGTCTTGGGGGGAAAAAAAAAAAAAAGGAAAGAAAGAAAGAAATGTATTCTCTCCAATTGATATTTTTTGTTTAAATAAAAAATGAAAGGCTATAATATTTTTTTATTTTCTATCCATTCTCATCATCTTGGTTAGCAGTTTGTCAGCTAAAAATAGCTACTTCAAATAATTTTTTCTTCTGTACTGCAGTATTGATTTACCACACACCACTGGCATTTGCTAACACCAGCAACTGCCTTCATTGAATGAATGAATGAATGAATGAATGAATGAATGAATGAATGAATAAATAAATAAATAAATAAATAAATAAATAAATTGGACCAGGCAAGGGGGTGCACATCTGTAGTGCCAGGACTTGGGAGACAGAGGCAGGTGGATCTCTGTGAGTTAAGGCCAACTTGGTCTACAGAGTAAATGCCAGGCCATCCCGAGCTACAAAATAAGACCCTGTCTCAAAAGAAAAGAAAGAGAGGCCTCTTAGCTTTTTGGTGAAGGTAATTCAGCTGTCACTTTTAGCTAAACTATTTTCTCACAAAAGCTTTCAGCGTTTACATGTAATTAGCGTTTTTTTTTTTTTTTTATTTTTTCTTTCTTTTCAGTTAGAAACCCTTACACAGGACATAAATACCTCTGCGGAGCTTTGCAGTCTGGAATTGTTCTGCTTCAGTGGTATGAACCAATGCAGAAATTCATGTTGATTAAGGTACATGTGGCTTTCTTACATTTTCCTTTTGACAAAGAACTGTGCATAAATGTAATAGGCTAAAGCTGTAATTACTACTATTAGGGACAGCCCCTTGAGAGTTTGTAGGAACTGTTGTGTGTGATGTTTTCTGTTCTTAGTAATATCTTCTCTGTAACTTACTGTTACTTAATAAGCTTCTGGAATCATCATATTTACAAACATTAGTGTGGCCAGTCCTCTAAGTTTCTCTAAAGGTACTCAATGCTCATCATCACAGAGGCAAGCTTGTATAGGATGAGGCAGGGTAACCACCAGACTTACAGCTGACTTCACTCAACACAGTATGAACAGAAGATTGCTACATTTCTCCTTTTTCTCTTGTTGTTTGTTGCAGCACTTTGATTTTCCTTTACCAAGTCCCTTGAATGTTTTTGAAATGTTGGTGATACCAGAACAGGAGTACCCCATGGTTTGTGTAGCTATCAGCAAAGGCACAGAGTCAAACCAAGTAGTTCAGTTTGAGACAATCAACTTGAATTCTGCATCTTCCTGGTTTACAGAAATCGGTGCGGGTGAGTGTTTTGTGTTTTTCACTTTATGTTCAGATAGCCATGCTTTTGCCTGTACTAGATGAGAAGATTCAATTCAACCATCGTGGGCTCCTACATACAAATGCAAGCATAATTTTCCATGTAAGCCAAGAGATTACCTACATGTAGTTTGTGATCTCTGTTTGCCCCAGGACTTTTTTAATATAGGTGGCACACATGCTTGTGGGCATTAGTTTCTCCCCTTACAGTACGTGGGTTCTAGGGATTGCACTAACTCATCAGGCGTGACAGCAAGCATCTCCTTGGTTCCTTGCCCAAGAAAACTTTATACAAATTATTTTACTGAGGAGTTTTAAATATTCTTGACATTTGAAAGTCCCAGTTGTTGACAGGCTGGAAAGATGGCTCCAGGGTTAAGAGCTGGTTGTCTTTGCAGAGGACCCAGGTTCAATTTCCCAGCACCCACAAGATGGCTCGAAGCTCTAGTTCCAGGAGCTCTGATGCCCTCTTCTGGCTTCCATGGGCACCAGGCAATGCATGTAGTGCACAGCCATACATACAGGCCAACACTCATACACATAAATTAAATAAACTGTTTTTAAATTTCAAGTCTGAGTTGTTATCAGTTTGTCTTTGGCCTTACTAAATAGTTATGTATCTCAAGCTAAGAAAGTTCCCTTTTTTCCCTGTCCTATTTATCCTACGAACCCCCCAAACACACACACACCCTATTACAACCAGTGGGTGTGCTCTGAAGACATGGGTAGAAGTTTCTTGGTAGCCTGCAAGCTTTTCCATTGGAATATTCATTGTTTTTTCTACGATTGGCTGGTGAATGTAGGAGTTTATCGCACGTGTCTCAGTGAAAGCTCTGGAAGGACAGCTTTTCTCACAGTTGAAGTTTGGAAAAATCAGTCAAGAATAGATTTTTTAAATGAAAACAATATGCAAGTCCATGATATCATGAGATACCACCTAAACCACAGCAGTAGCAAACTCCTTTGAGGATGCTGAGGAGCTACTGGCCAGGATAAAGTTAGTGCAGCCATTGTGGAAAGAGTTTAGGGGCTTTTCAAAGGCTAGAAATAGAACTGCTTCATCACCCAGCAGTTTCACTATTGGGTATACACTCCTTTCCAGAGAAAATAAAACCAGTATGCTGGGAAGAGAGCTGCACGTGCATATTTATTGCAGCTTTCTCCCCAATAACCAAGATAGGGAATCACCCTAGATTGAGTTCAGCTGGTGGATAAAGAAAATATGGTATGTCTACACTGTGGAGTATTACTCAACCATCAAAACTGTGAACCTATGTTGAGTGTGATGGCACATGCCTGTAATCTCTGTACTCAGGAGATGAAGGTGGAAGGATAATTTTGAGTCAGGCTACCCTGGGCTGTGTATAGGGGCACACGGTATCGGACAAGAATGAGAATGAAGCTAACTTGACAATGGGAAAAAGTGAAATATCAAAGGACAGATGCCATGTATTCTCACCTGTAGACACTGAAAACAATCTTTGCAAGTCAAATAGGATTAGGCCCCAAAGAAGTCCACAGAGGTGGGGCATGGGAGAAAGATGGGGCTTTCTCCCCATCTTTCTCACAGTCTGGGGCTGTGGTTGGGTAGGAGTGATTTCTGATGTTCTCTAACCCCACAGGGTGACTGGTTCACAACAAGTAAATCTGTTTCAAAAGCACTATCAGAGAGGATTTTGAAGAATTTATTTTTTGAATCTGTGGAATATATGAAATGAGAAAAGGAATCCTTATTTTTCTGTTTGTTGTGCTGGTGTATTATTTTGTCATTTATCAACCATGATTTATTAGGCCACTTTTAAACAGAATTCAAGCAGTTTGTGGTGGTTTTATTAGACTATTGTTACAGTCTTCACTACGTTGTGAGGACATCTATTAGAGTGTTTCATTTGGTGCTTCTTGGCTTTTGATAACGTAAAGACTTGAGTTCTAAGAGCTCATTAAGCATCCCAACTAGGAAAGCTTAACGTCTACACAAATGTCACCTTCAGAATAAGACTGGAACAGAGCTCAGTGGAAATGTCTATAACTAGTGTGCACAAGCACTGTGTTTGATCCCACACATTACAAAGACAATCAGTATGACCAGAGATGCCCTAGTTTTACAACATGATCTATGGGTGCAGCCATTTGTTGTGGTTACCTGAAGAGTAACATTACCGTCATAGTCAGTTTCAAACCAGTGGTCATGTGGCTCATAAATTTCCTGAAAGTTTAACAAGCTGTCAAGCCCTGTGTGAACTCCCCCTGTATGGACCAAGCTGTAGTTTCCAGTCAGGGTAAAGAAGAAAGCCACTTGCACCTGTACCTTGCTTTTCTCTGTACGGCTTACTGGCTTCTGCAGTTGGGTGTGTGCCTCCCATGAAGCTCACAGAAAGGACTGAAGTAGCATTGCCTTCCTATTGCCAAAGTAAGCAGCCTAGATAGAAATGGTTCCCAATAAGCAAGTAGCGCTCAAAAAGTGGCTATGTATCAGTTTAATTAAAACAACATGATTAGGCTGGGAATGATGGTACATGCCTCTAATCCAAGCGTTCTGGAGGCAAGAGCAGGCAGTGTTACATAATGAAACCCTGTCTCAAAAAGAATTGAAAATAACAACAAAAGCATGGTCATTTTTAAAAATAACAAAATAAAAACTCAAGCCATCTTTATTACATAGTCCCACAGTGTGTTTGCTGGTTGTTGTGGTATCAAAGATCATTGTATATTACTTGGTGGCGATGTACAATGTCTTTCTTCCAGATGGTGTGTTGGGAGCTATATATACTCGTTAAGGCTGGAAATTTGTTGAATCTTCTTTTGAACCTCAGAAGTTGAGTTGGTTTTTGAGATTTTGTTATGCTCTAATGCCTGAGGTCATATTATATCCACCTGTAACATTGTCCCAGCTAAAATAAAAACAGACCAAAAATTACTTCCTGAGCAGAGCCCAGCCTCTGAGGTCATCATCAGGTCACCCTTCCACACAGGTGAGATGCCCTGTCTAGTCCAGCTTTTGTCCTCATTAGGTTTCGTTTTCATGGGTAATCATTAATCTAATTCCCAGCCATGTCTGTTGTTGAGCCAAGAGCCTTCAGCTGGCAAAGCTATAGCATTGAGATGAGCTCTGTTCCAGGAGTCCTTCCTTCGCAGGTTCTGATTCATTATTACATGGTCCTTTATTGCATGGTCACTCCTTGGTATTTGTTGAGTGGGTGGATGATCATGGGTTAGCTGAGAAAAAGAACATTTGGTGTGCTGCCTTGAAGATAACTTGGTGGTAGTGTTGACGAGGCTGTTTGCTGTGCTGCTCATTGATGTGTCTGTAAGGAGCACCATGTGTCCGCTGTCTAGACTGCTGACAGGACCGCTCCATGGTATGGTTAAGGGGAAAGTTTTTGCTGTAGATGGGAGAGAAAGACAACAGCCAGAGTTATCTGGAAGAGTCCACAGCAGAGAGAAAAAGAATATGGCCAGGAGACTGGACATGGCCAGGGCTATCTGCAAGGGAGGGGAGAAGAGCAGGGGATGGAGAGTAGAGAAAGCATAGTGGGAGAAGTCTACCAACAGTGGCAGGGTTATAAGGAAAGTTATAAGCTGGGGTGGGGAGGAAAGCCCATGAGCTAGAGGGAGTTCAGGGGAGGGGAGCAGGTAAGAAAGGCTAGGATGCTAGCATGGACTTTGAAATGTCTAATGGGCACTTGTGATGCTGAAGGAGCCTGGAGACCAGCATGCACTTTGCTATGTTGATAGGCACCACAGGTAGCCATATGTCTCCTCTACCAGAAGTAAGGGAAATGACTGCTTTGGTAGATGGGAACCAATTTCACAAGTTCCTGGAGAGTGCTGGCTTTTATCTACCAGAAATCCTCCTGTAGTCCAGTTTGAGCTCATTTCTGGGTATTTGGACCGCTTTTTGAGGCTTGGGGAAGTGGAATTCCCATTGGACCTCAAGGATTCCATCTCTTCTAAGTGTAGAACAAAAGCTAACTGATGTGTGCATCTTCCTTCCCTTTCCCATGTCTGCCTTCTTCGTCATCGTCACTATGGTGAAGGCCAATAGACAGGCAGAATGTATTCATCAACCAATAAGAGAAACATATTCACAGTATACAGAAGGGCTTCCCCCATCACTGTAGCCCACCTTTCCAGAACAAAAGCAGTAACTAAAGCAACACTGAACTTTTTAGCTTGGTTTATCTATGTTAGAGCTGACATTTGTTCTCCTAAAATGATGTACATACTTTTTTAAAGATATGACAAAATGCAGTTTATGCCATATTTTAAAGAGCGTATCACAGCAAGATTCAGACTGATTTACTGAAGCATGTTACTAACTGTAATGTTTTCCCACTTAGGCAGCCAACAACTGGATTCCATTCACGTGACTCAGTTGGAGAGAGACACTGTTTTGGTGTGTTTAGACAGTGAGTATTATTTTAAAGTTCATTTTGAGTGTACTACTTCATAAAGCAACCCTTTAATGGAATTGACACTGTCACTCAAGCTCTTCCTCTTTAAGTGACCTGGTTGTATTGTCAAAGCAGCTAAGTTCACTGCAACAAGAGACTCAGTTGCCATGTTCCTCGGTGCCATCCTTTCATTTGACACTTGGCTCGTGTGGGGATGTTAGCACTGCCCCACATCTTAGAGAATTTCCGTATAAACTATTTCCTCTCGCTGTAATTAATGAGAACAGAAGGTTACAGTAAACTGTGATCATAGAATCACTTAACAAGTTGGGCAGTGGTGGTGCACGCCTTTAAACCCGGCACTAGGGAGGCAGTGGCAGGTGGATCTCTGTGAGTTAGAGGCCAGCCTGGTCTACAGAGCGAGTTCTAAGATCCTGTCTCAAAAAAAGGAAAAGAAAAAGAAAAACAAAACAAAGCATTTAACATGAACTTTTGAGGGCATGTCAGTGAAGGTGGGTTTAAAGGAGTCCACATGTCAGTTCTAATATACTCAGGCATTTGACACTTGCATCTACTAACCTTGATCTTTTGATGTAGGAGAGATACTATTAATGGAAGAGTTGCAACATAAACAGGGAAGGCAGGAAAAAACAACTTAGCAGCAGTGTTATTTTGATCTTGCAGATGAGGCACTCTGGTTCTTAGTACTCCTTTTATCTTCATGCAGGCTGTACTGTACCCAGGCTTGGGATTATGTTTGAGACATGGCTATATTTGCTATCATTTAGCCTGTTTTCAGCTTGCTTTTAGTGACTGAACTACCTGTATGTGTAAGATCATGTAAGGTGATAACTGAGTAGTACACCAGGCCTGCAGGGCTTCACTCACTGTTGTCCCCTAGTTAGGGACTTGGCTCTAAACACCAAGTTACCTCTAAGGAAACTGCATCAATACAAATTTTGTTATTAACCAGGTAAGCCTCACAAGTATTCAGGAGGACTGAGGCTTTCACACTAACCCCCCTGCAAATTTGTGAGTCATCAAGGAAGACCTCATACTTAGTATCATACATGTTAACATAATTTTAGGGACACATTGATCAACAGGACTCTGTGTCCTGACTAAACCAATTTCTGTTGTTAAAGAAGTGGCCTCAGAAAATGTCCTCCCAGCTCTGTGACTTATAAGTTGGTTTTGGTAGACAGCAGTGGAGACAAGGCTTGTAATCTCAAATCATGGGAGTGGATACTTGAGAAACAAAGGGTGTTTTTCAGCTCTCTTTGAACTAAGGTGAGGAAATCAGAAAGCAGAGGGAAAGAAGCTTATTTGCATTTCCCCCTCCCAAAGTTTACTGCCCTTGGCAGTGCCGCTTCTGGCCCAGTGTGCCCTGGCAGACCTGGAACTTTCATGGCAGGCAGGAATTGCTGCAAGTACTACTTGACAAATACCATGGGATTTGTGAGGGAAAAAAATCACAACTCATCGCTAAATATTTGAGCATCAAAGTAGCCACTTCTTAAAAATAAGGATATTGTGTCTATTTAATTTTAAAAATAGTAAAAGTACCACTTATTAAATAAACAGCTCTATAATTATGTATATTTTAAAACATTAATTCCAGTTTTTCACTAGGCATGCTCCAATCAAGATAAGTCTTTGAACTTTATTAAGAATATTATTCAGTACCCATGTAAAATATACCATACTTATTTTAGGAAATTTTCATTTCCAGTCTTGACCTTTTTTTAATTTCTCTTAAGAATTTGTAAAAATTGTAAATCTACAAGGAAAACTAAAGTCAAGTAAGAAGCTTGCCTCTGAGCTGAGTTTTGACTTCCGCATTGAATCTGTTGGTGAGTGCCTTTCTGTTACTGATATCTGGGGACTTTGTGCATTCTTTCCTGAGGGTTGTGTAGACCAGCAGCCATCTCGTAGCTCCAAGCTGATAGAAACCCTGTGATCAAATGTACTAGTTCATGTGGCAAGTGCCAGAGTACTTTCTAAATTGTCAACTAATTTCATTTTGATTTTTTTATTGTCAGTTTCATATGTATAATTCACTCTGATTATGGTCCCCTTTTGATGTGACTTTTATGGCTAGTTGCCACCAGAGTAGACAGCACTGGTCTTGCCTGTGTCCTTGTTTCCTGGGTACTGGTTTTTAAATATGCTCAATATTACCATTGTTGTACTGAGTGAATTATGCTTTTCCCAGCTCTTTCCAAGTCATGAAGGCGCCTGTGTGAAGTGACCTCTCTGTTAGGTCCACTGTAATTCTTTATCACTGGTGTATAGTTCTGTGTCTTGATGGTTACTGTTTTAAATCTGTTTCTCTATAAATAGTAACTTTGGGGCTGAAGTGATACCTCCAAAATTAAGAGCACTGAATGTTGTCCCAGAGAACCTGGGTTCAAATCCAAGGACCCACATGGCAGCTCACATCCCTCTATAACTTCCATTTCAGAGGATCTGATTCTCTGTTCCTCCACAGGCCCTGTACACTTGTAATACACAGGCATTGCATGCAGACAAAACACCCAGACACATAAAATAAAAATAAATAAATCTTGAGGCTGGAGAGATGGCTCGGCACTTAGGAGCACTTGTTGCTTTTGCAGAGGACCCAGGTTCAATTCTCTGCACACATATGGTAGTTTACAACCATACCAGTTCCTGGGTATCCAACAAGTACACATGTGGCACACATATGCAGGCAGAACATTCATGCATATAAAATAAAAGGTTTTTAAAAATATAAATAAATAACAAGTTTCCCTGAGGCTTTAGAAAGGAATGTGTCATTTTTAACTTTTTTCCTTATTAGTATTTTAATTTAGAGTGCTCATTGATCTTATGATTTTTTTTTTAAGCATTATAGGATTGAGTGTGCTGGTACACACTTTTAAACCGCAGCACTTGGGAGGCAGAGGCAGGTGGGTCTCTGTAAGTTTGAGACTAACCTGGTCTAATTCTAAGCCAGACTGTATAGGGAAATACTGCCTCGAATAACAAAAAATTAATTATAACTCCACTTCCATCTTTTTTGCTGGTATGTCAGCATTTTCCAAAGGAGAAGTAGAAGTTGTGAGAAAAATATTATAGATCCAAATATTTTAGACGATTATATGATTCTACCATGAAAGAAAAGGATACACACACAGACACATATATCATAGAATTACTTGTATGTGCTTTTAAAATTGCTTTTAACTAGCTAGAAACTTTCTGGGTTTGTCTAACCTGGGTTCTCATATTAAACTAGAGTTTTGCTGTATCCTCGAGGCTGAGGGGCACAGGGCATAGCTCAGTGATGGAGTGCATGAGGACCCTGGGCAGTATCCTAACACCAAAAGTAAATACAACGTGTTGTGCTCTTGTGGGACAACTGACAGAAAAATACTTGCTCGTGATGGAAATGTAACTTACTGAAGCAGAAGCCTAAGCTATCTGAAGAGCCAGATGGAAAAGATTTTGGAAGCTTGCTTCCTCCTTACTACATTATATACTCTGTCTGTGCTGCATGTCAGGACCTAGGACATCACATTTTCAAGCAGGAATCTGGTAGATCCTCAGTCCTCCTTATCTGGGTTGAGATGAACTGACATCGTAGTGTCACATTATTGGGAGAATTTTAATTGTTATACAAAGTTTCCTCCTAGATTACCATCACCTCATCCAAATAAATCTTAAAATGGTTACAAGCATCTTCTCAGAGAGAGTCCCATTAAATCATGTCTCAAAAATTAGACAAGTAACTAGGTTCTTCAGTTGTCACAACTAGTGAAACACATGTGATCTGTCATCGTCAAATACTTCTGTTTTTATTAAGTTGAATTATGTCCCAGACATTCTTAGACTTACCATGTCCTTACTACTCTAATAAGAAATACATGCTTGTCTGGCATACACTAACCCTGGATTTTCTCCCTAACACAAAAAATAGGAAGGGAGGGAGGGAAGAAGGCAGGCAGGCAGGCAGTAGTAATTTTCTATCTTTTTTCACCATTATGTTTAGTAATGTTTGTGTTTCTCTAATTCTATTTACTAGAATGTTCAGTGAAATACTAAGATTTTAGCAATTGACTGAGATCATAATATTCAATGTGTGGTTAGATTTTCAGTTTTGAAGCAAGTTTATTTTTTAAAACTTATATTGTTGATAGCTGTTTGAATGACTCCTTTTAAACCCAAAAACCTAACTACATGTTTTCATTGTTTTAATAACTTAAAATGGAAGATACAGCTTATGGAAGGGAAATTAGTATACCAATAGCCAGCTTATCAGAGTCGGCCCATGTTGGAAGAATGCCTGTGACATACGTCTTTGAAGGCTGCTTAACTGTCTCAGTAAATTACTTGAATTTAGACACGCCTTAGTCACAAAAATGTTGAGCAGCAATGGTCTAGACAGTGGAATTTTGCCCTGAGCAAACTTGAAAAGTCTTACATTATCATTTATTAAACACAGTTAGGGAGGGGCCAGGAAGATGGCTCAGTGTTTAAGACCGTGGACTGCAACCAAGGTTTGGTTCCCAGCATCTGTGTGTCTCAAAGCCGCCTGTAACTCCAGTTCCAGTGGGATCCTTTGCCTCTGGTCTCTTCAGGCACCTGCAGTCACACACATACACACACCACACACATGCTCACATACATGTAATTAAAAGTAATAAAAATAAATCTTCTCCTAAAAACAGTTGGGGGATATCTGTGCTTCCTTTTCATTTTCCCCTCATCTTTTTCAGTGTGCCTTCAAGACAGCGTGTTGGCTTTCTGGAAACATGGGATGCAGGGTAAAAGCTTCAAATCGGATGAGGTCAGTTTTTCTCAGATTTCCTCCATTGACTCCCACACAAGGGTTTCAATGTTCATTTTATGCATTTCCTCTCTGAGTCACACTGCCCTGTTTAGCACCTTTAATGTCATGCAGCGGCAGCATGCAAACCTGGACTCTCTCTCTCTCTCTCTCTCTCTCTCTGTCTGTCTGTCTGTCTGTCTCCCATATGTTCACTTTTATATTTTGCTATAAATACCAAGTAGCCACAAGGAACTCCAAAATGTTGAAGACTGTTTTTATAAATGATGATGTATAAGACCTATTATGTTCCAGGCAGTTTACAAATATTAGCATGTTTAAAGCTCAAAATAATCCAGTGAGTAGGCACTCTTACATGTCCCATCACTAGCTAAATGGGAGCGCATGGATGGGAAAGGTCTTTCAGCTGAGATGATCAGGATGCCAAAGTGCAGGAGTTGGCTTCCACCCCGAGGGAGGAATTCCACTCTGATGGGAGTGTTTCCCAGAGGTGTGATTTTTCTATGCCAAAGTTCATAAATCTACCGAAAAGCATGGAATTTTCTCGCATTTGAATTTAGATTATCTGTACCCTTATTTATATGTAAATAAGTATTTCTACTTCCTAGAAAAAAAATGGTATAAACCAGTTATCTTTGAATGTGTTGGTTTATTCACTGACCCCTGTCACTAAATGTCATCAGGTCCCTGTATTTAGTGAAATCTACAGTCCTACTTACTGCTTCAATGCTAATTGTCCTTCCTTTCTTCTTTCCTTCCTTCCTTCCTTCCTTCCTTCCTTCCTTTTTTGTTTTGGTTTGGTTTTCAAGGCAAGCTTTCCCTAAAGTTGATGCGTACTACCAGCATGCCAGCCATACTAATTGTTCCTAGATGCTGTTTTCATTGTGTCATTTCCATCTTTGGGGCACTCAAACCCAGGGACTCTGGCATGCTAGGCATGTGCTTTCTGCTAATCCACGTGCCCAGCCATGTGGCTGCCTGCTTGTAGTGCATCTCACTTGAACTCCACTCTGCACCTGTGTCTTTGTGCTGGAGCTCTCATCCTCTGATGGGAGCCTGGTTGGAGTTTAACCTCTGCATGAAGTAACATTCCACAGTAATTAGAGTACGTCCGTCAGCTTCGTACCATGAAAACTAGCTCCCTGGAGTATATAGCAGCGAACTTGTTTACAGATTGACGTTCCTTCTGTCTTTCCAGACTATAAACTCCTGTTAATAGACTGTTTTCTACTAAGCATAGCCACGTAGTTTGAGTTTCTCCAAGGACCAACCCAAGATAACAACCCAAGAGAAGGTAGTTTATCTAGAAACAGATTCTAGAAAACAAGTGATGTGGTGAGGAACATAGAAAAGGGGGGACAAGTGGGCATCTACTGTACAGCAGGACTCAGTATGAGCACCAAGGAGTGGTACAGAGCGCACCTTAGAAGCCTCCTTTAGAGGAGGGAGAGTGAGCCCTATGCACTGCACTGCCCGTCGCCCTTCTTGGATAGAGGTCACACCCATACTCCCCGCGCTCTGGGGAGTGCTTTGCTTAGTGGTGCAGCTTTTGCAGAATGCAGAGAGCTGCAGAAGGGGTCACCTAACACTAGATGACAAACTTGGGAATGAATAACAGGATTCCCCGATAGCTCCCACTGTAAAGTAAGACTTAGATGACCTTGTACCTAATGGAAGAATTCAAAAGCATATCCCACTGAGTTCTTAAGGGAAATAGGGCCCAGACTAGATGCTCTGTAAACATCAACCCATTTCTACTGATAGGCAGTCAAAAACTCACTGGAAATGTTTGATTTGGGGAGTTACATCTCTGAAATACTATTCCTTCTCTTTCATGGCTATATTTAAGTGACTGTTATATTACTGTGTAAGCACTGTCCGGGCTACAGTGTTACTGACAAGTGTTTTCTGCCGTAGGTCACCCAGGAAATTTCAGATGAGACGAGAGTTTTCCGCTTATTGGGATCAGACAGGTAACAGTCGGTTCTAGTAATATAATTTTGTGGAAGTAGCAAGAATCACACTCTTGATTACACTGCAGCCAGTGTTGGGTTCTAGTCAAAATACCTAGAGGGCTCATCAACTTAAATTTTTTGTATTGAGAGAGTGAATTGTATTTGGTCTGTTGGCTTCACAGGCTTTTCAGGGTAAGGGTTGTGCTTTGAGAGGCACCTATATTCAGCCAAGACAAAATGTGGAGATAGTAGTATTCACACATGACTTCACGTCCCTTAAGTTCCATCATGTCTTGTTGGTGTGTTGCTCTCTTTCAAGTATTACATAAACTTGATGTTAGTTTTAATATCTGGATCATAGTCTTAATTATAAGGAATTAGGTAGTCCCATCCATCGTTGTTCAAGTGTTAGGTGCATGGGGAAGGAGCTGGAAAATGGAGTTAATGGTGCTAAAGGCTCTGAAGGAGTTTTAAGGAGAAAGGGGCGTTTTTTGGGAAGTGATGGCTGCCTTAGTGAATAGGAAAAGGTAAGCCACAGGCACAAAAGCACAGTAATTGACTCTGTGAGAAAACAGGAGTCAGCAGGACCCGGAGGAGCCGCCTGCCTCCTGCTGGAGGGACTGGCCGGTGAAGTGCAGGTCTTTAATTCTGAGAATTCTGCTGGTAGAGGGTAACACCTCACAGCTAATGCTTTTCTCACTGTCAAATATATTTAAGCTTTTATATTTTCTTTTCTCTCTCTCTCTCTTATATTTTAGTGTGTCTGTGTGTGCACACATGCCCATGTAGGTGCACTATAACACTCATCTGGAGGTCAGAGGGAAGCTTACAAGAATTGCTTCTTTTCTTCCACCATGTGGGTCCCAAGAATGAAAGTTAGGTAGTTGGGCTCCTCAGCAAGCCCCTTTACCTGCTTCTTGTTAGTAGTGGTTAACTGGGCAAATGGTGATTTTGTTTTTCTCTACATTTCCACGGTGCACAAGGCATATTTTTATTGCTGTCAAAAGTCATATGCCAATTGCATAAGATTCACACGCTACAAAAGTATCCAGTATATGTTCACTGTCACCTCCATTTGCCCTCTAGACTTCCTTTTCTGTGTGGAATATCCCTTATTTTATTCTTTTTTGGCTTTTCGAGACAGTTTCTCTGTGTAGTTTTGGAGCCTATTTTGGGACTCACTCTGTAGACTAGGCTGGCCTTGAACTGGCTGGTATTAAAGGCATACATCTCCACCACCACCTGACTCCAGTCTTTATTTTAAACCTTTGTTATCAAAGACCCTGAGCAGTCAGTTCAGATGGCCTCTTAGGGTCCTGTTTATTCTCTAGCCCTTCTTCCTGTTGGCATAAATTCCTAAGGCATTGTCACACCTGTTGTTGGCATATCTGAGTAATCGGAGTTGGGTTTAATTGGAATAAGGTGAGACTGTCTCTGACCATTTCATTACTTTGTGTATAAAACAATTGCTACTCAGTTGTGCCTGAAGTTCTGAAATACAGTAAGGACTTTGGCTGTATGTCTGTGACCTTTATGTAATTTTATGGCAGGCGAGCTGGTGATAACTGGTTTGACACTGTGCGAACACTGAACCCTGTTTTCAACACTTTAACGCTTTTTGTTCTGGTTTCATTTCAGGGTTGTTGTTTTGGAAAGCAGACCAACAGAAAACCCCACAGCACACAGCAATCTCTACATCTTAGCTGGGCATGAAAATAGTTACTAAGCAACAGAAACAAATTCCAAGTGACGAGAAGACAAATATACTCCATTGAAAGCAAGAGTGTTTTAAGGGAATTCACTATAGACTGCAGTATGACTTGCTTTAATTGTTGTGGGTTTTATATCAAATGATCTGTACATTAGGATAGAATTCAGTATTTTTCTGTAGCTGGAAACAGCTAGTCAATCTCTTGCCACTGTGTGGTGGTTATATCAAGTTTGCTTAATAAAAGCTATGAGACGAATAGTCCTCTAGTTCCAGGAAACACAGTCCTTTAAAAAAAATAATGTTTGTAACAAGGTGCCATGGTTTTTTTAAATAACTCACATGATTATCTTCAGAGAGGTTAGTGAGCAGTCTGTCATTTTATACCAGGCCTTATTCCTTCTTAGTGAACATAATTTGATAAGAAGTTATCGAACAAGCCTTTCACTTTGACATTGGCCGTTCTGTATGTTTTTGTAAGATAGAATATTTAATCCTTATTTATTAATCTCTTGCTGGAGTGGTGTAATGTTTCTAACTTTTAGCAAAGGAAGGTTGCAGAGCAGCTGTTTTTTTTTATAATGTGTGAACATTTTGTTTACCTTTACACAGTCGTACTTTAGGGGCTACAGGCAATGTGTTTAGGGGTTCAGCACATGCAGTTTCATTTAACAAAGTATTTTCTGACAGTTTCACACAGGGTTGCCTTAAAGGGAATTTATGTTTTCCATTTCGGATGGTTGTATGGGCTTGTGCTGAAGTGCTGATGGTGGACAAAGCCTTGGCAGGCATGTGTAATGTCTAGGTGTGACTACCATATGTTTGACAAGCAGTATAATATACCTGTGATTTTTTTTTTGCATTAGGGATAATGCACAAGAAATTAATCTTCATATATCTCATGATCCCTAATGTTTGGGGGGAAAAGTATTTAACTGCCCATATTATGTCTTTTACTTATGTTATGCCAATGGGGAACCTGCAAAGTAATTTCGTGTGTAATCTTGGGGTTTTCACATACATAGGTGTTCATTGTGAGTAGGGTTAAGGAAAAAATACTTTAAGTGAAATTGGAATTTCTGATGGCATAGTATAGATAAATTATGTTGTTTTTATATTTTTTAAAAAGCCACTATACTAAAATTCAAGGATTAGGGCCATTTTTAGTATGTTTTTCTTTTACAATTGTTAGTATTCAGAATTGATGTGTTCTATTGGTACCAGCTGTCTTAATGCATTTATTAAGACCACTTAGCATTGAGGTGATGAACAGGGGGCTAGTAGTAGCAAACTCTAGAAATAGTCTGACCAGATACTTGACAGGAAAACCATGTACCTATCTCATCTTTAGCAGGCTTATAAAGTACATGTTATCATCTCCATCTTTCCAATGAGGAAATAAGAGTTTAACAAAGTTAAGCAACTTAACCACTTCATACTGGTTAGTTCTTGAGCCAGACCAAGAGTCTCCTGACTCTGCTCCTCTCACTATGCAATATACAAGGAATAAAATGTTACACAAGCAAGCTGTGAAGTATTCATTCTTTAACGGTGCACCTATCGGCATCAGAGCCAGCAGGATACTCACTGGATGGAGGCACTTGCCATGCAAACCTGGCTGCTACCTAATTTTCATCCCTGTAACCCATCCATATGAAGGTGAAAGGAGGAAGAACTGACTCTACAGTGTTGTTACCTGACCTCCACATGTGTGCACACACACACACACACACACACACACACACACACACACACACACACACACTGTAACTGTTCAATACAATGCACGTGGACTGTTTATATGGGGTATGTAAACAGGTCCTCTGACTGAGAAATGCCGTATGCAATAGGTGGAAGGAGGGCAATCCTCAAAATTGGGAGAATTCAAAGACCACATCCTTTTTTCTCACATCTCCCAGCAGCCATCCTAACAGGATGGTAAGGTGGCTACTGCAGGTGAAAAGAAGAAGGAAGAGCCCGATGCCAGAAGCCTCCTGCTGATAAGCTGTGTGGCTAGAGAACATTACAGCAAAAAAATGAAAGCTGTCCTGTGCCCAGAGCTAGCAGTCAGTCTTCTGCCCTGTGTTGTGAAAAATGAGCTGTCAGTTAAGAGTTATAGCCAAGAAAGCAGTGGAGAGAGCTCTAGAAGAAACAAACCGGTGGGGAAGTAGAAACATTGGAAGATATCACAACCAGAAAGGTGTTATAACTGTAACTTACAAGCAGACACTTCAAGACGAACTTTTGGAAAGAATATGAGTAGTTCAACTTGAACATTTAAGATATAAAATTAAGGAAATTTCTCAGAAAATAAACTGGCAAATAAATGAAAATATGAAAGAATAAAAGTTAAGAAAATTGAAGGGAAAGGGGGAAATGATGTAATTATATTTTAGTTTGAAAAAGCTTAAAAACCAAAAGGTAAGAAAATGAATGACTCAGGATGCTCAACATCCAATCTGAGAGTTAAAAAAAATAGAGAACAAAACATTAGTCACATAGTTCATCAGGCATGCTTGTGTATAACCCAGCCCTCAGGAGGGGGAGGCAGAGCACGAGGGCTTTGGCCAGCCCCGTGTATATACAGTGAGACTCTGTCTCAAAACAACAACAACAACAATAATAATAATAATAATGTGTTTTAAGAAATGTTCCCAGCTTTGGAGAACATTAGATTATAGGCTGAAGTTAACACTGCGGTATGTGCAGACACACATACACACAACACACAAAATGAATGCAGTGAAAACTATTGGAGAGAGTGAATATGATCAAAACACATGAAACCTGAAACCCAAAGATCAAATAAAAAAAGAACACCAGATCACAGTAATTTCAAGGACAATGAAATAAAAGGGGGTTGGTTACATAGCAAGGAATACAAATTCAGATGCCTTCAAATGTCAGCAGAAACATTGCCTTAGATTGCTAATAGAACTCTCATCACACCCAGCTACAGCCACCTCATCTTTCACTTAGGTGCCAAAAGCATCAGTTGGAGGAATGACAGCCACTGCAACAAATGCCACTGAGAAATCTGGATGCCCACATTCAGAATAAAACTAGATTCTCATCTCTTGCCCTGTAAAACAATCAATTCAAAATGGACCGAGGTCTGAATCTTTGAAACTGCTAAGGAAAATGCAGGGACTATGCTTCAATATACAGGCATAGGAAAAGGCATTATAATAGGGATTCCAGCACAAAAAATAATGGGACTGGCAATGGAATTACATGAAATGAAGCTTCTGCACAGCTTTAAAACCATGAAGAAAGCACACACAGTGGGAGAACAACTTTGCTAGCTGTGCCTCTAGTGGATTAGAAAATTCATCCAGTCAGTAAGTGGACAAGTAAGTTGGACAGTTTCTTAACAGGGAAAAAATACAAATAAATCTGTGAATAAAAGTCTTATCAGAGAAAGGCAAATCAAAACTACCTTGAAGGCTGGAGAGATGACTCAATTGTTAAGAACACTTGGTGCTCTTGCAAACAACCTGAGTTTGATTCCCAGGAAACCAGAGTGGAGCCTAACAAGCATCATTAACCCAGTTCCAGGGGATCCAGTGGGCACTCAGGTGGTACATACACATGCATGCAGGCAAAACTTTCATACACAAAGTAAAATAGATCTTGCGGAAGGGGGAGGAACTCCACTGAGATTCCATGTCTTTGCAGTCAATATGACTATCATGAAAACCAATACCAGTGAGGATCCAGGAGTTTGGCAGTAAAACCCTTATAGAATGCTAGTGGGAACACAGTGCAACCAGTACAGAAATCAGTGTGGAGCTTCTGTGTGGTCCAGCTATATTGCTTCTGGGTATATACACACAAGAATCAGTCAGCTTACCACACAGTTAATGTAAATGTCCATGTTCATTGTGGCAACTATTGACAAGGAGCAAGTTACAGGTTCAGCCCACATCCATCATATGAATAAGTTAAGCATAGTATTATACAATAAAGGTCTATTTAACCATAAGATTGAATTGTCATCTTTCTGAAAGTATGTGAAACTGGAAAACACTACATAAAGCAAAATTACACCAGAAATGAGACACATCATGTAAAAAGCATAACAGTACCTGGCACTGCAGATGCCAGTGCTTTATCAATACCTTTCTCTAGTAGTGCACAGACATCCCTTCCTGGTGCCAACAGCCAGGCTGTTCATGTAGGTGCGTGCGGTGCAATTCAAGAAACTTGGGAAAGCTCCTGACCTCATATCCTAACCAAGTCCCACAGGTCCATAGGTTAAGTCCTCATCTTTTGAGAGTTCGAATAACTAAGAGAGAATGGCACTTACCAGTTATGAATTAATACAAAGCATGTAGATGTCTCTTGGTTGTGGAAAAGAAAGTGTCTGCAAGGACCATCCTACAGGGATTCATACATCATGCAGGAGGAATGGATAGCCTAGGAAGCTATAAACCACCACTTAGTGAAGCATTAACAGGAAAACCCTCACCACGTGTGACTTTGCTAAATCAATCCCACACGCCCAGTAACTGCAGAAAGTGCAATGTTGAGTGAACTCTGAAAATGTTTGGGATCCATGACTTCATCCTGGTTATGTTTCTTGAAGACACAATAGAGTAAGTGGTAAATATACTCACGTTCCGAGCACCTGCCAGGGTGGCAGGTGTTCTCTATAAAACCCTGATCATCAAACTTTGTAGAACACCATTATTTCTCAATCTGTAGGCTCTAAAAACTCAAAATGCAAACAGTCCCTGAAGCCTCGGATCCCACAAGCTGTGCACTCCTCGCTGAAGCTGCTAGAACCTATGGTCAAGTTCTTTCTCATCAACACTTGTGTGCTTGGGAACTAAGTTCCTGACACATGGCATCGGGAACTGCGTGTTAGTAAATTATATGCTACAGTAAAATGGATGATGACCCTTGTGACTGTTACAGAATAACTTCTTCATAGGTACATAGAAAAATTATCTGGTTTTAGAATTCACTATAAAATGGAGAGAAAGTGCAAATACCCACCAGTGTTCCGAAATGACGGTCAAATGACTGCATCTTCTAGATGGATTGAGCTAACCATGTCAGTCTAGGCAAGAAAACAGAAATACACTAGATGTTTTAAGAAGAGGGTGTTGATACAGAGAATTGTCACAATGAAAGGGCTGGAGAAAAGGGCACAAAGAAACACAGATAGCAGCTTCCTGGTAACATGGGTAACAACTGCAGGATAGCACAGCAACCGTGGAAACACACGGGTGGCAACTGCAGGAAAACCCAGGTAACAACTGTGGGAAAACATGGGGGTAGCTACTGTGAAACAACACGGGTGGGAACTTCAGGTAACAACTGCAGGAAAACACAGGTATCCGCTTCAGGATAACACAGGTAGAAGTAGTATCCATCCATTAGTCAGGCTGGACATGCAGATGGTGGAGATAGGGATTGCCAAGGCCTAGGGCCTCTGAGAGCCCCACATTAGGCAGCACGGGAGTCTGGAGTGAGGATCCTGTGGAGTAGGCGCAGGTCTGGAGCAGGGGTGGCTGCTGACGGCTCTGAAGGTGGGAAATAAGGCTGCTGATGGGAGAGCAAGAAGCAGCCTTGGCGATAGGAAACGTGCACAATTAAGGTACACCAAGTGACCCAAGAGGAGAGTTTTCTCCTTCCAGTGATCTTCCAACTGGAACCCAATGGGACTGGATTCTAGAGAGTTCTAGTCCCAATAGAACAACAAAACTAAGTGGACTAACTTGGAGCTGTAAAACGTTAACAATACCTCTTGAGGCCCCATTTGACTTGTCAGATTGCCTTGTGGGGACTACTTTACAAATAGGATCCCCAAAGAGGGCTATCACACCACCTAAAACAATGTAAAGGCAAGGATGTCATCTGGCAAGTAATATCGTGTCACCTAACCTTGAGGGTTTACTTCCTAGGACCTGTAACAGAGTGCTAAAGGTGCCAAATGCAGATACAATTGCTTTCTTTCCGAACTTTTCCTGTGAACTCTCAACAGGGTCTTTTGTGAAGATACAAGGCAACACTGAGAATTATTGGCAATGTCTAAAGCCAATCTTTGTAGGTTTCTATTTCTTTGTATTCTTCTTGAATAAGAGGTTTTCTAGTACCACTAAGACTCTTTTGTTTTCTCCCCACCAACACCACCACCCCTGTTTTTTGAGACAGGGTTTCTCTGTGTAGCTCTGGCTGTCCTAAAACTCATTCTGTAGAGCAGGCTGGCCTCAAACTCACAGAGATTCATCTGCCTCTGCCTTCCAAGTGCTGGGATTAAAGGCCTGCACCACCACTGCCTGGCCTAATACTCTTAACATATATCTTAAAATCAATAAAATGTCAATCATCTATGAAGAGTATAAACACAGTTACTCAGCCTGTGTGGTGTGTGTGTGTGTGTGTGTGTGTGTGTTATGTGCATGTGTACATGAGTGTGCCGATTGGTGTCTGGTGTCTTCCTCTATGGTTCACCACCTTATTTTTTAAGACAGGATCTCTCATTGACCAAGGAGCTCATAGTTTTAGCTTGGCGTGCTGGCCAGTAAGCCTGTCTCCCAACCTCACTCCATCCCAGCACTGCGGTTGCAGATAACACTCTGGGGCCCAGCTTTTCACACAGTGTGCTCTTCCCTGGGGAAGACTGTTTCTCCCTCTCTGAGCATTTCTTGGATGCCTGTAATTCTTTGTCCAGGGTTGAGGCCTTGCTAGCTTTTCCCTTTCCATGTTAGCTTGTCTACTTGGTCATTATTCAGGCTGTTTAGGCAGCCATGTTGGTGAAACTCAATGGGTGTAGTTTCTCTGACATTTCTAGGAGACACAATCTCACAGCAAGCTTCCTATTCCCCTGGTTCTTACAATCTTTCTACCTCCCCAACCACCATCCCTATTCCAGAAAGATCCCTGAGCCTTAGGTGCAAGAACTGTGTTGTAGACGTATCAGTTGGGACTGGACTCCATAACTCTTCATTTTGGTTGGTTGTGGTTTTCTTTAATGGCCATTGGCCATTGTAAAGAGAAGTCTCCTTCTGTAGGATGAGAACATTTATATCTGGGTATAAGGATAGACATTCAGGATGTAGTTAGGTTTATGCTGGTTTAGCAAAGTGGCAGTTGTAGGTTCTCCTCCAACAGCCATGATTTCACTAGGCCTGGGTAGTTACATAGGTTTCCAGTACCAGGCAGATTTCCTTCTTACTGAGCAGGGCTTAAGGCCAATCAGGAGCTCTTGGTTACTGCCAAGGTATGCATGTCACTACTGGACCCTTAGGTTCATTGTGCCATTCTGGTCATTGCTATGGTTCATAGGAATCATAGCTAGGTAAGAATGTCGGTTGCCTCGCTCATTTGGAAGCTTGCATGGCCTCTTCTGGTACCATGAAACTTAGACCTTAGAGAGGTGACTTTCAAGTCAGATTCTGCTCAACTTCTCTGGGCACTATGTTCAAAGTGCAGTGTGTATTCAACAATAGGCACTTACTTCCCCCTCTGGGGGCAACCAAAGATGATAGCAATAGCCTGCAGTATTTTGAGACTCTCTTGGACAACCCTGAGCAACAACACAAAAGTAGGCTTTTCTTGCCTGGTGTGGGTTCTTAGGGTGGGCCTTGTCAGCTCAATTGGGAAATGTAAACTCTCTATGTATATGTATACATTAACTTACATGTATTATTGCCAGATCCAACCCAGCCCCAATGGGCCTGAGTGGAACAGCAAGGAAATAAAGAAAAGACAGACACATGGACACACAGAAAAACTGAGCTCTGGGCTCTTGGATGAAGAAGCTGCCCCACCCACCCCCACAGAAGCTCAGTGTGTATTATATAGGGTTAAACAGAGAAACAGGATTATTGCATACAGTTGAACAAGGAGGCAGGGTTTATGGTACACAGCTTAATCAAGGTGACAGATTTGGTCAATCTTAATGGGAGCAGGCTTTATAAGGAAGCAGGTTTCAAGCCATAAAGGAACACCCAGGGGAGAAAGCCGAGGTGAACATTTTTTGCACACACTGTTCACATCCACCAGAATGGGAAGGCTTAGCCATTTGACTCCAAGTCTTACCCTGGTGGATAGTGGGAAGAGGATTCTGTCATTCTCACATTG